>NC_136998.1:7612728-7945228 GCF_032717465.1 Coenobita brevimanus
ATTTTTTCTTCTGTTTCAGAGTGACACTGTGTCACCCAGTCCTGGAGAGAAGTATACCAAAGTTTATACACTGCGATACTCAATACCTGCCGTGAAAGATAACTTTAATTCTTAATCAGCCTCATTTCCATACCTGTGCCCCGAAAGACGACTTTTATGTTTATTTGAAATGGTATTTTTTTTTTTTATACCTTAGATTTCCTTGTACTGTAACTGCTTCCGTACGAGGCATGCACAGTACTTGCTTCACTATAGGAGTGACACATTTTTTGCAACACTTTTTTCTTTGTATCTTGCCAGGTCACTTTCATTTTCACTCAAGCTCATTTTTCAAACCAAGTTTTATACGACTATAGAAATGCTGCACAGTACTTGGCCTGAAAGTTTAATATCAGTTTCACTCCATCACTCGTTCTCTATACTGTACGATACAAAATCATCATACATTACTTGCACTGGAAGACCACATTCACGTTCAGTCCAAAACTCGTTTTCCATACTGCATGATTAAAAAAAAATGTACAGCACGTGCCCCGAAAAATCACTTTCTCTCTAGCACTTATTTTCTATACAACACAAAACCATTGTAAAGTACTTCCCCTGAAACATCACCTTCACCACTTCAGCACTTGCTTTCATTTCCATAGTTTTCCTTTTCTAATAGATTATGTATAAGGCACTTATTTCTCTAAATTCTTACTTAACTTCAGGGATGGAGCTCATTTCTACAGTACATAGTTGTATTTTCGTTACAACATCTACATGGATTTTCTGTACCGTACTTTTCCTTATCTTGTATAACTTTTGTATTCAGTATTGGAATTTTTACTCTGATCTCTTTCACTGAATGAATGTCAGTCTTTAGTTTCCTAAAACACTATTTCTGTACCCTGAAATTTTCCCCATTCCTCTATACCACTTGTTTTTTCAAGTTTAATGTACAAATTACACTAAAACGCTTCCCATACACCGACAAAGTAGCAGGCTTGGACTATGTGGGTAATGGAGATATGATAATGGTGCTTGGGCACTGCTAGGAGGCTATATATTGGAGTTTATGTCACACATGACTTATGGTCGTCCAAAATGTGTCGTTAGAGTCTGAAGCCTCAGAGAGCTCTCACCAGGCAGTCTTACTCTCAGAAGCATAAAAAGTGTTGGGAAAATTCTCAGACTCTGGAGAGTCATCAGGGCCATACTTAAATGCTGACAACGACCTACAGGAGGAAGCGCGGAAAGGTGACATGGCCATGTCACTCTACATGGTAATATCCATCCTCATGCATCGACATCCCACTCAATATTACGATACTGTCACATCCAGTTCCCTCCCAATCGCACTGTCACTCAAATCATTCTTTGCATGACTGGAAAGGCTTGGCCATGTGGCGGGGTGGAGGTGGCAGAGACCAGATGGCCGCCAGCGGAGGCAAGCAAATCGGATGATGTGGAATCAGGAAATAATAGTTCCAAGCACTCCCGTTTCCCAAGGCAGACTGGTAATGCTTGCTTACCCGCCCCCTATACACCCACATCATGCACTGGTCACTATAGTAAAGGGAAGTGTCTTCGAATTGTGGTGGGAAACGCCAAAAAGCCATGTCCGTAATCCGAGGAAATCCCAATAACTGTTTTTGGATGGCCTATGCCATCAGCCAAGACTCTAAGGTTAATGCTGGCTAATGTATGCAAGCCTCCGTCACCTCATCACAGCATATTGAGATGTGATGCACTCAAAAACATTATGCATGGGACACCTTTAGAATAATTCATTGGTCATCAATGCACAACATTCTAAACAATGCAGTAACACATACCCAGTCTCAGTATCCAGTATGACATTAGCACATACATTCCAAAAGAATAGTAAAATTATGATACTGCTGAGAAGCGGGATTTGCCAGTTAGGTGCTTGAGAGGCATCTCGATGTTTCCCGATGTTTACAGTAGCTAGCTCTGGTACGAGTCGGAGTTGCCAGTTTGCCTGCTGTTTGTGAGTCTAGTTATTTTGTAAGTTATGCAATGGTTTCTGTGCTCTTTTTCTCAATAGTGTTTAGTTATGTGATTGTGTAATTATGCAATTCAGTTTAAGTCTGTATGCTATATAATTTATATTATGTGCTATAAGAAAAATGGCATGTTTTGGTTGTCTCCGAGTTGGCAACTGTTCTCTCTCTCTGGAATATGCCAGAACTGTGGAGAAGTTTCTCGAATAATGCAAGCTTATATAAGGTTGGAGAAGAGACTAGTTAAGGTTCAGTTGGTTTTCAATTGTTTGAGTGTTGTGCAGTGCTGTTAGTGAAGTTTGTGAAGTGTTGCTGGTAAGCATTAAGTGTAATTGCAATTAGTGAAGATTTTTTTTGATACTTGTGAAAACAGTGAAGTGCCGTCAGGCATTAAGTATAAATGCAGTTAGTAAAGTTTGTATAGCTCCAGTGCTTGTGAAAACAGTGAAGTGAAGTTGGAAAGCATTAAGTGTACTTATTTGGAAAATAAAAACAGTAAACTTAAGAGGCCAGTGTTTATCTTTGCCTCAGCTGATCGTGTGTGCTGTACAGCAAGAGGCTGACCATAGGAGGAGCAACTCACTGGGCAACGTCCTTCCTATACTGAACTACTGCTGTTGGAGCCTGTGGCAATGTGGGGTGGGGATGCAACACTTGTGTCAGGAGTGGGATTAAATGCTGCAGTGAGTCTAATCTTCAGACATGAAGCAAGGAGGTGTGCAGACAAGATCCCGAGCTGGGCAAGAGGACGAAGTGTCATTGCCAGCAATTATGAAGGTATTACAAGCTTCAAAGAAAGAATTCAAAGAACAATTACAGGCCCAAAGTGAAGAATAGAAAGAGCTCAGGAACGAAATCAAGGAACAATTACAGGCACAGAACAAAGAATAAAAAGAACGATATGAACAACTTCAAGAGGCATTGCAAGGGCAACAGAGGGAAGTGCAGCTGAGGGTGCAAGGACAGCTAGATGCATTCATGGAGGAAATGAAGAAAGAACAGCAACAGTATAAGAAGGAAGTAGATGGCAAGCTAGAGCAGCAGAAGCATGAGGTATGCAATGTGATGGAGTGTAAACAGCATGTAGACGACCAGTTGAAGACAATTAGTGAGGAAATATGACAGAGTGCAAAGAGCATTTGGACAACCAGCTGAAGATTAGTGAGGGAATAGTGATGGAGTGCAGACAGCATGTAGATAACCAGGTGAAGCATGTAGTTGACCATGTGAATATAATTACTGAGAAATTTGAGGCTGTAGAGAAATATTTCACTGCTGAGACCCAGGTTAGTGTACAGGGGGCGTAAGAAAGGAATGGACAGTGTATGGTGAATCTTGATGGATCCCAGGCATCTAAAGGTAGCATTAGAGGGTTGAATAATCAGAATGCAGAAGTATTAAGTCCTGGCCATGATTATGGTGCCCCAGTTTTTAGGCCCCAAACCAGTGAAGTGCATGGATATAATGGGGGTCCAATTAAAAAGAAACCTCAGAAATTTGATGGTACAGTATCTTGGGAAGCATACCATGTACAGTCGGAGTTACTTGCGGATCAGAATGGTTGGGATGATAGGCAGAGAGCAGTGCAGCTTGCTACTAACCTTAAGGGTGCCGCAATGGAAATTCTGGGCCAGATGTCAGTGATGGCGAGGAACAGCTATCAGTCCCATGTAGAAGTGCTGGAGCGCAGACATGGGACCACGTACCAGACTGAAGTTTACAGAGCAAGATTCCGGGGCCATGTAAAGGTTCAAGGAGGATCCCTACAACAGCTTGCTCATGACCTGGAGAGTATGGCATATAAGGCATACCCTGGAGCTGCACCTAACCTGTTGGCTATTCTAAGGGACCAGTTCTTAAAATGCTCTTGACAGTGCAGAGTTGAGGTGCATGTGAAGCAGGCACAACCCAGAAGCATGCAAGAAGCACTAGCCAGGGCTCTAGAGTCTGAGTCCTATGTAAGGTCCAGCATGTCCACTTTTCAGACAGGTCGTAGTGCAGATTCAAGGCAAGAAAGGTGCAGATATTGGAAGTGGAGAATTCTGAAGGAAAGTACTGGTATTGTGGAAAACTTGGACATCAGAAAGTGGAGTGCAAGAAGTGCAAGGAGAACAGGAGAAGAGCAGAGGAGGTTGCTGGTTTTGTGGGAAGCTGGGACACAAGAAGGTGGACTGTTACAGATGGAAGAAGGAGCAAGAATGGAACAGTGCAAGGAAATCTCAGATTGCAACAAACGGGAGTTGAACATGGGGTGAGGCGGGACACTTCAGCTATGAGTGTCCAGTTGAGAAGGATGAAGGTAAATTAGTGAAGGCTGGTGACAAGAGGCAACAACCAGCCAATTTTTCCCAAGCAGCCCCACCACTGAAGAAATGCAGGAGATCCTGGATGAATAGTGTACGAGAAGACGGAAGAACAGACTGCAAGGAGTGCAGCAGGAATGGGAATCTTGCCAAGAAATGCAGCCGTACAGTTGTGACAGGGCCAGAATCAGACGCAGAAGACCTGAAGGATGCAGATTGAGAATGCAGATTTACAACCAGTGCTAGGGTGGCTGCAGCGGATTACAGTGCGACCATCTTGGGAAGAAGTTTCCAGGTTAAGCCTTGCGACCAAGAGCTACTGGAGTCTGTGGGACCTTCTTTGTTTGAGCAATGGACTACTGGAGCGTTGGTGGTTCCAAAGAAGATGGGGTCTGAGATCTTGGATGAGGCCTATGATCAGATCACTAGTGGGCACCTGGGAGTGAAGAAAACTCTACAAGTAAGCTGGCTGGAACAGAGGTCCTACTGGATTGGCATGTGCCAGTATGTTGAAGAGTGGTGTTGAGCCTTTGATGTGTATTGTGCTAAGAAAGAACGCAAGAAACGTGGTTGTGCCTCTCTCCAGCTGTAAGAAATGGGTGCACCGATGGAAAGAGTCACAGTGGACATTGATGGACCTCTCTGCCACTCACTGATAGAGAGAACCGGTATATATGTGTTGCCATGGACTACTTCCGAAAGTGGCCAGAAGCCTATGCTATCTCTGCTCAGGTGGTTGCGACTGTTGCTCAGGTGTTGGTTGATCAGTTTTTCTGTCGTTTTAAGATGCCAGAAGAGCTACATTCAGACTTGGATCCTCTGACCACAATCTCATCAAAGCCTCATTGAGTTAACCCTCCTACACCTCCCCATTCCGAACCTGTCAGGGTGACCCGATGGCACTTTGACAGGGCAGACTGGGATGGATTTAGAAATTATCTTGCTGATGTTCCATGGCAGTCTTTCTTCTCTAGTGATCCCACTTCTACCCAGTCCCACATTTGCGACTTAATACTAGCTGGTATGGATTTATTCATACCAAGTCAACAATTCACTAAAAAGATCAAACTCTCCAAAATGGTTTGATGATGGCAATTGTGCTAGAGCAACAGCCCAAAAGTCATTAGCATATAACTCTTACTTAAAATAAAAAACATCTGAATCATTCTCCCAATTTAAAATTGCTAGAAATCATGCAAAAGCTGTATTAAATCTATCTAAATCAAACTTTCTTCAAAAGCAAGCATCAAAACTACTTAACAACCCTAATGACAATAGAATATTCTGGTCAACTCTTAATTCTTTCAATAATAACTTTAACAAGTCATCTTCCATTCCCCCACTAAAATCTTCAGATGGCAATATTACAAATGACCCACGTGGGAAAGCAGATATCTTTGCTAGTACCTTTGCAAGAAACTCTACCATAGATGATACCAGTCAGAATGTCTCAGTACTGGAACTTGATTCTCCCGAAACTGCCCCACTTAATATACAGACAAGATTCGTAAAATCCATCCTAGACAATTTACCTACCAACAAAGCTCCAGGCCCAGATGGAATTCCGCCAATTGTTTTGAAAAAGTGTTCCCCTGAACTTGCCTCTGTCCTAGCCAAATTATTCAGACTATGCATACGTACTTCTTTATTCCCAAATTCATGGAAAGAAGCCAATATCCACCCAGTTCCGAAGAAAGGAAGTTCGTCTGACCCCTCCAGTTACAGACCAATAGCTGTCACATCTTCTCTTGGTAAGGTATTTGAAACTTTAATTAATAAGCATATTGTTAAACATCTTGAATCCAACAACTTAATTAGTGATAGACAATACGGTTTTCGCCACGAAAGATCCACCATTGACATACTCAATCTCTTAACTCATACCATCCATCAATCAATTGATCTTTTTGGAGAAACTCATGCAGTAGCTCTTGATATCTCTAAAGCTTTCGACAGAGTATGGCACCTTTCCCTGCTGTCCAAACTCCCTTGCTATGGACTAACGTCTTTTGTTCCTTTGATTTCTTCTTATCTTAGTGACAGGAAAATAAGAGTAAAAGTAGATGATGTATATTCGAATTTCCACTCAATTAACGCCGGCGTGCCGCAGGGATCAGTTCTGGCACCAACCCTATTTCTGGTTCATATTAATGATCTCTTATCTGTCACTCACAATCCCGTTCACTCATATGCAGATGACTCAACACTACATAGTTCATTCACACTCAGATATCCATTTACAAAGTCTAATATCTCTACCTCTCAACTCAGTACAGCCATCTCCATAAATCAAGATCTAACTACAGTCAGTGAATGGGGACAAAAACAACCTTGTCTCTTTTAATGCTAGTAAAACTAAATATATACAGTTTACTAATAGACAGATATTGCCAGATTCAGTATATTACCTTCAGTGCTACTAATATTCCCATCTCCAAAAGTATTGAAATTCTTGGTGTCTCACTTAACAGTGCCCTCAGCTGGACCTCTCATGTCAGATCACTTGCTAAAACCGCCTCAAAGAAACTTGGATTATTGTACAGAGTCCGTAACTTCTTTGCCGATGAGCAGTTAGCTGTAATTTATAAGAGTCATGTGCGCTCTCAGCTTGAATATTGCTCACCCTTGTGGAATGGTTGTGGAGAGGTTGCATTAAGACAACTAGACAAAATTCAGAATAAAGCTGTTAGAATCATTAACAACCCTGCCATTACATATAAACTACCTCCCCTGCAAGTAAGAAGGAATGTTGCCTCCCTTGCATTATTTTACAGATATTTTTTTGGCAAATGCTCAGACGAAGTTGCGTCCATGGTGCCACCTCTCCATGCCTTCCCTCGTGCTACACGGGCATCTGGTAGCGCTCATGACTGGAATGTCACTCAACCATATTGCAGAACTTCTGCCTATCAGAATTCTTTTATTCCCCGAACTGCATCTCTCTGGAACTCGCTTCCCCAGAGTTGTTTTCCTCCAAATTTCAACCCACAACTGTTCAAGTCTAACTGTTACAGATATTTTATGAATAGAGGACACCAGTAATCCGGTGTATGGATTTTTTTTTTCCCCATTTGTTTTTCCTTCCTCCGTTCTGTTATTAAAAAAAAAAAAAAAAAAAAAGGAAGAAACTTCGAGTCTGCTGTGTTCCGTGAGTGCTGCAAGTTATTGGGGATCAAGAAGACCAGGACGACCCCACTAAGGCCACAGTCAGATGGGATGGTGAAGAAATTCAACTGGACCCTGGGACAATAACTGGCCAAGTATTGTGTTCATGGAAAAACAGAATGGGACCAGAAATTACCTGCGTTGCTGATGGCATATCGGTCTGCATTCCATAAGTCTACCGGTTACACCCCTGCAAAACTGATGTTGGGCCACAAGTTATGCATACCTGTTGACTTGTTAATGGGAAGACCACCTGGTGAAGAGGTGCCTACAGACACCACCGGCTATGTGAAGCACCTTTAGGAAAGGCTGGCTGAAGTACATCGTCAAGTGTGAGGAGCCCTCAAGTTTTCAGGAGAAGTGATGAAGTGCAAGTATGATGCCAAGGCAAGTGAGGTGAGCTTCAAGGATGGTGACCAAGTTTGGTTATATAATCCTCAGCGAAAGAAGGGACAGTCATCGAAGCTGCAGAGCCCATGGGATGGGCCTTACACTGTGTTGGATCGCCTATCAGACGTAACGTATCGGATTCGGGGAGGCAGGAAGTCTAGCCCAAAGGTGGTACACTTGGATCGTCTGTGGCAGTACCTTGGGCCAGGATAGTACAGCTTGGACGTCTCCGAGGAATCGTGTTCACCTGCAGCCGAGGATACTGAGGAGGACTAAGGAGCTGAGGTGCAAGAGGATGGTGACAGTGTCCCAAGACAAGAAGCGAATCAAGAAGAGGACCAAGATCTTTCAGGAGGAGGGGACTGTGTGGAGGAAGAAGGACATCATCAGAAATGGCATAGAAAAAGACCTGATAAGTTGAAAGATCTATCTATCTATCTATCTATTGCCAGACGCCTCAATCCCGTTTGGGGTGGCCACAAACAAATCGCCTCCAAGTCGCCCTGTCCCCCGCCATTTCACTCCCCTGCTCCCAACTCACACCCCCCTCTCTCATATACCTCTCCACCCCATCTCTCCATGTCATCCTCGGCCGCCCCACCCCAGTTTCCCCCTCCACCTCACTCACATACACTCTCTTCGTCAGTCTTTCACCCTCCATCCTCTCCACATGGCCAAACCACCTCAGTGTGTTCCTCCTAACGCTTCCTATCACATCCACATAATTTTGTGTATAGTTAGATGTTTCATTAGGATTAAGGTTTATGTTTGCATATACTGTGTAGTTTTGTCGGAACGACAAAGAACTAGGAGGGGTAGTGTTAAGAAGAGGGATTTGCCAGTTAGGTGCTCGAGAAGCATCTCGATGTTTCCTGATGTTTACAGTAGCTAGCTCCGGTACAAGTCAGAGTTGCCCGTTTCCCTGCTGTCTGTAAGCATAGTTATTTCGTAAGATATGCATTGGTTTTTATGCTCTTTTTATCAATAATGTTTTAGTTATGTGATTGTGTAATTATGCAATTCAATTTAAGTTTGCTAAATAATTTATAGTGTTATGTACTGTAAGAAAACTGACATATTTTGGTTGTCTCCGAGTTGGCAGCCGTGCTCTCTCTCTGGCATACACCATAACTGTTGAGAAGAAGTTTCTCGAATAATGCAAGCTTATATAAGGTTGGAGAAGAGGCTAGTTGAGGTTCAGTCGGTTTTCAGTTCAGTTTGAGTGTATTGCAGTGTCAGTGCAGTGCTGATAGTGAAATTTGTGAAGTGTTGCTGGCAAGCATTAAGCATAATTACGGTTTGGGGAAGATTATTTAAGGTACTTGTGAAAACAGTGAAGTGTTGTCAGGCATTAAGTGTAACTGCAGTTAGTAAAGCTTGTCTACCTCCAGTGCTTGTGAAAACAGTGAAATTGGAAAGCATTAAGTGTAGTTATTTGGAAAATAAAGACAGTGACCTTAAGAAGCTACTGTTTACCTTCGCCTCAGCTGATCTTGTGTGCTGTACACCGAGAGGCTGACCATAGGAAGAGCAACTCACTGGACAATGTCCTTCCTATGCGGAACTACTGCTGTTGCAGTTTGTGGCAGTGTGGGGTGGGGATGCAACAATACAATTACTTAGCACCTACTTGTACTGTACACCACATGCCGTATTTGCAAAGTACGTCACTACACAACAATACATAAATACTGTAAAACCATCAAACAGCCACTTTTAATACGTGAACACTACACAGTGCATAACTACTACTACGATCTTGCAACAACATATAGAATAAGTACTTGGCAACATCTAGAATCTCAGCAACATATAACTGCATCACAATATCCAGCACACCAGACACCAGTGAAGCCACTTTACAAGTCTGTATTCACAGTGCAACAGAGTACTGAAAAAAAAAATGAAGTTCATACTTACATATATTCTGAATTTAAGACACTGCTCAGCAATGGTCATATGCAACACAAACACATTACAATATCTTGCCTCAAGACATCCCAGATGGTCATGACTTTACATGTAAACATTCACATAATATAAAAGAAGGAGAAATGTTTTCATGGTATAATCCGTCCATTAAAAGTGTGAGCTGCTTCTCAGTTACAGTCATCCATCCCGTCTAACCCTCTGGATGGTGTTAACCAAAAACAAAACATAAATAAATAAAATAAAATAAAAGTGGAATTAAAACTATAGTGTGACTATGACACTGTAGCAGGAAAATTTTGCAATAGGATTGGAATCACAAACATGGGAAATATCTCCCTCAGTTATGGTGTAACCTAAAGAGTGTTAATCAGTGTTTGACTTTCGATTCGCTGTTTGTTCTCTGTTTACTTATTAACCATACCAGTGCCTTGAAAAATGGGTTCCTGCACCTGCCATATGTTTTAACCTATGACAGCCATATTTTTCTGGAAGAGTTAAATGAAATCGATATTTTTCCCTTCCGCTTCCCAAAACAGTTCTCATCTTAATAAAACTGGCTGAAGTTAGAAGAAAAAGAAACTTATCGTACTCTCATGTTTCAAGACTACAACTGGGACAATGAATGGAAAGCATCATAATGGATACGGATACTGATCGTTTTCAAAATCCATGTTACTGATCAAAATGGTATAATTGGAAAGACTGTTTCGTAGAAACAACATTAAGAAACGTTATTCGAAATGGCCGGTTACTCCAAAAGATTCTTTGGTGGGGAGTAATATTACTTAGGAGTGGGATCATGTGGTATTTTAATCAACATTTTCGTTTAACCACATTTTCATTTACTTCTGCAATGTCTTGTCCAGTTTCATTCAAACTTAAATACATTTCTATTGAAGGGGCTAATAGAGTTGTATATAAATCCACCTGTTCTAGCAGTCTCTCTAAAGCTGAACAGAAAATTCCGAGGTTGCAAGAATAAATCAAAACAAGAGGTCGTTATGGTGAAGGGGTTACTTGCTCGCAAACGAAATAGGACTCACCAGCATGGACATTTCCAAAATATCATCAATACAAAGCGGCAAAATACTCAACTTGCTTTGAAATTCGAACGCAAATGTGAATCTTTATTTCTCTCAGAACTTTTGAAGAAAAAAATACTTGAATAGGGAAGTGCATCAGGGAAACGGAGGTAGGAAATCTTGAAGACGCAAAAGAAGGCGGGAAGGAAGGAGGCAAGCGGAAGGGAGAAATCATTTAATGTTAGCTGAGAGAGAGAGAGAGAGAGAGAGAGAGAGAGAGAGAGAGAGAGAGAGGTTTGTCCCATCATTCTTACTTCTCTCCGTATATGATTCCATTAAGTTTATTAAGCACAGATAATATTCAGGGGTAGCTTACGTAAATATGTTAGTGGTACCTGTGCGTTAGCGTACGTTAGCTTTCACCAGATTAGGATTACTTCGGTTAGTATGTTAGAGTTATATTAAGCGAAGTTTGTGTTAATTCAGGCTAAGATGACTCTAAACACATGGTGGTCAGTAGGCTTATAGTATGGAAGTAAGAAACCGACAGGCAGTTAGTGTTCAAAACCATCATATAATATTCACCACACAAACTATTTACACATTTACACGCCTGAAGAAAAGGTTTATCTCAGTTCTCCTACGTCTCTGAACAACTTGGAACTCTTACAGACCTAGTGCTCTCTCTCTCTCTCTCTCTCCCTCTCTCTCTCTCTCTCTCTCTCTCTCTCTCTCTCTCTCTCTCTCTCCAGACACACACACACACACACACACACACACACACACACACACACACACATTTCTCGTGTTTGGTTTCCCAAGTTTAATTTACGTTTTCAGACATATCTGATAATCTCTCAAGAGAGAGAGAGACAGAGAGAGAGACAGAGAGATCAGGGGTGTTGAGGAGCTGAAAGCTTTTGACCTCAACCTTTCTAGAATATTTATGTGTGGTGAAACATCCCCGCTCCACCATATATGTATACGTATATGTATACATACACATGAAAGTTAGTTCACCTCAGGTCAGAGTCAGCAATAGCGCAGGGTTAAAGAAAGCACGGAGTGGGATCACTCAAGTTATTCCTGTTGACAGGGACAGGATATCAAAAGTCTGAACCGTAGACCTCCTTCCAGTCTCCAAATAATGTACCTTATCCCATGAGTGAATTAGTATTAGAGGACTTGTAGCAAAATGCAGGAATTATCACTTTCTATCCCTTCTTTATGATAAAGCAATAATGCTGAACGGTAATAGCTAACAAAATTTATTTCTTATTTATTTATTTTTTTCATTAAAGTCCTTCTTTCCCTTCTACACGTCATGAAAAGGCGTATTTTTGAACTGTTCATCACTAAATGGGTCATTTCCACTCGTAATTTTTTGTCGATGCAGTTGAGGCAAAAAATTAAAAAGCCTATGGATGAAATTCAGTTTATTTTAATCGACAGTTAGGTACATGCCATGTACATGACGGTCAGTAAACTGGCGTAGAAAATGTGTGAGGATGTAATGAATTATTCGCCATCAATATCATCACCGCCAGTGCTATGTAGAAGAGTTTTGTATTATAGCATAAGACGTTGTGTTACAACCCCAGATTCAGAGATATGAACCTAGATATCTTTTGCTGTGCTTATGTTTAGGGATTGTCTGTGTTGTGATTGTGAGGTGCATAAGGCGAGTGTATCGGCGTGTGGGTGAGCGCGATGAAGTGTGGGCATAGTGGAGTGTTTGTGAGTTGGTGGGTACATCATAGTCTGGCTAGGTATGTGTGTTTCTCAGAGCAGCATAGTTTCTGAGGGTTCGATGTTTGGTGGTCGGTTAAGAAGTATGTTCTTTGAAGGATTTGGGTGGCTGTGGTGCCTATGTATTATATGCGTGCGTTTGTGATATGTGGTGCTGGGTGAAGAAGAGGCATGCTGTGATGAGCTAGGTGTATCAATGTTTATTTCGTTGTCGTGATGGTTGATACAACATAATCATGCATGGTTATAATGAATCATGAGCTGGAACTTGCCTTTCATATTCATACTATCTTTGTATTTTTTACCTGGATTCAAGTTTTCTTCATTAATGGCCGTTATGCATCTGATTATGTTTGAGGCTTGTGTCATTTAACCTTTTCCATTTTAGTTAATACAAAGGTGGGGCCGTGCTTGGGTTTGCATAATTCAATGCAGTTCTTATATCTCTGTACACTGTTTTTAGACAGTCCTTCTTTTGTCATAATGTGGAATTTGTGAATGCTT
This sequence comes from Coenobita brevimanus, assembly GCF_032717465.1. Classification (NCBI taxonomy): domain Eukaryota; kingdom Metazoa; phylum Arthropoda; class Malacostraca; order Decapoda; family Coenobitidae; genus Coenobita; species Coenobita brevimanus. The sequence continues at coordinate 7,625,800 of NC_136998.1, forward strand.
TCCTGGATTTGAATCTATCAGATGCTTTACATTATTATTTGTTGTATAAAAAAAAAAAGGATCATTTGTGCATCCAGCATGAGTACTAGAATTATATTATTGCAGTTGTGTTGATTGGCTAAAGAGGGAGACATGGAGGTGTATATGAGATTTGTGTCTTGTCTTGAATAAGTTAACGTTTCTTCGATGGAGAAACATTCACTCTGTTTGGTCAAAGTCCGTGTTTTAATGAGTACACGTACTACTGCAGCTGTCCTTCTGCTTCATGAGTGTTTGGAGTGTTGTGAAACGATTACCAGGCCATCACCATAGGACAGTACTGCTACTGAAGGAGGGACGTGGTAGGCAAGTAATGAGGGAAAATACTACTGTGTGAGGGTGAAAGGACTGAGCCATGTGAAATACTTTCACTTAGTATTCTCAGTGTGAAACTATGGTTGTAACAGAGTACTTGGGATTGTCTGCTTAAAGGAACTTGACCAGGCTAATCTTGTCGTTGTCTTCCACATCAGCGTTTAATTACAGGTATTTTGTTCATCAGGGTATGGTCTGTACTGTGTCGAAGGCCTTGGTTTTGCCTATTGTTTTTATATGTATTTATTTTCATTCATTTCTTGTGTAACCTACAGTGATGAGTTGGTTTAACTTGGACAAGTGAGTACTGGATGAATGCTTGGGTCAGAATCCCTGCTGGGAACCACATACAGTAGAAGGATGTAGGTGAAGAACCCAGATCGGTTGATTTCACTTTTTAGCACCAAACGTATGTGTAATCTATGGACTGTAACGTCTTGCAGCATTGTATTGCGTCGTATTTATCATAAAAATAACTATATCAAAATGGTAGTCATACTGTGGCCATGGTGCCATACTTCCGTGGTATATAGTCCTAAAGCTAACATTACCTATGCAGTGTTTATATCTTCATAAATAAGTATCGTAAGACCCACTGGTGTCTTTTGTAATGAGAATGCAGAAAGCCGTGGTTTGATGGGATCCCACAGTATTCAGACGTAATTGATCAGAATATCTTCAAAATCATGTGAATTTTACCAGTAAGCTCTCTTTCAGCTTGTGATGTTTTACATACAACAAGCAAGGCAGGGTCTGGTTAAGTGTTGTGGGGGCCCTAAGGCACAGCATCTTGTGGAAGTCCCTGAATGAGCTGAGCACCGAAGATGGTATTTACTAAAATTAAAAATAGTCAAGATTAATTTTGGCAGAGCTCAGTGGTATAAACACCCACCGCATTTTTAAAGTTCTGCCTAGCCTATAAAGAACACATAATAGTGTTCCGTTGTTCTTTCTGTTTTCAGGGCACAGAATTTCTAAGATCAGTGTTCACTTTGCATTGTGAGGGCTGTTTCTATGGTGAAGCACTGTTGCTGTAGCCCCAGCAACCAAACCTTCAATCTGGCCTTCAAGTGAAGTGTATCTCATGATACAATGTGTTATATTCAACATCCCACTTCATACAGCATATTACTTTGTGTTATTAAGAGCTCAAATTATATGTGGGACATTTGTATGTACATGGCGGTGGTGTAACATGACGTCTCTGTGCAACTTTGTATGATGTCAGTTAGGATATAGAAAACTGGATTAAGCAGTCGCTTAGGAAAATTTGCAATTTGCATATGTGAAGAACAAAATCCCACAAAAGATCTCTATCTATATACCAAGGCTGCTTCCCCCCCAAAAAGGGAGGTAGCCGAGACAGGACGACACACTCCCAATTTACTTATCCAAACACACACATAATCACAGAATCAAGAACTGTGAGAGAGGGAGACATTTTACGGAAACAGGCCTTATCAGCTGATGACCATCCTGCAAGATATGAGAGAGCAAGAGGGCAACATTTGAACTGCAAGAAAGACTGGAAGCAGTAGCTACATAGAAATACGTCATGACAAGGAACTAGGAATATAGGGAAACAACAAAGAATAGCCTCCATGGCGAAAGAACTCAAGCTTTGGATGACATATATCGATTTGATGGAAATGTTTCTCAGGTTCAACAGAGCACCAACAAGAAATGATGCAAACCTCTTCATCCACACACAGGATCATATTCGTCTCTACAGATGAGGCATACTGTACACACTGGTTGACTAGAAATTTTCTCAGCCTGTTGAATATAGGCATCACCCATTCTGGGTTTCGTCAGATTTTTACGAGTGGTGTTATTTCAGTTTGAGGAACTGCATAAACCTGTGAAAGAACTGCAGTCAATAACAACTTAGGGCTAACAGCTACCAGAAATACTTGATGTCATGAACTCTCCACATTTTGTCTTTATACACGACACTGTAAAATTACGGGACCTTACATTGCATTAGTGAAAAACCAAGAAAGATTCGCTCTCTAACCGTCCCGCATTTGCACTCCGCTGGGAACAGTTTTTTCGCGAGTGACAAATGCGGGAGAATATCCCCTCAGGGCTGCGTCATCATTTATTCCTTCACAATTTCTCTCCAATAATTTCTATCATGCACAGCCATTCTCCCTTGTTCAACAGATATCCCTATTGCATCCAACGCTCTCTTCACATTGTCCATCCATCCTATTCCTGGTCTTCCTCTCAGCCTTACACCTCTCACATGAGATCTAGTTATCTTTTTCACCAGACGCTTATTATCCATTCTCTCCATATGCCCAAACCATCGCAACACCCTCTGCTCAACTTGAGCAGCCATCTCCTACACAACAGTTCTGCTTCGCACTTTATCATTTTTCACTCGAACCATACGCGTCACTCCACACATACTCCTCAGACACCTCATCTCCATAACAATCAAACTGTTTCTCTCTGCTGCACCCATATTCCATGTTTCAGCTCCATATAATGCAGTCGGTATCACAAAACCCTCGTAAAGCCTTCAATACATCCATTCTAAGCAAACGATATCTAAACACTGTTTTCATTCCCACCACTGCGTTTCCTACTTCATTCATTCTAAACTTCACTGCTGCATCTATTCTTCCATCCATTGCAACATGTGACCTTAAATAATTTAAACTACCTCCTCAAGCAACTCACCCAAACTTTATTCATCCTCCTGCCATCTGCCAACCTCGTACTCTTCATCACTTTATTCCTGTTCTCATTTACTCCCAATTTCTTCCTTTCACACACCCTTCCAAACTCCTCCGCCAACTGTTTCAATTTCTCCTCTGAATCAGCCACTAGTGCAGTATCATCTGCAAACGGCAGCTTGTTCAGATTCCACTTTCAACCATCAGCAGTCACGAGACTCAATCCTCCATGTAAAACTCTTGCATTCACCTCCCTTACAACACCAACCATATAAATATTAAACAACCAAGGTGACATCACACATCCCTGCTGCAGCTCCTTTTTCAGGGGAAGCCAATCACCTACAGTTTTTCCCATTCTTACACATTCTACTGTTTACATAAAACTTTTCACTCTTTCTAGCAAAATACCATCAAGTCCATACAATCTGAAAACGGTCCACAAAGCCTCTCTATCATTTCTACCATATGCTTTCTCTAAATCCATGAACGCCCAAAACACCCTTACCTTTCAGTAAATACTTTTCACACACTTGTCTCACAGTAAACACCTGATTCGCGCATCCCTTTCCTCTCCTAAAGCCACACTTTTCATCACCAGTCACTCCCTCTGTACCCTCTCTAACTCTCTTAATTAACACTCTGCTACAACACTCAACAGACTTATTCCCCTAAAGCTAGTACATTTATACTTATCGCCCTTACCTTTATACAACGGGACCACACAAGCACCTGACCAGTCAACTGGCATGATACCTCTCACAAAACACACATTCAACAATCTTACTAACCATTCAGCAATAGTCGCTCCACCGCCTTTCAGGCATTACACAGCACACTCATCCATACCTGCAGCTTTCCCTGTTTTCATCCCCTTTACTGCCTCAAAGAATCATTCAACTCTCCCAACACATTTATTCCTTGCACCCTTCCATCTGCCACAATCTCAGCCTCCCTTTCCTCTTCTACATTTAACAATCTTTCAAAATACTCCGCCCACCTCTTCCTTACTGCATCCATCTCAGTTAACATCCTTCCATCCTCTGCTTTTACTTGCTCTTCCTTCCCAGACTCTCCTTTTAACACCGTTTTCACCTCCTTCCTAAACATTTTCTTATTCTGTTGAAAATTCTCAAGTCAACTGCCTACCCCACCTCTCATCTGCTGCCACTTTAGCAACATACACAGCCCTTCTTGCCCTATTCATCTTTTCCTTAGGAATCTTATATGACACCTTATCCTTCTTCTGCAGCCTTACCAATGGATATAAAAAATCAGTTCGAATAAAGGGAAAACCTTTGACCCATAGATGCATGGCAGGGTCACTTTGACCCTGCAATGTAATTATTCTCAGATAATTTTGCTTCTTTCAGCTAGGCTTTCCTCTGTGACTTCTAATATTATCGCAGTGAGCATTATCTTATTATTATTATTATTTTTTTATGTGTGTGTTTGACAGATACATGATGTTGATACGTTTCTGCATAACTGTGGTCAAATTGACCCCAGCACTTTTATCCATATTTTCTCCTCGTAATTATACTAAATTGCATCCATAATTCGTGCAAGTGTATATCCATGTCAGTTTCATGCACCTATTCACGCACAAGCACTACATGCACACACATACACAAACACATACCCTCAAATATACACAAATCCATATTTACACACATACATACAGACACTGTTGGCATGGGTTTGTGAACACGAGAAACCGTAGTGTCCGTGTGTGGATGGAGGTGTCGTGTCCTCATTTGTTAAGTGATATATAAATATATATATATATATATATATATATATATATATATATATATATATATATATATATATATATATATATATATATATATATATATATTGTTACATAGCCTATGATTTCATCATCCTTTGTATAATTCTAACGTACAGTATGCTGCATGTTTGATCACGATTCGCCTCGTGGTTTCCATAGTGACCGGGATGGCGTGTTTTACCTCACTCCCCCCTTCTCCCCCTTATAGTAGAGTGAGTCGTTCTTTCTCTTGTTCAGAGCAGGATTGTCAACTCTTTGTCCCCTATGGCTTCATTTGCGCGTCCTTCTTACAAGTTGTATCAAGCTCTGCCGGCCCCTATATAATGAGCTCAGTCTCTGCATTAATGGCCACTTAGATCTACTCCTCATTTTGTTCACATCTCTGTCCTTCCCTGTACAGTTGTTGTGAGTGCTCAGGAAGTCTCCAACCATCTAGCTGCTGTGTAATTTGAGTATAAGTGTTATTACATTTTTTCTTGTACTGTATAGCATAAGGTGTTAATTCGTAGGCCTAGTGAGGTTTTTGTGATTCATGTGTTGTAGGTGTCAGCCAGTATTAATAATATTTTGTATCTGTAATAATATATCTTGCATTAACTGAGCATTATCCGGTTTTCTCATTTTATCAAGGCTGACTTAGATAAATTTACTCTTGCTAATTTCGTGTTTATAGAGGCTATTGCAGTTAACCATATATTTAACCTGTTTTTTTGCCATTACATTATCCTTATGAGTCCTGAATGATTAGTTGTTAGTTTGTGCATTAAACTTTAACTTGTAATTTTACCTAACTCTTCTGTTTTGAACCTGGAACTTTCGGGACAGTAATGATTTTGGTGTTGTCACTTGAAGCGTTCATTATCTATCTCTGTTCCGTAACATAAATTTGGCGACCTCTCATCAGGATATTCAGGATATTATCATAAGGATATTGCTTGATATTTTGTGACTATGATTTATTCATGATGTCTACTTTTACTACTCTTGATGAAACCAAAGATTTTTTGTCAAATGTGCAAACAGTGTGTGATGTAGAAAACAGAACAAAGAATGAACTGAAGCTTGTTGCTCAACAATTGGGAATTGCTGTTCGCTCTCATCAGTCTAAAGATCAAATTGTTGACATGATTAATAAAAGCTTGTTTAACGTAACTCCTCCAGATGAGCAAACGCAGATTGAAATAGCTAAGTTACAGCTAGCCCTGTAGGAGGCTCGTGCTAAGGAGGCTGAGTTTCAGGCACGTTCTAAGGAGGCACAGGCACAAATTGAAATTGCTTGGATTCAGGCAGACCATGAGTATCGCATGAAACAAGGTGGAACTGGATCATCTAGCTCTGATGATTTTGATGTGGCTAAAAATGTTAAACTTGTCCCTCCTTTTAATGAATCTGATTTAACAAAGTATTTTCAGTTGTTTGAGAGGGTAGCTACAGGTTTTAATTGGCCCAAAAAGTATTGGCCAGTACTCCTACAGACTGTTCTCACAGGTAAAGCTCAAGTAACTTATGCATCTTTGCCTCAGGATCAATCTGATAATTATGATGTAGTTAAGAGCTTGATTCTTAAGGCCTATGAGCTTGTTCCTGAAGCCTATAGAGTAAAATTTAGGACATCTTATAAGCAAGATAAACAATCCCATGTTGAGTATGCAAAAATCAAAGAAGATCTGTTAGAGCAGTGGTTAAATTCTAAGAATGTAAATTTTGATTTTGATAAATTTAAGCAGATGATTTTGCTGGAGGACTTCAAAAGGTGTATTAATAATGATGTAAGCCTATATCTTGATGAGAGAAGAATAGATAATTTGTCTGATGCTGCAGTTTTAGCTGATGAACATGGGGTGTGCCTGCTGAGATAGATGAGAATGGGAGTGCGTTAGTGGACATTTGTGCTGGGAGAGGGTTGGTGATAGCCAATACCCTCTTCAGGCATAAAATGATCCACAGGTATACATGGCGAGTGATGAAAAGGGTGGGTGGTGAACTGAATAAAAGGAAGGCAATGATTGATTATGTGTGTATGGATGAAAGGATGCGAAGATGTGTAATAGATGCAAGAGTTTATAGAGGCTGGGGGAGTGGACTTTCTGACCACTACTTGGTGGTGGCCAGAATTAAAATTCAAGTAAGATGGAGGAATAGAAGAAGGGAAAGACGAGAGGAAGGAGTAGTTGCAAGGAGAGTGGAAAGGTTACAAGAGGATGAGAAAAAGGCAGAGTATAAGAGAGAAGTGGAGGAACGATTGGGCAATTATGAATTGGAGCACATAGGAGACGTGGAAGGTGTGTGTAGGATATTTACAGAAGAAATATGTGCAGCATGTGATGTGGTGTGTGGAAGGAAAAGAAGACGGAGGGGGGTGCAAGGAACAGCGTGGTGGACTGAAGAGGTGAAACAGGCTGTGGCACAAAAGAAGAAAGCATACAATGAATGGATGAGAAATAGGGGCGTGGAAGAAGTTGAGAGGCGGAAGAGAGAGTTATATGTAGAAAGAAAGAGAGAGGTGAAAAGATTAGTAAGAGAGAGTAAGAAGAGAGTGGATGAGGAATTTGGAATGAATTTGAGTGTAAAGTGGAGGGACTGTAAGAAAATGTTCTGGAAAGAGGTAAAAAGAGTAAGGCAGGGTGGAAGTGACGTTAGCAGGGGAGTGAAAGATAAAAATGGTAGATTAGTAGTGGAGAAGGGAGAAAAAGTGAACAGATGGAGAGAACACTTTAAGGAATTGTTGAACGCAGAGGATGGAAGTAATGCGAGTATAAGTGGCTGGGGAATGGCTGGGAGAAGGAGGGAGGTGAGAAGACAGGAAGAAATCAGTAGGATAGAAGTTGTGGAAGCAATGAAGAAAGTTAAATCGGGGAAAGCCCCAGGAATTGATGGAGTGTGTGGTGAAATGCTGAAGCATGGGGGAGAGATAGTAGTAGAATGGATGTGGAAGACGTGCAGATTGGCCTGGGAGGAAGGTAGAGTCCCGGAGGATTGGAAGTCAGGTATAATTATTCCCTTGTACAAAGGAAAAGGGGAAAAAGAAGTGTGTGGTAATCATAGGGGCATTTGTGTTCTTAGTATAACAGGAAAAGTGTATGGTAGGATACTTATTGACAGAGTTAGAGAAAGAACAGAGAAATTAGTTGGAGAAGAACAGGGAGGCTGTAGGAAGGGAAGAGGTTATGTAGATCAGATATTCGTTCTTAGATCTTTAGTAGAAAAATTTCTAGAGAAGGGAAAGAAGTTGTATGCGGCTTTCATGGATTTGGAGAAAGCATATGACAGGGTGAATAGACAAGGATTGTGGAAAGTGTTAAGAATATATGGAGTAGATGGGAAATTGTTGAATGCTGTGAAGAGTATGTATGATGGTGCGAAGGCTGCAGTGCGTGTGGATGGTGAACTAAGTGAATTTTTCTCTTTGAAAGTTGGGTTGAAACAGGGATGTGTCATGTCTCCATGGTTGTTCAATCTGTACAAGGATGGGGTAATAAAAGAGGTACAAGGTAGGGTAGTGGATGTTGGAGTGGCCCTGGTGAGAGAGGATAGTGTTTGGAAACTCCCTGTACTGTTGTTTGCAGATGATACTGTGTTGTTGAGTGAAGACGAAGGGGAGTTGCAAGGCTTGGTGGATGAGTTTGAGAGAGTGTGTAAGAAACGGAATCTAAAGGTGAATGTAGGGAAGAGTAAAGTGATGGTCTTTGAGAGAGGTGAAGTCAGTGAATGTATAGCGAGGTTGGATTGTGAGGAATTGGAAAATGTGAGTACGTTTCAGTACTTGGGTAGTGTGATGAGTAAGGATGGAGGTTTGGAGGGTGAAGCGCTTGAAAGGGTACAGCAGAGAAGAAAGGTTGCTGGTTCTTTGAAAGCAGTGATAAGAAATAGGGAAGTGAGCATGGAAGTGAAAAAGTTACTACATGACAGTATTGTGATACCAACTCTAACGTACGGAAGTGAAGCTTGGACGTTGTTGGAAGGACACAAGTAAAGAGTGAGAGCAGTGGAAATGAGTTATTTGAGAGGAGCCTGTGGAGTCACATGGAGAGACAGGGTGACGAATGCGGATATAAAGGAGCGTTGTGGTGTTGATGTGGATGTGAAAGGAAGCGTTATGAGGAACACACTGAGGTGGTTTGGCCATGTGGAGAGGATGGAGGGTGAAAGACTGACGAAGAGAGTGTATGTGAGTGAGGTGGAGGGGGGAAGAGGGAGGGGGAGGCCGAGGATGAGATGGAGGGATGGGGTGGAGAGGTATATGAGAGAGGGGTGTGTGAGTTGGGAGCAGGGCAGTGAAATGGCGGGAGACATGGCGACTTGGAGGCGATTTGTTTGTGGCCACCCCAAACGGGATTAAGGCGTCTGGCAATAGATAGATAGATAGAATATGTTCTCACTCACAAGAGATATTCTAAAGAAAAAAGGAAAGCTGAGAGTAAGTACGTTGCCTCTACTCACAGTACAGGTAACAGGAAAGAGAATAAAGATGATGTTTCTCAGGAAGTAAATACCAGCTCCACCTCTAGATATCAGAAAAGTAAATGTACTTATTGTAGTAAGCTTGGTCATACTACGGAGAAATGTTTCAGGAGACAGCGTGATGTGAACAAAAAGGAGTCTTTAAATATTCAGTCAATTGTTCTAGTGTCCACCCTTGAGAGTTCCCAGAATTCTTTAACCGAGTTAACTGAACCTGCTTTGAGAGGTAAATTAAATTCTCATGATGGAGCTCCTCTTTTGAGCAGTAACGTGGGTGACACTCTCAAGATTTCATGTGCTAATTTCCTTTCTGATGGTTTTGTCAGTCCTCTGGACAGTAATGACAGGAAATCAGTTAAAATATATCGTGATACAGGTGCTTGCCAATCCCTTATGCTGACCAGTGTTCTAGGCTCTAATGTTAATTCCTCTGATGAAACTGTAATCTTACAAGGTGTAGGGAATAATTACTTCTCTGTCCCTCTGTGCAGAGTGAATTTAGAGTCTGGTTTTGTTAATGGTTCCGTTATGGTTGGGTTGGTTGAGACACTCCCAATGTCAGGTGTAACTTTCTTACTTGGAAATGATATTGGTGGAAGTCAAGTGTGTCCAGCTTCTCAGTTGTCTGGTGAACCAGTGACTGCAACCCAGGATTGTGATATCCCTGATGTGTTCTCTGCATGTGTTGTCACTAGGGCTAAGTCTAAAGTTACTGGTGACTTAGAGGATAATGATGATGATGATGTTATCCTACCTGACACTTTTCTTGCTAATGTGGACCACTCACCAGATGAGGCAGTACCCCGTAGTGTTGATAATTTGTCTCGTCAAGAGTTGGTTGAGTTGCAGGTTGCTGACCCTGAGTTGAAAGGTCTAGCTAACTCTGCTTGCAGTGAGGAAGAGTCAGCTGGTGCTTCTACTTGTTATTATATAAAGTCAGGAGTACTTATGAGAAAGTGGAGACCCCCAACAGCATCAGCCGACTGTGAATGGGAGGTTGTACATCAAGTTGTCATCCCTCGTGTTTGTAGGCAGGATATCATTAGAGTGGCTCATGATTCCAGTTTGGCAGGACACCTTGGAGTGAGGAAGATTGTGGCACGCATTTTGAAACATTTTGAAACACTTCTACTGGCCAGGTATCTTCAGAGATGTTTCCTGGTATTCTAAGTCTTGTCACACCTGTCAAGTTGTGGGGAAGTGTAATCAGACCGAAAAGGTTGCACCTCTAGTTCCCATTCCTCCTTTTGAGGCGCCATTCACCCGTGTGTTGGTGGATATTGTGGGCCCTCTTCCTAAGACTTCTTCAGGATTTTCTTATGTGTTGACCCTGATTGATATGGCTACTCGTTATCCTGAAGCCATTCCACTTAGAAATATCTCAGCAAAGAACGTGGTTAAGGAAATGCTAGGGTTCTTCACAAAGTTTGGTCTGCCCAAGGAGGTACAGTCAGACCGGGGAAGTAATTTCATGTCAAATGTTTTCAAGCAGTCTCTGAAAGAGTTGGGCATCACCCAGATCACGTCTTCAGCTTACCATCCCCAGACCCAAGGAGCGTTGGAGAGATATCATCAAACACCCAAATCGATGCTCAGGAAATACTGTTTGGAACATCAGAAAGACTGGGATAAAGGTCTTCCATTCATTGTATTTGCCGCAAGAGAATCTCCAAATGAATCACTGGGCTTCTCACCCTTTGAACTACTGTTTGACCATGAAGTAAGAGGACCCCTTAAGCTACTCAAGGAATGCTGGCTGTCGGAGGAAGATGACGTCAACCTGCTGGAGTATGTGATGAAGTTCAAAGAACGGCTGTCCACTGCTTTACAGCTGGCGAGAGAGAATTTAGGAGCTGCTCAGGAGAAGATGAAGACTTGGTATGATTAGAAGTCCAGGTTACGCCACTTTCAGCCAGGAGATCAGGTTTTGATTCTGCTACCGGTGCATGGGCAACCTCTTCAAGCCAAGTTTAGTGGTCTTATTTCGTGGAGAAGAAACTCAGTGATGTCAACTATGTCATCGCCACACCAGATCGTAGAAAGAACAAGCAACTTTGTCACATCAACATGCTAAAGTTATATCACAGGCGGGACGAAAATAACCCAGTCTGCACTGTAGCTGTTCCACCCGAGTCTGCAAGTGAAGTTCTCCCATGCAGCATGAGCCTGAGTGATAGTTTGGGGGAGAATCCTTATATCATGAATGATCTCCAGACTAAGCTTTCTCATCTAGCTCACGAGGAAAGGCAGGAGTTTTCGGCATTACTGCAGGAGTACCCGCAAGTGTTCCGTGCCACTCCAGGAAGAAACTCTGTGTTGATGCATGATGTCGATGCTGGAGACGCAAAGCCAATTAAACTGCCTCCTTACCCTGTGAACCCAGTGAAAGTTCCTCTCATCCAGAAGGAGCTTGGCTACCTGTTGGACCACAAGATGATTGAGCCATGTCAGAGCGAGTGGAGTTCTCCTGTCACTCTAGTCCCTAAGCCAGGTGGGTCACAGCGGCTTTGCATCGACTACAGACGTGTTAATCAGATAACCAAAACAGACACTTACCCTTTCCCTCGCGTGGAAGGTTGCATAGACAAGATCGAAAAGGCTAGGTACATAAGTAAGTTTGATTTGTTAAAGGGATACTGGCAAGTACCTATGACTGAACGTGCTAGGGAGATCTCATGTTTTGTAACACTAGGAAAGACTTTTGCAAGTTTTGTAATGCCATATGGTATGAAGAATGCACCAGCCACATTTCAGAAGCTCATGAATGTTGTAACAGAGGGTTTTGGCAGGGTGTGTTGTTTATATTGATGATGTATTAATCTTCAGTGACAATTGGAAACATCACCTATGCCATGTCAGTAAATTTCTTGTGCGTTTGGTTCAGGCTAATCTTGTAGCTAATTTATCAAAGTGTGAGTTTGGTCAAGCTAAAGTTCAGTACCTTGGGTACGTAATTGGTGATGGACACGTTGCACCACCAGGAGCTAAGGTTCAGGTTATAAGTGATCTTCCCAGAACTAAAAGTAGGAAAGAGCTACAAAGATTTTTGGGAATGGTAGGTTATTACAGGAGATTTGTTCTTAACTTTTCAATTCTTGTATCACCACTTACAGACCTACTGAAAAAGAGAGTTAAATTTGTCTGGACCGATAACTGTGAATCCTCTTTCAGCAAACTTAAAGCTATCCTATTAAGTCAGCCAGTGCTCGCTATTCCAAATTTTGCTAAGCCTTTTAAGATGGCTGTTGACGCAAGTGATACAGGAGCTGGGGCTGTTTTGCTGCAAGAGGATGATCAGGGTATTGAACACCCTGTATCTTATTACAGTAAGAAGTTCACTCCACCTCAAAAGAATTACTCAACTATTGAGAAAGAGCTTTTGGCCTTGATTTTGGGTTTACAGCATTATTCATTTTATTTGTGTTCTGGTTTTGACCCCATAGCCATTTATACCGATCATAACCCACTGAAATTCATAAGTAAGTTTAAATATAAAAATCAGAGATTGACAAGATGGAGTCTACTTCTTCAGGAGTATTCATTAGACATACAACATGTCAAGGGGAAAGAAAATGTTATTGCAGATTGCTTATCTAGACTTTAGACAGATTATTTTAGAGTAATAAAAAATTTCCTTTGTAAATTTCTTTTTTCTTTGTGGGGAGGTGTTACATAGCCTATGATTTCATCATCCTTTGTATAATTCTAACGAACAGTATGCTGCATGTTTGATCACGATTCGCCTCGTGGCTTCCATAGTGACCGGGCTGGCGTGTTTTACCTCACTCCCCCCTTCTCCCCCTTATAGTAGAGTGAGTCGTTCTTTCTCTTGTTCAGAGCAGGATTGTCAACTCTTTGTCCCCTATGGCTTCATTTGCGCGTCCTTCTTACAAGTTGTATCAAGCTCTGCCGGCCCCTATATAATGAGCTCAGTCTCTGCATTAATGGCCACTTAGATCTACTCCTCATTTTGTTCACATCTCTTTCCTTCCCTGTACAGTTGTTGTGAGTGCTCAGGAAGCCTCCAACCATCTAGCTGCTGTGTAATTTGAGTATAAATGTTATTACATTTTTTCTTGTACTGTATAGCATAAGGTGTTAATTCGTAGGCCTAGTGAGGTTTTTGTGTTTCATGTGTTTTAGGTGTCAGCCAGTATTAATAATATTTTGTATCTGTAATAATATATCTTGCATTAACTGAGTATTATCCGGTTTTCTCATTTTATCAAGGTTGACTTAGATAAATTTACTCTTGCTAATTTCGTGTTAATAGAGGCTATTGCAGTTAACCATATATTTAACCTGTTTTTTTGCCATTACATTATCCTTATGAGTCCTGAATGTTTAGTTGTTAGTTTGTGCATTAAACTTTAACTTGTAATTTTACCTAACTCTTCTGTTTTGAACCTGGAACTTTGCGGGACAGTAGTGATTTTGGTGTTCTCACTTGAAGTGTTCATTATCTATCTCTGTTCCGTAACAATATATATATATATATATATATATATATATATATATATATATATATATATATATATATATATATATATATATATATATATATATATATATATTGCCAGATGCCATAATCCCGTACGGGGTGACCATTTGACTCTGAGGTACTTGTTTTACAGGGAGGGGCACTAACCTTCCACAAACCCACTTGACCCGTAGGGAGCACGTATGGTTTGGTTATATGGTTACCACCTAGCGTTGTAAATGGTTTCTTGGCTTACAGGAAACCATTTGGCTTGTCACTCAATGTAAAGCCACCTGTAATGGAATGAAAAGCATTAAGTAGTGACAGGAAAGATGGGAGAAATAGGAAGAGAGGAGGGCAGGCACAGTAAGAGAATGATAAAGGCTAAGGAAGAAGTAGCCAGCACTACATCAAGTGAGTGGATGATGGTCGCCACCACCTACCACTATATATATATATATATATAATGCAAGTTGGAGCCTCTGTGGTACAGTGGTAGAGGGTGCGTTTTCGTACACGGGTGAGCCAGGGTTCGCGCCCCGCCAGGGTAATAAACTTTGGGAGTATTCACCCAGCCGTGTACTACTCTGACGGACACAAGGGGTGCTGTGGTTGAACCAGTGTCGTTTACTATAAAGTATGCTTGCACCCAGTCGGCTTGCGCGGGCCGACTACACTTGGTTCACAGACTACACACACATCCAAAGACATTGCAACACTACAAGTTCATTTACAAGCACTTCTCACCCTACATACTATCTTTGCCAAACAGCCTAAGCCACTTGGTAGAGATACATTGGCTGTATCGTCCCGACTACGGTCGGGATAGGCCGGTCCTGCAGTGGACACTCAAACGGCTGATGAAGATATAATGCAAGTTATTATACTTAACCAAAAAGGCAACTCAAAATATTATAATAACTAGACCCTTTAGCTTATTATCAATTATTTACAAACTCTTCATTAAAGTCCTTACGAAATGAAAACCAACCTAGTGAACAGGCAGGATTTCAAAGCAGGTATTGGACTAAATGTCATCTACACACAATGAATAAGATAACTGAGAAAATTACAGAATATAATATACCGTTATGGTTAGGTTAGGTTGATTTCGAAATGGCTTTCGACTCAGTGGAGCAATTAGCAATTATAAATTCATTACGAGAACAAGAAGTACATGAGAACAATGTAAAGCTGCTTTAAAACATATATAAAGAGGGAACTGCTGCAGTTAAATTACATAGACTCGGAAAAAAAAAAAAACTGAGAAAGGCATGCGTCAGAGATACAATTTCACCTAAATTATTTACAGTATGCCTAGAAGGAATTTCAGCAAGTTAGACTAGGAAAACAAAGGAGTAAACATAAACGAAGTAAAACCTAAACCATCTACGATTTGAAGATGACATTGTCCTAAACTAAGAAACGGCACAGTGCAAAAAATGCTAAATGACCTGACCAGAGAATGTCTCATAGTAGGGCTTAAATGAAACTAATGTTTAATCCAAATACACCAAAGAGCGTCATCCGATTAAACGAAGAAATACTTGATGAAGTCGAGGAGTACAATTACATGGGACAAATAATGAAAATAACAAAACACCATGATAGCAAAATAAAAAGAGGCATTACAACTGGATAAAAAGCTTTCCAGAAACATAGATACATCATGAAAAGCAGCTTGCCAATATGTAAGAAACGAAAGTATTTAATGAATCTTTAATTCCGAGAGTGACAGATGGTTATAATTCCTGCAAACTAACAAAATAGATGGAAAATCAATTAATCCGTTCTCAAAACACAATGGAAAGGTTAGTGTTGGGAATATCTTTAACCCATTCAATCCCACCGTTGGCATGGTGCCAACAGTACAAAACATCTCAATTAATCCCACTGACGTGATGGTGCCGACAGCTAAAGTCGAGCACTTTAGCGTGTCTCAAACTGCTTCAATCTAGCAAATTTTTTGCTAGGGAGTAGCTTAACGTATTAGCAACACTGTGGCCAAGCATTTGTAGCACTGAGTTTGGTTCTGCGTGGGTGAGAAACATCAGTGTGCCAGTGTCCGTCATAGTGTTGGAGTGTTGTGAAAATCATGCCATTTTTCCGCCTCACTGGGCGGAGGAGGCTGTTGAAATGGTCATATGGACCCTTCTGTCCCTTCATTTAGTGATTCTATAGAAGAGGAGGACCTGGTTGGTTCTTAAATATGAGCCAATGGAGGAGGATATTCAGAGCAGGGAATCCCCCAGTCTTCTCGCCCGTTCTCTCTCATCCCTCCCAGCTGGGCGGGAAAACGTCGCTCGCGGCTTGGGAAACTGGGCTAAAAACACGACGGACGGCCATTCTGCTCCTATTTCTCCTATAGGAAGTACTTTTTTTTTTTTTTTTTTTTTTTTTTTTTTTTTACTTGATTTATATGTCCTTTTGGATTGTTTTATGCAATAATTTTTTTTTTCCGTTTTTAGTCCGGGATTGGGTGGGTATAAAATTGAAAAAATGCCTGGGATGATGCGGGTTAAGAGACAGAAAAAGATGAACTTGGGTGAGAGAGCAGACTAAAGTCAACTACATTATAGAAGTAATAAGAGAATAGAAATGAAGGCAGGCAGGTCATGTAGCAAGAATAAGGGATAGTCGATGGAGCAAGAGGCTGACTGACTGGACCCAAGAGATAGTCACCACAGCAGAAAAAAGCCCAGACAAAAAGTGGAGAGATGAGATGGAAAAGTTTCCAAGGAAAACATGGCAGATTGGCTCAGTGAAGGAATTCGTGGAGAAGGATGGGGGAATGCTTTGTTCAAGAGTGGGCTTCCAGTGGCTAATGATGATGATGATGATGGCGATGATTATATATATATATATATATATATATATATATATATATATATATATATATATATATATATATATATATATATACTGTATATCGAGTATGTTATAAAGCGATAGCTAAACACAACAAACAGCGTTTACAATACCAGTACAGTAACACTTCACAATACCTGCATCTCGGCAGCACGGGCATTCCATAATGCCCAGCACAATATGACCAAGCAACCTGAACACACACACACACACACACAAACACACACACAAACACACTCACACACACACACTTTCGCTTCCCTGAGTGTCTGCAAACACGGGGTTGCTTTTATGGCAGGACTTTCTGGGTTATTGTAACACAGAAAATTGTGTTTTAAAACTTTTCCCAGTCTCCCCGACAAGATATCTTTAAATTAGATTGTGCAAATATACTGGTTTCTGTTAAGATATATATACATCTATGTCCGTCTATCTATATACCTATCTATCTATCGGTCTCCCAATCTATCTATCTATAAAAGAAGAAAACTGCAAGAAAGCGGGTGCCGACTGAGGAAATTACGTACAGTCGTGGTAATAAATAATCACCTATCCTCCGGCACCCCGTGCCTCAGCCTGCCTCCTTTATGCACGGAAAGTCACACTGGAGTAAGAGGAATGGAATGAAATGTGAAGTTTAGGCCAAAGGCCAAGTACTGGGACGTGAGAGGTCAATCAACGCTTTGATGAGTGAGATATGAAAGACGATAGTTTAAAAGAATGAGTATTAAAATAGGGAAAACTACTACACAATAATCATGCAACTAAAAATCGTAGGTAAAATGAAAACAGATGTAGACAGCAAACCCTAAAACATAACTATAACAACATTAATCACAGCTTGCAGTATAGCCCTGTCTCCTTTAAAAACGCCATAAGGCTAGAAACATTTGTCCTATTACCTAAAACAACTGATAGGGATCCCCTATTTGTTAAAAAATTCACCCGAGAATGGGCATAGGTCGGACAGTCCAATAAGAAATGCCTGCAAGTTATTGTGACATGACAGATGTCATACTGAGGTGGGACCCCTCGGTCCAAAAGGAACCCATGAGTCAAACACGTGTGGCCAATTCGCAGCCTAGTCAACCTCGTCTCAAAACCCCGACAAGCCTGAGAAAAGGATGACCAGGGCATAGACCGAAGGCCGGATCTCTTTATACTTCGAGTTATTGGCCAGGGAAGGGGAAGCCCATCTCGTCTGCTACTCAGACCAAACAAAGTTACGGATAACGGTCTTCAGATCAGAATAGGGAACCTTATTATACCCAACAGAAGGAAAAGAACATGCCAGTTTTGCCTCTTTATCAGCAAACTTGTTCCAGTAGAGATTAACATGTGACGGTTTCCAACAAAAAGAAACAAATTTATACTTTGCAGCCAGGCGCCAAAGCCAAGACTGAATCTTCCTAATTATAAGGTGAAATGTAGTAAACTGCTTAATGGCGGTCAAGCTTCCATAGGAATCTGAATATATTGTAAACGTCTTTCCCGGCATTGAGTAAGCCTCTTCAAGAGCCTTCTCAATAGCGGTTAGTTCAACAGTGAGAACAGAGGCATTGTTTGAAAGCCGTCCAAGATGTACACCCCCTTTATGGACAACAGCACAACCTACACCAAGGGGTGACTTTGAGCCATCAGTATACAACTTTACTGAGTCCCTGTGGAGAAGGTCATGCACAAAAATCTCGATTTAGTTTCTTCATCCGAAGAGGTTTTCCTACATATGGTTTTGGGACACACATTAGGTTCTGGAATGAGCCAAGAAGGGAGACTGCTGTAGCTTACTGGTTCAATTTTTTGCTTCCTCAGCAATGCATCACCCACAGGTAGCATGCGAATCTGGAATGGTATAGAGGCTCTTGGACCACAGAACTTAGACGAGTCACACTGCAACAGAACATCAACACAAGGATTGGTGTAACAATTGCTCTTAATTCGCGTAATGTAGCGAAGCCCTAACTCATGCCTACATAAGTCCAGAGGAAGCTCGTCTGTATCTACATATAAACTCTCCACAGGGAAGGTGCAGAAGGCACCCGAGCACAGTCGTAGACCCGTATTGTGGAGCACGTCAAGCTCATGAAGTTTAGTCTTACATGCAGAGGAATAAAATTGGCAAGCATAGTCAATCTGTGACCGGCACAAAGAGTTATAGAGCCTGAGAAGGGAGTTCCTATCAGCACCCCAATCAAAACCAGAGACCACCCTAAAGATATTCAATTATTTCTTGACTCTAACCTTCAGATAATCAATGTGCTGTGACCAAGAGAGACGTGAGTCAAAGATCATGCCCAGAAACTTAACCTCCTTCTCAAAAGGGATGATGTCATCATTTAACTTTAAGTGTGGGACAACTTCCTGGGGTGTGCTTCTAGTGAAGCGGACTGCAACAGTCTTGGAAGGTGAAAAGCAAAAACCATTATCATCAGCCCAATGACAAATAGTATTTATGGACTTTTGCAGGTGATGACTAATCTCGACTGCGTCGTAGCCAGACACACAAATTCCCAAATCATCAGCATACAGGGAGCCCAACACGGGGTGGGAAATCTGATCAAGAACACCATTGATAGCCACAGCGAAACGGATGACACTAAGAATGCTGCCTTGGGGAACACCCTCCTCTTGCCTAAAAGGGATGGATACATTTCAGACACGAACCTTAATGTAACGTTCCGACAAGAAGGAGCGAATAAAACGAAACATATTTCCCTCTATGCCATATCGAGACAGCTGAAGAAGAATACTAGTGTGCCTGGTTGTGTCGTACGCCGTCTTGAGGTCAAAGAACACCCCAATAGTCTGACAATGGTTGGCAAAGCTTTGCTGGATTTTATTTGAGAGGATCAGGAGGGGGTCTAGTGTCGAACGGTTCTTCTGAAACCCGAACTGGTAAGGAGAAAGCAGCTTTTCGGATTCTAAGTGCCACACTAACCTTGCATTAACTAGCTTTTCCATCATCTTACAAATACAGCTGGTCAGTGCGATAGGCCTATAGGTGGTAGCCAAAAGGGGATTTTTGTTTGGGTTGCTGATGGGAATAATGAGGGAAACTCTCCAACTGGCAGGAAAAATGTCCATTTCCCAAATTTTGTTAATGATCTTTAGAAGGAACTTCGTAGCCACAGCAGGCAAATTTGTGAGCATTGAATAGAGGATGTTGTCCTCACCTGGAGACATAGAGTTAATCAATGACAAAACGTCATCCAGTTCCCGAAGAGTGAATGGAGCATTACAGGCAGCATTGCAAGAACATGGAGAAGGTAGAGGCATGTCAGGAATACCATTCCCTGATATTAGAGAGAACTTGGAGACATGAACAAAATGCCTCCCTAAGGTCTCTGCAACCTCAGCAGGATCAGTGAGGAGGTCGCCACCTATTTTCAATATCGGGTTGGGAGATGGGAAAAATTTGCCTGAAAGCTTTCTAAATATCCTCCATATAACCCTGAAGGGAGTCTTGGAATTAATGCCGTTGATGTAAGATATCCAGGAGTCCTGCTTGGCCTTTCAAAAGTAGCGACGCTGCTTTGCCATGGCACATTGGTAAATTTGGTGGTGGCAGCTGAGCCACTGGTCTTGTATCGCCGATAACATTTCCTCGTAATTTTCCTTATTATGGCACAGGTTTTATTCCACCAGGTTACAACAGGTCGACGCAGTTTACCTTTCGACATAGGGATGGCCACACGGTCACTGCCCATAATTGCAGCAACAAAATAATGATAGGCTTCCAAGTGACTAGAGAAGGACTCGAAAGGCCTAGCCAGAAGTATACTATTTTTATAATTCAACCAATCAGCCTCCCGCTCCCTCCACCTAGGAGAGGAATGAGCAGGGACATATTTCACATACTTTAAATGGACTGGGTAATGATTGCTTCTATTCAGAAAAGGATTACTGACCTATGAAAATCCTTAAGGATGGAGGGAGAACACAAGCTCAAGTCAATAGTGAAGGAAGCTCCACTACAGACATTGTGGTAAATCACAGAGCCATCATTGTTAATTGAGATATTATATGATTGGAGTATGTCATCTATAATCCTCCCACCAGCATCCAAAATTGTACCATCCCATAGTGGATTATGGACGTTAAAGTCCCCAAGAAGGAGAAAAGGGGCATGAAACTGACGGATTAAGTCTTCAATGTCCTGCTCACTGAAACCACCACCAGGTGGAATATACAAGGAGCATACCGTGAGCGAATATTCCAATACAACTGTAACGGCAACAGCTTGGAGAGTCGTCTGCAATTGAACAGAAGAGTGCTGCAAGGACCTGTGAACAATTACTCGTATTGCTGCACCCCCATGCACCAGATTTCCTGGCTGAGGGGGAGACCCGTGAAAGACATAATTCAATCAAGGATTGTATACCTCAGATCCCAACATGGTCTCCTGGAGGCAAACGATACCTGGACCAAAGTCATGCATCTGAACTTTTATTGCTCAGACCTAGAGAAAAGACCCTTACAATTCCATTGCAGGGTGTCAGAATGGAACATTATCTGCTAACGTCAAGCCCCAACTTTTCCATTACGCGAGTGGGAAGATGAAGGCACACGTTTGGTATCAGGGTGCAATGACAGACGACGGCTCCTCACGGACTTGTCAACATCGGATTTGGTGACTGTAAACTTAGACGAAACAGACACAGGTTTCTGCCGCCTCGGGAGGTGATGGACAGCTGTATCAGACGCTAAAGGGGGGTCAGAGACAGAAGGTAAAGGAGAGACATCCATCGAACGGTCGTCAGGTGAACAGTCCGTATCAAGATTTGAGAACTTACTGGATAGTGGAATACCACCAGTATCCATAGGGGAAGAAGAGTGAGCATTCTCGTACAACGAATGCAAAGGCTGACAATGACTTCACTTGTCCTCCCTGCTCTAAGAGATCCCGGAACTCTTCTCGGAGGACAAGTGAAGTCATTGTCAGCCTTTGCATTCGTTGTACAAGAATGCTCCTTCACAGAGGGAGCAACCGCACTCTGCTTTCTGATTGCCTTTGAAGGATGAAGTGACAACAGCACTGCTTGAGAGTGGTCCCGAACAGAGGGAGCAACCGCACTCTGCTTACTGACGACCTTTGAAGTACGAGGTAACAATGACTGGGCAGAGGACGACCAAGAAAAGGAGGGGCCCTTGCCAGAGACAACACCAGTATCACGAAGGGCTTGGGATGAATGCAAATCTGAAGAAGTTGAAAGACCAGCAGAAGACCTGTCACCAAAGCTGGAAGAGGCTTAGTGGGTGACTGAGGGACATTCTGCTTAGTGCTGCTAGTAGTAGTGCGAGGATGTTGAGGGGACTGTCCATCAGAATGATGGGATCGAAACCCTTGGACGACTCTTGAAAATTTGGAGCTAGGGTGTTTGTGGGCTGTCAACAACCAATGTCGAGCACTTCCAAAGCTAATATGCTCATTATCTGCGAGTGCAATGATTTCTTGCTCGAACTGGTACAGCAGGCACGTTTTTGAATTTGGAGAGTGATCACCACCACAATGCTTGCAGAACTTAGAGTTAGAGCATGACTCAGGGTTATGACTGGCAGAATAAATGAAGCATAACTTATGACTTTTGCAGGAGTCCTTCACATGACCATATTCGAAACAGTTATAGCACTGTGTTGGCCTACGGCGAAACTTCTTGACATGAAATCTCAGATGCCTGATTCTGATGTACTCTGACAGATGAGGTGATAAAAATGTCAGACAAATAACGGAATTTGCGCCTTTCAGTTTTTTTACCACAATAACATTCGCAGGACAATGACGCAGTATCTCTTCATCCTTAAAGTCACAAAGATCACTGCTTTAAATGACTCCTTCAGCAGTGTTGAAGGTTTTAAGTGGGACGACAGACTGAAGAACCGAGTCAGGAGACTATGTAAATTTAGACAAAAGGACGGCCTATGTGTCATTTCCCGCTTTAACCTACAAATTCCTCCCATACCTCTTCAAATTCCCCTTAGGGATATTTCCTATTTTCCTCTCAAGGCATTCAGATCCTTTGATAAAATTGTTGTGTTCATCCTTATATGTAGCGACATGCCAGTATGGCCTAGGAACTTCTCTAAGAATGTCAGGAATGCCGTCATCATCCTCAAAAGGCTTAGGTATGAAGTCAAGGTCATCGTCAGACAGATTTGCGACACTGAAAAGTTTAGCCTTGCATCTATGTAATGCAGTACCTTCATCTAAAGCTCAAAGAGCAGCCAATGCAGAAGCGCTCTCACAGAAGGTAACATAAGCATCAAATGAAGCTCCATCCTGACACAAAATCAACTTTAACTTGCTCATGACACCGAAAGGCTTCATGGCAGCATAAAGAGAATCGTATGCAATCGTTTCTCGGATTCCAGAACAAAAAAGTACCCTTTAATGCAGGTTTTCACTGGCAGGGGACCAAATTCGGGGGGAGTGGATTCCATGAATAAAAAAAAATCTTCATACCCCCACCCCTCCACCCACCATGAAGCCCAACAAGGGGAGGTCAGATGCCAGGGAAAAGACCACTGGCGACCCCAGAGGTAGTGGGAGAGTATATGCAGGTAACCACTGGGGTACCTGGACGAGGGCGACCCCAGGACGATAGGAGCCACCAGGCCCCCCAGTGCCCACTTTACCCTAGCCAACACATGACCAGCTAATTGACCTGGTCGGGCCCGACTAGGCCGCCCGTCTAGCCAGAATAAGGGACCAAAGAGGTGTATTGCTAGCTGCTGGGCGCATCGTGCAGCATCGCTCAACCCCCAGGACTCCCGTCTCCCAGCATTACGGAACGCCACGCACGGCAAACACATGGGGAGGCGACAGTCCTGCCCTAGATGGCAAGTGGGCAGGGACTAACATCACCAGCAGGCCTCCTCCACGAGTGATGTAGGGGGTGCTTGGTCCACGAGACCGACAAATGCCGAACCCTACGAAGGTAGGAATGCCTCCAAAGTAGGTGGCACTGCCAGCCACGCTTCAAGCACCACCACCACACCAAGGTGACCCCCCTCAGCAGGGTGGAGTAAGAGGGACTGAGAAGGAGGGGACAGAGAGAGAAGGGAAGGTGGGTGGGGGGACGAGTGATGGTGCGGGGGTGGTATGAGGGAGGGGAGGGAGGGAAAGGAGGGGAGGAAGAATGATATGCGAAGTTGTGGTCACATTATATGTATGTTTTTCATTCTGGGCATGATATAAAGGAGTTAATATTCAGCATATAAAGCTGCATTACACCTTGTATAGCAGCGTCAGATAACAATCTTTAGATAGATGGTGATATCAAGGGCTGGCTCATGAGAGAAATATACTGATGTGACAGATCAAACATTAATGCAGAGCCGTCGAGAATGTGCGGGCCCAGATTGTCAATGCGTGGGAACCAGAGAACGAGAGGACACAAGCTCACCTTCTCCAGCACACCCAAGGAGCACACTAAGGACGAGTGGGAGCTGTTCAGACGAAACCAGCAAACCATCACCAATATTGTTTCCTCGGTGTTGCGAAAACGCAAGAGGTTATTGAGGCAGGAGGCCACTGTACTACTTGGTCTCTCCTGGTTGATAGACTTGAACAATGTCAGTAAACATTGACAAAGATATATTTTAGGAATCTGGGTAGGATTTTGTTCCATTTTCCTTCTAACAGAATATGAAATACATAGTTGTTATATCCACCCATGGGCACATCTATCATGTTTATTTACCTGTTATGCACAATTATTTAAAATAGCCTTTTCATATAGAGATGCTATAAAATAGTTGACATGACGGTGACTGTATTGAGGGAGTATATAGCGAAAGGATGATCATATTTTCTGTGGACACAGTCGTATCAAAGGTTGCATATGATATTTAGTTCCAAAATTAAATGCGTGTAATGGTAGAAGACGTTTCTTATATAAACACTACAGACATTCAGATTCCATTTTGCGTCCGAAGTTGAAATACACGAACAAACACAAATATCTGGTTGTTTGAGCTGTTCCGTCAGTATATTTCTCTCACGAGCCAGCCCTTCATATCACCACCTATCCAGAGCTTGTTATATGTCGCGCTAAACAAGTTGTAATGCAGCATTTCCTACCGAATATTAATTCCAGTGGATAAATGTCATGAATGAAAGAAAACAGACAAATTATGTGACCACCACTTCGTAGGTCATTCTCCCTCCTCTGCTTCCCCTCCCTTCCCTTCTCTCTCTCTGCCCCACCCCCCTCCTCCCCTCTTATTCCAGCGTGACTTGGTGCGCATAAAGGAGCCAGCCTGAGGCACGGGGTACCGGAGGATAGGTGATTATTTATGACCACGACTGTACATACGAGTAATTTATTTGCTAGGGGCATTCGTAATAAAAAGAAACTATATGAAAAAAAAAAAAAAAAAACTGTGTGAAGTATACTGGAAAGGGAGCATACTGTACTTGTAGATGTTTCCACTGAAGCAGAGGGATATGTTAAAGAGAGTGGTAAAAAATTATGAAAACAGTGAAAGTACCGTATCCGTGTACCCGAGGACAAGAATAATGTCAACAAACGGTATTTTACATTGGAATACAGGCTTAATTACATCTTAAGATTTTAAATGAGACAATATTCGGCAATATTAACCGTACAAGTATGTTTACATATGGTAAATATACATGCTCACTATCAGGTACACAATACTTATGTTAGCCATCAAAATGTGTATATGTATGAGCTGTGAACGTAGATAATGAACTGTGACTGCAGCTGACAGCCAAATTGGTAATGCTATGTCAACAACACTTAGCCTCCATGGCTTCTCATTGTCCATAACGCCGGGAACATATGTCATGCCTTCGTTATAAACTTTCCTGTTTAGAATCCATTGTAAACTTATCAAAAAAAAAAAAGTGAAGAAGGGGAGACAAGAAATGGGCTTGATAAATGATGTGTATCTGTGGAGGTAGAGAGTCGAGAAAGATGCACCAGAGCTTAGGCAGGAAGGGAACGTGGAAGTGGGAGAATAATTTACTGCTTATTGGAAACAGTGAGCATGTCAGGAGTGAATGTAGGGAGAGCTTTGTGAGAAATAAAGGGAAGCTACAAACAGCAAGCAAAGAATGAATGTTACCTGAGGGCCGTGCGATGAGCGATAGGGAATCTTTCTCCGAGTAACATTTGCAAGCCATGAAAGATTGGTGAAAGCAAGGTATTCAGTCAGAGACGATAAATTTTACTTAAAATGAAATAAATGCATGTTGATAATTGCCTCCAGGCTAGTTTTAATTTAAATTTTCCTACAACCAGGCAAGTTTATTTAGTTCCAAGAACTATTCTAACTCGGAATAATAGACGAGACTCATTTAAATTCTTCACAACATGAGAGGAGTAAGAGCCTCCAGTAGTGTCAGGAAAATAATAAACAAATTTTCATCGGTCTAAAATGATAAAGACTGCTAGGTACTATTAAATGCCTTGAGTTTCTTTGGCTGTTCTGCTTCTGTTGTTGTTGTTGTCGTTTCGGATATGCAGAATATATTCGTACACGAAATTTTTCGACAAAAGGCTCCAGTAAACTGTTGTCCCTCTAAACAGGCTTTGCTATTTTTGACGACTGTTTTATGCATGCCTCCAGGTGAACAGAAATTACATGAGCAAATATTAAGCGAATGAATGACAAGCCTAACCATCATAAGACATGTGAACAAAAGTTGAAGTCTCGGAATTTTTTAACGTTGACGAATATAAGTATTTTATGTCCCGTCGTCTGCGTAATCTGTTGAAACCTTTCCCTTCTGCTATACATCAGGTCAAATCGTCACTTCAACTAATGATACGACCATATATATATATATATATATATATATATATATATATATATATATATATATATATATATATATATATATATATATATATGTGGTCGTATCATTAAGCTCATATATTTTCTGCCATCACTGGCCTCAATACTAACAAGGCATATGAGCCTGATGGAGTCCCTCCCGCTGACCTCAAGAACTGTGTTTCTGTGCTTACACCCTGCCTAGGTAAACTCATTCTCCTTTGTCTTTCAACTTGTACCTTTCCCTCTTGCTGGAAGTTTGCTCTCATTCAGCCAGTCCCAAAGAAGGGTGACCATTCCCAACCCTACAAGGATCGTACAATTGCTTTAACATCCTGTGTCTCAAAGTTTTCGAGTCCATTCCTAAAAGAAAAATTTTAAAGCATCTTCCCTATCACAGCCTTCTTTATGATAGTATTGGTTTCGTCAGGGACGCTCCACTGGCGATCTTCCCACCTACCTTTCAGACTCCTGGTCATCCTCCTTTCGGAACTTTGGCAAAAGCATTGCCATTGCACTTGACATCTCAAAGGTTTTCGATCGAATCTGGCATAAATCTTTATTTTCCAAACTGTCTTCTTACAGTTTCTATTCTTCTATCTGTGCCTTCATCTCTAGCTTCCTTTCTGGTCGTTCTGTAGCCTCTTTTGTAGACGGTCATCGTTCTTCTCCTAGATCTATCAACAGTGGTGTTCCTCAGGGCTCTGCCCTATCACGAACTCTCTTCCTTTTATTTATCAGTGACCTACTAAGCTATAAAATTAACCTTATCCACTCATACCCTGATGATTCCACCCTGTCACAATAACTTTGTAGCTTCTTGTAGAGAAGTTTTGTTGATTAGTTATATATATATTTGACTTGTGGACGAGCGGTTGTTATACGTGAATAGCTTTGTAAGTAGATAATCTTGGTTCCCTTTTGTCATGCAATGACAGGAGAGGTAGAGAATAGTATGGGACTATTTTTGTCTTGGAAATATTAACAAAGTCTCACACAAACGAGTGAAGTATAAGTAGAGTCCCTCGAGCTACCTCCCAGTCTCTCTCTCTCTCTCTCTCTCTCTCTCTCTCTCTCGCCCATGTTGCTAGGCTCGTTCTCCCTACTACCTGCCGGTTCTATGGCTAGCCTCCTTCTGAGCTCTGCTTCCTAAATTCTGGTGTAGCAGGGGTCGTGTCACGTGTGTTACACTGTGGTTGGAAAGTTCTAGAAACCTGTGTGTGAGTATGTGTGTATATGTGTGTATGGTCACTAGGCACTGTCGTGTGCCAATAAAGCATTCCTTGAGTTAAGAGTGTGTAAGCATGTTTAGCATTGCTCGATTCTCGCAGACACAATACCTTCTCATCATCTGACTTGCTGCTTCTATCTGTCTCTCTATCTATTTATCTATTTATCTGTTATGATTTGTAATTATAATATGGAGTCCTGACACACCCTTCACCTTTCCATTCGGTTCCAGGAACGTCCATTTCATCAGTTACTTCAACAGACAAGGGATGAGGCTATGGCACACCTAATGTCTGACTTGGCTCGTATCTCTGACTGGGGTAAAAATAATCTTGTTGTTTTTGATGCATGAAAGACTCAATTCTTACACCTATCAACCCGACAAAATCTTCCATAGGAGTACCCACTAATGTTTAATAATATCCAGCTCAATCCTGCATCATCCATGAACATGCTTAGGTTTCATTCACTCGGGACTTATCTTGGAAAGATCATTTTACATCTTTTGTAAAATCTGCTTCCAAGAAATTGGATCTGCTAAGCTGAGCCTTACCTTCTTTACCCCTGCAAAGTTGTTGACTTTTTACATGGATTTTATTCGCCCATATGTAGAGTACAACTCCCATGTGTGGATAGGCTTCCCACATACAGCTCTTCTTAATAGGATGGAGTCAAAAGCTATCCCCCCCTTACTGGCTCCCTTCAACCTCTGTCTCTTTGCCACAGTGTTGCATCTTCATCTCTTTCCTGTCGCCACTTCAATGGTCACTGCTTCTCTGAACTGTCTGCTTGCATTCCTACACCTCTACAATGGGCACATATCACCCATCTAGCAACAAACATTCATCCCTTTTCTCTCCAGCTCTCTAATGCAAGAGTTAACCGTTACTTCCAGTCCTTCATTTATGCAATATGTCACCCGTGAAACTGCCTCCCTTTGTATTTCCTGCTTCCTATGATCTCAAGTCTTTCAAACGCAGTGTGTCCAGGTATCTCGAAATGATCGGATCTTGACTTTGGCTCTCTTTTGTATTGTTTTTGTTTTTTTCTTGGAAGGAACAGTTTGTGGGCTCGTGGCCTTTGGTTCCTTTATATATATATATATATATATATATATATATATATATATATATATATATATATATATATATATATATATATATATATATATAAGTTATATGAAGTCTCTGTGGTACAGTTGTTGAATGTGCGTCTCGCACGCTGGTGGACGCGGGTTGCCTCCCGCCAGAGTTGTAACAACTTTGGGAAGCGTTCACCGAGCCACTGACCGCTTTGGCGGACATAAGGGGTGATGTGGTTGAACCAGTGTTGCATATGATCATGCTTGTACCCAGTCAGCTTACACTTGGTTCACAGACTGGATCATCTCAAACTGAATTAGCTCCAACTTGTTTCACAGACTACACACACATCAAAAGCCACTCCAACATTACAGTCACACTCACAAGCTCTTATCACCCTACATACAGTCTCTACCAGACAGCCTAAACCACTGGGTAGAGATACATTGGCTGTACCCTCCCTGGTTCGGTAGGTATAGGCTCGTCCTGCAGTGGACCTCAGTGGCTGATGATCATGATGATCATGATACAGTATATAACTTTAGCAATGCTATGGCAGAATCAAAGCAGTTAATGCTAATTTAGGGCACAAAGCCACGTCAGATCAATTTCAGATCATTATAATCAGCTTAGGACCATGCAGGCCTAATTACTGTAGGTTCATTCATATTATGTAGGTCCATTCAGTTCCCTCACATCCAGTCCAGCCCAACCTAAGCAATTCGGGTAAGTTCAGGTTCATTTAGAACCAGTCATGTTATTTCAGGTCAGTTCAGGTCCGTTTTTAACCAGTCATACCAGTTCAGTTCAGTCCAGGACCATTTAGAAAAAGCCATGTCAGTTCAGTTGAGTTTGAATCCATTTAGAACCACGTCAGTTCAGTTAATTTCCAGTCCATTTAGAACCAGTCATATCTTCAATTCAGTTCAGGTCCTTTTAGAATCAGTCAACTCAGGTCAGTTCAGGTCCTTTTAGAATCAGTCAACTCAGGTCAGTTCAGGTCTTTTTCACAGAGAACCAGACAGGTGTTCAACTAAGTTCAGGTCTGTTTAAACTGAGTCATGTCAGTTTGGTATCAGTAAGGCCATCATATGCCATTCACATCCATTCTGTCCGAACCAGGCCAGTTCATGGCTATTCATGGACTACTATAAGATTATAACAGCCTATTACGACGACGTTACCCACTGTGATGAGTGCTGTGAATGTCGGTAATCACGAATAATACCATCGGGTCATCAGCGCCACTTTAATTCCAATCAGGACTTCAAATCCATCTCCGATTGTCAGATTATTTCATGCGAGTTTAACACATTGTGAGACCTATCCAAGAAATTGACAACCATTCATACGCCGTCATTAGACACTCATTTAAAAAATAACCTGACACCATCATGTCAGTTTAGGACCATTGATTTACATTAGATTCATTCACATCCATATGGGCCCAATCGTAATAGTTCAGTTACACTCAAGTCAGTTTTTTTTTTTTTTTTTTTAAATAACAGAACGGAGGAAGGAAAAACAAATGGGTAAAAAAAAAAATAATCCATACACCAGATTACTGGTGTCCTCTGTTCATAAAATATCTGTAACAGTTAGACTTGAACAGCTGTAGGTTGAAATTTGGAGGAAAACAACTCTGGGGAAGCGAGTTCCAGAGAGATGCAGTTCGGGGAATGAAAGAATTCTGATAGGCAGAAGTTCTGCAATATGGTTGAGTGACATTCCAGTCATGAGCGCTACCAGATGCCCGTGTAGCACGAGGAAAGGCATGGAGAGGTGGCACCAAGGACGCAACTTCGTCTGAGCATTTGCCAAAAAAAATATCTGTAAAATAATGCAAGGGAGGCAACACTCCTTCTTACTTGCAGGGGAGGTAGTTTATATGTAATGGCAGGGTTGTTAATGATTCTAACAGCTTTATTCTGAATTTTGTCTAGTTGTCTTAATGCAACCTCTCCACAACCATTCCACAAGGGTGAGCAATATTCAAGCTGAGAGCGCACATGACTCATAAATTATAGCGAACTGCTCATCGGCGAAGAAGTTACGGACTCTGTACAATAATCCAAGTTTCTTTGAGGCGGTTTTAGCAAGTGATCTGACATGAGAGATCCAGCTGAGGGCACTGTTAAGTGAGACACCAAGAATTTCAATACTTTTGGAGATGGGAATATTAGTAGCACTGAAGGTAATGTACAAATCTGGTAATATTCTTCTATTAGTAAACTGTATATATTTAGTTTTACTAGCATTAAAAGAGACAAGGTTGTTTTGTCCCCATTAACTGATTGTAGATAGATCTTGATTTATGGAGATGGCTGTACTGAGTTGAGAGGTAGAGATATTAGACTTTGTAATTGGATGTCTGAGTGTGAATGAACTATGTAGTGTTGAGTCATCTGCATATGAGTGAATGGGATTGTGAGTGACAGATAAGAGATCATTAATATGAACCAGAAATAGGGTTGGCGCCAGAACTGATCCCTGCGGCACGCCGGCGTTAATTGAGTGGAAATTCGAATATACATCATCTACTTTTACTCTTATTTTCCTGTCACTAAGATAAGAAGAAATCAAAGGAACAAAAGACGTTAGTCCATAGCAAGGGAGTTTGGACAGCAGGGAAAGGTGCCATACTCTGCCGAAAGCTTTAGAGATATCAAGAGCTACTGCATGAGTTTCTCCAAAAAGATCAATTGATTGATGGATGGTATGAATTAAGAGATTGAGTATGTCAATGGTGGATCTTTCGCGGCGAAAACCGTATTGACTATCACTAATTAAGTTGTTGGATTCAAGATGTTTAACAATATGCTTATTAATTAAAATTTCAAATACCTTAACAAGAGAAGATGTGACAGCTATTGGTCTGTAATTGGAGGGGTCAGACGAACTTCCTTTCTTCGGAACTGGGTGGATATTGGCTTCTTTCCATGAATTTTGGAATAAAGAAGTACGTATGCATAGTCTGAATAATTTAGCTAAGACAGAGGCAAGTTAAGGGGAACACTTTTTCAAAACAATTGGCGGAATTCCATCTGGGCCTGGAGCTTTATTGGTAGGTAAATTGTCTAGGATGGATTTTACGAATCTTGTCTGTATTTTAAGTGGGGCAATTTCGGGAGAATCAAGTTCCAGTACTGAGACATTCTGGCTGGTATCATCTATGGTAGAGTTTCTGGCAAAGGTACTAGCAAAGATATCTGCTTTCCCACGTGGGTCATTTGTAATATTGCCATCTGAAGATTTTAGTGGGGGAATGGAAGATGACTTGTTAAAGTTATTATTGAAAGAATTAAGAGTTGACCAGAATATTCTATTATCATTAGGGTTGTTAAGTAGTTTTGATGCTTGCTTTTGAAGAAAGTTTGATTTAGATAGATTTAATACAGCTTTTGCATGATTTCTAGCAATTTTAAATTGAGAGAGTGATTCAGATGTTTTTTATTTTAAGTAAGAGTTATATGCTAATGACTTTAGGGCTGTTGCTCTGGCACAATTGCCATCAAACCATTTTGGAGAGTTTGATCTTTTAGTGAATTGTTGACTTGGTATGACTAAATCCATACCAGCTAGTATTAAGTCGCAAATGTGGGACTGGTTAGAACTGGGATCACTAGAGAAGAAAGACTGCCATGGAACATCAGCAAGATAATTTCTAAATCCATCCCAGTCTGCCCTGTCAAAGTGCCATCGGGTTTGGAATGGGGAGGTGTAGGAGGGTTAACTAATGAGGCTTTGATGAGATTGTGGTCAGAGGATCCAAGTGGTGACAGTACCTCTATCCTGTATTGATCTGGATTATTTGTCAAGAATAAATCCAAGAGATGGGCATTATGGTCAGGATTATCAGGTATTCTGGTTGGTTGCTTTACCAACTGGGTGAGATTAAACGATTCCGCAAACAGCTCGCATTCTAGACCAGCGTCGTCAGTCCGGGCAGAATGCAATAACCATTCAGCATTGTGTAAGTTAAAATCACCCAAAACGGTAATTTCATTGCCAAGGGCAAGGTCAAGGTTACTCAACTGAGTGGATATGGAATCAAATACACTGGGTTCCCCAGAAGCATTGGGGGAACGATAAACTACACAGATATATTTGGTAATGTTTTGGCAATTTAACCCGCCCCGTCCCGATGACGTATGGGTACGTCACCACGATTTGCATTTGCCAGTCCCGGCGACGTACCAGTACGTCGTGCAATTGCAAGGTACCTAATTTGCACAATTTTCAATTTTCGCACGTGATTTTTCGTATGTATACACGGGACACCTTCCTCTATTCCTGTACAAGATACCAAGCAGGGACAATGCCTTACACTGCATAACCTCCCCCCTCCCCCCCTCACACCATTGTCTTGGCAAAGGACCTGTTACCAGTGACCTGGCTAGTAAAGTTATTCAGGGCCAGAGTGATTCCCCAATCGATGACAATGTGGAGGACAATGTTTACATAGCATCAGAAGAAGAAACAGCCAGAAATAATGATCAGGTAGTGTGGCAAAAATAGGTCAGGTATGGTGATTAGTTAGTGAGTGAAACAATGCTTATAATGCCTTTATTACTGCTCGAAAACCAATATACTGTCATACTACATATACATTTGTACCAAGTAAATAAATAAATACCGTTTAAGAGTGGATAAAATAGTTACCCTCCCATAGAACTCGTTTTCTATGGTGCCAGCATGTTAGAAAACCCACTCAGGTAAGGAGGAACTCCTACCTGGATTGGGCACTTTAAACCTCAGGTGAGCGATTTCTCTATGAATTTTCGATGTTTCTCACCAAAAGCGAAGGTTTTAGCCAAAAAAAAAAAAATCGAAAATACCTCGGGACTGGGGGATGTCGGAGGTGCGGAAAACCTCGGGACGTGATGGGTTAATTTATATAATGAGTAATCAAAACTGGATGAAGTGAAGTTTAAAATAGTATCAACTGCATATTGGAATTTGATATAACAACAGGTGCCGCCCTTGTTCCGAAAGTTTGTAAGGAGATGATAACCGGGAAAACAAAATGGAGATATATCGGTAGAGGGTGAGATTTGTGGTTCTGGTACAGATTGATTCATCCAGGGAACTTCAGGCACAGCCACATCCATAAAAGTCAGCTTATATCCACTCTTGCCATTATAGTTCATTTCATCAATGTTCAAACCCAAGTAGATCAATTAAGGCCTTTTTCAGTTAACCAAGATTTCTCTAGAACCATTCAAGTCATTTCAGGCCCACAACATTAGATGGGGTCAGTATAAAATTGTGTCCAGATACTGTAGTTACACACACACACACACACACACACACACACACACACACACAGAGTCTCTCTCTCTCTCTCTCTGGGAACAGGGTAGCTCAGTGGTAGAGCTCTTGACTCAAGACCGAAGGGTCGAGGGTTCGCGCCCCGCCCTTGTAACTTCCCTGCTGGAAGAGGTAGCCCTCTCCCGTCACCTAGCGAAGCTGCCGTATATGATCGATCAGGGTCTAGCTCAGGAAATTCATTTCTCTCTCTCTCTCTCTCTCTCTCTCTCTCTCTCTCTCTCTCTCTCTCTCTCTCTCTCTCAGATATAATGATTATCTAGTGGCTGCAATATTTTACAGTAGGTCAAAGTACTATCTTTACAACAAACTTAATTTTTATGCCTAATGCCTAATGCAATACTGTAGTATATATGCTTTATAAAACTATGTGCATTAAACTGATAATGAGATACATCCCTAGTGAAAATCTCATTTCACGAAGTCGGATATATATATATATATATATATATATATATATATATATATATATATATATATATATATATATATAAATCGCTTGTGGAGCTGATTGGTTTTGATTTGTGGGTTCTTCTCAACTCTGAAACATACAACTGAAACTCTAGTGAAGTAGACTCAGGAGGCGGATGCTGCTACAGTGGTGCCAGGTTGAAGCACCCAGACCTGCTGAGGTTACAGCAAGACCTTGAGGCCTGTCGCGTCCTTCTGTTGATGTAGATTCCCTGAAGTTGCTGTTGAAGCCGATGGAACCATCTGTTGGGTGAGCCTCCTCACTAATGCTGGAACTTTGCCTAGAGGGATGGAATATGTCCAAGCTCCACCTGCACCACACCAAACCAGGCAACTCTACTCCTATGCTGACCGAATCTGAGACTTATACAGTTGTTGAGCAACTGGTGTCAGCAGGTGTAGGATTCATTGAAGCCCTGCCACTTAACGAAAAGCTCCTCTTGGCAGGTCTTCAATGTGTGTCCTACATTATACTGTAGTGTGAAGTCGAAATATTTGATGAAAGTATTATGGCGTCTCAATCGCTAGTCAGTGGACATTTATCTGTAGAGATAGGTTTCCATCACCTAGCTAAAAGTGAGTGGCTTTTTTGCAGAAAATTTATTTGCCATCTTTTCTCCCCATTGTTTAGCAGTCTTAATGGTAAATTCCAGGTGGTCAGCAGTATGGTGTCTCTCATGATGCTGGTAGTTGAGGTGATTGGTTAGAATATCAACACAGACGGCTGCTTCTACAGTA
The DNA here is from genome assembly GCF_032717465.1 of Coenobita brevimanus. Taxonomy (NCBI): domain Eukaryota; kingdom Metazoa; phylum Arthropoda; class Malacostraca; order Decapoda; family Coenobitidae; genus Coenobita; species Coenobita brevimanus. The sequence goes on from NC_136998.1 coordinate 7,661,092, forward strand.
AAATTCAAAGCATTCGCCCACAAATGTGTATCGCCCGCCATCACTAAAAAACTAGATCAGTAATAATTCTCTGGCAGAGACACATCACCGCTTCGCCAAAATCGAAAAAAGTTTTAGGGTTTTGCCCGCCACGTTTCAGTGATTCTGCATTCCTGTCTTAACTAGATCAGTAATCCTCTGGCAGTCGGAGGTATATGATTGCAGCCTCGCCATAATCATTAACCAACGAGCCAGATATCCCAGGATACTGCCCACATAGTCTGGATACATTTTCCCACTTGATTTTGAGGTATCTTGCCAACATAGAGACACATCACCAACACACATACAGATGCAGGCAATTGCATTATCATCTCACTACGCGGGACATACTTATCTGAAGGAATGATTGAAATAAATATTGCACAAAAGGCGACCAAATACGGTACCTACTTTCTTTGGGTGGCGAGTTGACTCCTTTTCACTCAGCACCACAGTCGGGTGCTTGTTCTCCAAATATCTCTTAATTAATGCAAAAAGGCCCACAAGATGCTACATCTCTCTCTCTCTCTCTCTCTCTCTCTCTCTCAAAGAATCCTATCCCACGCAATCGCCCCTTCTCTCATTTCCCCATCACTCTCAGTCTCATTCTTCCGTTATCCTCAACTCTTCCACCCTCCGTGTCTCATTCGTCTTCCCTCTCACACACTCTGAAACTCATTCAACAGTTTCTTGAGGCCTGACCCCTTCACTAGAATTTAATGAACACAACAGAAAGGAAAGGGGAGTCTCACTTTCGAAGTAGTGAAAAGAATGAAACTAGTAGGTAGTGGGTAAGCAGCCAGAGAAGAGCTGTGAAAGAAGAGACGAAATGATGAACGAGAGGTGGACGGAAGTGAAGAAAATATGTAGATACAGAGAACTTAGGAATGGAAGAGATGGTGCGTTGAAGGATTACAGTGATGTTAGTATTAGATTCTTCTGTAGAGGCAGTCCGTCCAAGGAAATAGCTTAGAGAAACTGACAGACAGGCAGAGGAGTGGTATGCAGATGGAACAAGAATTCCAAAATGAGAGGGAATCTCCTTGCATGGGAAATTTTGAACATTTCAGGGGAGTAAGAAACGGATCAGGCCAAAATGACAAATATAGCATTTGGTTTGCATTTTGTATTATAAGAACATAAGAAGAGAGGATAACTGCAGTAGGCCGGTTGGCCCATGCTAGGCAGCTCCTAGAGGAGTAACGAACTACTAGAATGAAATTAGGATAACAAAGAAGAAGACTTTCCCTCGCCCTCGAAACCCTCCAGCCGAAACCGGCAGGAAAATGTCAGAAAGAACACCACGCTGTATAGACAAACTGTCATGGACATTATATAGGAAAGGAGAAATTTATTGATTGATTGATTGTAGTAGAAACTGGCGGCGCAACTGCTAAGGTCATATGCCACCGGACAACAAGCTAAAACACATTGGCAAAGAAATAGTGCATAATCGATATAAAGTTAATAACTTCTTCTAGAAATAAAACACTGAAAATAATAAAAGAATAGTTAAAAGAGAAAACAATATCTTATAAAAGTGGAAGGAGACCCGCCTCCTGAAGAAAACCAAAAACATCAGTAAAATCGCTATGGGCTCCACCTAGCATCGAGGAGAGACAGTAGGCACCATCTACCCCTGTATGCCTATGGAGGAATCTCCGGCGCAGGTCCCCCAAACTTGGACACTCGACCAGCAAGTGACGGACAGTAAGGGGAACAAAGCAATCATCACAGTACGGTTGAGTCTCGCCACTCATCAGGAACCCATGTGTAAGCCGATAGTGCCCAATGCGAAGCCTAGCAAGAGCTACCTCCAATCGCCGAGGCATGGAAGGGAGAACCCTTGGCACAACTACTCTCTGGAAGACCTCTTTCAGCTTATTATGAGCAACACCATCCCAGCGTCTCTGCCAACACACATGCAATCTGTCCCACAAGTAAGGTGTTAGATCAGATGCAGGAAGTGGATATTCTGTTGGGGGCTGTTGAGTAGCCGCAGCCTTGGCCAATGCATCCGCAGTCTCATTGCCCACCAAACCAACATGTGCGGGAACCCAGCAAAAATCCACTCTCTTTCCCCGACGACGAATGAGGAACAGCCACTCCAAAATAGCTAAAACTAAGGGATGGGAAGAGTTAAAAGAGTCCAGGGCCAAAAACGCCCCTTGAGAGTCGCTAAAAATAGTAAAATAATTGTCAGGGTGAACAAACACCAACTTCAAGGCTAAAATGATGGCTGACAACTCTGCAGTAAAAACTGAGGCAACCAAAGGAAGACTACCTCCACGGATAAAATTGGGAAATATCACTCCAAAACCAACACCTGATGCGGATTTAGAGCCATCAGTATACACAGGCACAGAACCACCATGACTAGAAGCATGTTCTAAAAATAACCTTAAAAGACACTGAGGAGAGATCAAATCCTTTGAACCCGCAATAGGCCTGCAGAAAGTTACCTTGGGCAATATCCAAGGCGCAACCCTTGGGATCCGAACAGGACTGACAAGTACTGCCGACAAACCAAACCCCTCCATTATATCCTGAACCCTATAGCCAAATGGACGAGGCATGCGAGGGTGTCTGCTATAACATAAAAGACAAGACTGTTTTGTCACACCCTCACAGACAAGTGAGTCTGGAAGGCGACGAATCCGGAGCCAGCACCGTACTGCAACAGACTGACGCAGTAGATCTAAGGGAGGCACACCAGCTTCCACCAATAAGCTGGGAATTGGAGAGGACCGAAAAGCCCCAGTTGCAGGGCGAAGACTAGCATGATAGAGAGCATCTAGAGTTTTTAGTCTTGATTCTGTGGCGGAGGAATATACTTCACAGCCATATGACAGCTTAGAGGTTACAAATACCTGAAACAAATGCAAGAGTGTCCTTCGATCAGCACCCCAAGAGGTATGGGACAGAACCCTCAATAGATTGAGAGCCTTCATACATGATGTTTTAAGATTTGCCAAGTGTGAGACCAATGTCAAACGACAATCAAAAGTCAGGCCCAAGAATTTCGTCTCTGTCACACAGCGGAGTCTCCTGCCACAAAGCTGGAGATCAGGGTCTGGGTGTACCCCTCTCATCCTACAGAAGTGCATAGCCACAGTCTTTGAAGGGGAAAACCGAAAACCCTTGGAAGTGGCCCAGGCAGAAATCTTGTCCAAGGCAAGTTGCGTACACCGCTCAATAGCAGACATGCGGGAACCAGAAAACCATATAGCTAAGTCATCCACATAAAGGGATGAGGATACCCCAGCAGGCACAGTGTCAATGATACCATTAATGGCCACTGCAAACAGGGAAACACTTAAGACACTCCCCTGTGGGACACCTTCCTCCTGGCACAGTGGCGCAGAGAGGGTAGAACCCACACGGACCCGAAATACACGATCAGTCAAGAAGTCTCCAAGCAACACAGGCAGGCGACCACGTAAACCAAAGGCATGAAGTTGTTGGAGGATGCCATGGCACCAGGCAGTGTCATAAGCCTTCTCAAGGTCAAAAAACACAGCCACAAGATGTTGCTTGGAGGCAAAAGCTTCACAGATTGACGCCTCGAGCCTGATAAGGTTGTCTGAAGTGCACCGTAATTTACGGAAACCACTCTGCAACGGAGAGAGAAAGCAACCCTTCTCCAGAAACCACATAAGCCTGACACTGACCATCTTTTTGAACAGCTTGCACACACATGATGTTAAAGTGATAGGGTGATAGTTGGAGACTTGGGAATGGTCTTTACCAGGCATCGGAAAGGGGAGGACAATACCCAACTTCCAACCCCTTGGAATAGAGCCCTCACTCCAAACCCTGTTAAAAAGGTCCAATATAAACTGAAATGAATCAGTTGGAAGATGACGCAGCATAGCGTATGGATTATCGTCAGGCCCAGGTGCAGTGTCACGACACTTTGAAAGGGCAGCACGCAGCTCACGGAGGCTGAAATCTAAATTATACGGCTCTCCGCCACGAGAGCGAAAGTCAAGACCCAGCCTCTCCTGATTCCTACAAAAGGTAGCAAATGGCTGAGAAGGATCCTTTGTGGAGACAGCGTAAAACTGATCTGCAAAAGCAGAGGCTACTGCATCTGGTGCAGACACAAGTTCTCCGTGAAGGCACAACACCGGAGGGGAGGGGGGCAAGAACCTACCAGAAATTTTGCACACCTTTTTCCACACCACAAACATTGAAGTTGAAGATGTAATTGTAGAAACATACGACCTCCACGAGTTACGGCGAGCATTCTTCATGACCCATCTATAGTGAGCACGTGCTTTGCGAAACTGTATTTTTAGAAAAACAATATTACGATTGGCAAAATACCGACGAGCAGCTGCTTTGTAAGTTCCCTTTGCTATGGAGCAGTCATCATTCCACCATGGCACAGGTCTCCAGGAAAAAACACCAGAAGTCCGTGGGATAGAATGAACCCCTGCTGAGAAAATGGTCTTAGTAAAATAACATTCGGCATCATCGATAGTTGAAAAATCAGTAACCCTGTTGGCAAATACACATAGTTTCTCAAAGAGTGACCAATCAGCCCTGTCCAGACATCAGCGTGGCAGACGGGCTACAGGAACAGAGCGAGTAGGCTGGACCACTACAGGATAATGGTCACTACCATGTAGATCATCCAAAACCTCCCAAGAAAAATCAAGGGCACAGTTAGAGGAGGAGATGGTAAGGTCAATGACAGAATACATGTCAGTCTGAACATGAAAATGGGTCGGCCTTCCATCATTTAGGACAACCAAATCTTAATCCCCAACCAAAGAGGCAAGAAGATCACCCCAGGGATTTGAAAGTGAGTCACCCCACAAAGGATGGCTGCCATTAAGGCCACCAAGGAGTAGGAAAGGGGGTGGAAGTTGGCTGAAAAGGGTTTCTAGATCAGCATGTATAAAAGGAACGGAAGGTGGAAGGTACAGACAACAGATGGTATAGCACCTCCCAACGTGCATCTGTACTGCTAGAACTTGAAAGGGGGACTGAATCTCAAAGGAAATAAAAGGGACATCAGAACGGCACAAAATTGCACATCCAACGCTGTGACCACCAAGAGGAGATGCATGGAAGGCCTTATACCCCCTAATGGAAGGGAACTGTCTCTCTCCCACCATTGTCTCCTGAAGATACACACGTAGTGGGTTCAGAGCAGAGAGTAATAACTGCAATTCCTCCCAATTTGCCATGGCACCTCTACAATTCCACTGAAGACAGAATGGTACCGATTGAGCCATAGCGATTAGTATTAAATATTATGAACTTAGAAAGCTATGTAGCAACCTCGTTGGGAAGGGAGTGAAAGCCTTTCTTCCTAGGCGTGGAGCTCTGCCTCACCAACCGAGAAGGCAATGAAGATTTAGAGTTTCCATGGGTGGAAGTACCCTTACCCCGAGACATGTCCTGCCCATCGCCAGAATGAGTCCGAAGCACAGAGACCTTCTTGGAAGACCCACGTGCCCCATCTGCACACCCATGTGAGGGTTCAGCTGGCACCTCAGGGCCAACCGAACCCCCCCCCAACCAAATCAACCAAAGGTTGGCCGCTGGGTGATGGATCAGAGGGAGCAAGCAATTGAGCTCTATGAGTACCTAAAGACCTAGGCCCCACCACACCTGAGGAACAGGCAGGGATGGGAATCCTAGAAGGGCCATCATGAACACCCACAGACTTAGACGCCACCACTGGCTGGGTTGTCGAGCGAGGAGCCCCCTAGAATCCTCATGTGCTACAGAAGTTTGAACCTTAGAAGCAGGGGAGTCACCCAAAAACTCCTCACTCCTCACTCGTTTGAGGTTGGCAGATGCAACCTCCATCTCTGCACCAGAACTTAAAGCATTAGGAACTATAGTGCCCCACTGTAAAGAAGAGTGAGCAACAGTAGCAGAGTGGGCAGATGGTACAGGAGCAGCAGTTGGTACCGGAGTAGCAGCCGATACCGAAGTATGAGAGACTCTGTTTGTTTTGGATATGTCAGGACAACGATGCACAGGAAGGACATCAGGTGTTTTGGATGTGTCAAAGCAAGGTGTAGCATCGACACGGGTGTTTGTCACAGGAGGAACTGGAGGAACTGGGATGGGGGAGGCACTCCCAGACGCTGGAAGAACCACCGCAAAGGGGACACCCCCAGAGACAGGAGGCACCTCCCTGGAGGAAGCACAGCTGCTTCCAGGCTGCACTCCCTCAGTGGAACCTCCCTGGTGAGAGGGCTGGGAAGTAGAACCCCGAGAATTTGATGGGGCATTGTGTGATGGCAGGTGGGGCATTGTGTGATGGCAGGGGCACCTGCTGGGTAGCTTTATGGCGAGACAATACAGCAGCAAAGGTAACCCCAGGGCGAATGAACCACTCCCTTACCCTGGCCTTTGCCTCAGAAAAGGAAGTTTTCTCCTTCGTTCAGACAGAAATAATCTCATATTCATACTTGTATACTTCGCAATCCCTTGAAGAGGCTGCATGTGCTCCTCCACAGTTCAAACATTTAGAGGATTGAGAACAATCATCTATACCATGAGAAGTTCCACCACAATTTCCACAAACCTCAGGAAGGCCAGACGCTTCTCGCCTGCAAGAACGGCGAACATGACCAAACCTTTGACAGTAATAGCATCTTCTAGGTCGGGGAACATAAGGTTTAACCTTAAGCTTCCACCATGCAGCGGTGATGACCTCTGGCAAAGTAAGACAATCAAATGTCAAGATAAGAGTGGGTGTGGGGGTTAGAATCCCATCAACTTTCTTCATTATTCTTTGTACTGCTACAACTCCCTGAGGAGCCAGCCCCTCTAAGAGGGAAGAATCAGAATATGAGACCAAGTCACGAGAATATACAATCCCTCGGAACTGATTTAGGACCAAGTGACGAGAGGCATATACAGGATAATCAGCAACCATAGTTAGGGACTGGATGCGTGAACTCTCCTCTTCATTCTTGGCTTCTAGCAATAGAGAACCATCACCCTGCAAAGAGACCTTGGGGGTAACTCCACATGCTGTAACTAGACCACTGTAAATCTTAAAACAGTTCAGGTTCCGGAAGGAAGTACCATCATCCATTTTGAAGACTATATATTTTGTGTAGGAGTGTTTCACAAAGACACCAGGTAAAAACTCGATGCAGAGAACATCTGAACTTGCAGTTTTGGCAGACGATCTGGAGGGTACAGGGTCGTCGGCCAGAGAGTGAACACTTGATGCCGACTCGTGTGGCTGGTCACCGACCACACGAGTGGTTAAGAAATTGTTTAATGTATCCATATATACTTTAGTAAATATGAATTGGCACCAGGAGCCAAGGGAAACCGCCTACCAGAGAGTGAGGGGACCGAGCGCAGTCTGATGGGAGTGAGGTACCTCGTCCACAGAGGGTGTCCCAAAAAGGACACCCCGTGCTACGAAAGTTTGCTCCCACCAGTGCAAAGACCCCCTTCCCCAACACCCCCCAGCCCAGACACCCAACCAACCAACTAAGGACAGCACTGAGACGATCCCTCTGGAGGGCGGTAACGATGGCCCATACGGGTAACCTACGTTTCGGGCAGCGCTTAGTCAGACCTCTCACCCACAACCCTACCCGCATGGGAGACCCTGCTAGATGTCGTTACATCCACGGGCAGGCTTGTGGGATCACAGGGGGATGCAAGCCCCCCCACCACGACAAGGTTGCTGCCCACGGGGGGGAGGAAAGGAGAAAAAAAGAGATACTATCATAATGTAACCTGAAAAGGAAAAAGAAAGACTTAGTACTAGTTATGAGTGCTTTTTCTTTTTTATCACGACTCTTATTATTCGTCATATGCATATCTAGCCTTGACTTGAAACTCAGCAGCCACAGGACTAGGTAGCTTATTCCATTCGCCTACTACTCAATTACCAAACCAATTTCTACCAATTTCTTTATTAAGACGGAAATTGTCTAATATGAAACAATTACTTTTAGTTCTATCCTCCATGCTAACTTTTAAGTGTCATGTTAATATCGCCTTTATTTATTACCTTCATCCACTTAAACACATCAATTAAGTCTCCCCGTACTCTACTCCTTTCTAGTGAGTGCATATTTAGTCATTTTAGTCTGTCTCCATATGAAAGGTTCTGAACATCATGTATTATTTTTGTCATTCTTCTCTGTACATTTTCTAAGAAATTTATATCAGTTTTATAGTATGGACACCAAAATTGTATGGCGTAGTCTAAATGCGGCCTTACTAATGGCAGAAAAAAGTTGCAATATTACTTTAGATGTCCTTTCTTTCAAGCATTGCGGAATAAATCCTAGGACCCTATTTGCTTTATTTCTCGCATTAATACATTGTTGCCATGGTCTGAGGTCTTTGCTGACCATTACTCCTGGATATGTCTCGCATTCCGATTTACTAATATCTTTGTTATCTAAGTTGTATTTAGTATCTCCAGTGCTCTTGCCTACGTTAAGTACTTTAATTTTTTCAACGTTAAACTCCAATTGCCAATTTTTAGACCATTTGGAAAATATATCGAGCTCCTTTTGTAACTTCGGTCAATCGTCATCCGAGGCATACGTTCCCCCTTTCCGGATTTGGTTTTTGTTTAACATGTGGTACCTTGTCTTCCTTTGAAGATGCTGGCCAGGCAGTCCAGGTGTGTGAAGTGTTTGCCTAGGCCTGTTGTGTGAAGTTAGTGTGCTCCCTCTTGTATTCCCATTGTGGGATTTATTTGCGTTTTTAGTCCATCAGACTCATCGTATGCTGAGCAGGTCTAACTCATTTAGGACTCAGCGTATGCTCTACAAGTATAACTAATATAGGAGTGTGACAATCCTTTTTTGGAAATATATGTGCATGACTGTTTTTATATTATGTTTCTTATGTTATTATATATTATATATATTATTTACATTATATATTATAGATATACTATATATATACTACATATACTATACTTTATATACTATATTATTTTATTTGCTTTTTCCTTATGCTTATTTCTTTTATTTGCAGATTATAACTAATATTATATAAAGACTGTAAGATAAAAGTGGAAGAAAAGACTAAAGTAAAGACTAAAGTGAATATAAAGAAAATATGGAAGGAAAAGGACAAAGGAAAGGAAAGGGAAAAGGAAAGACACTGCTGTCAGACACAGAACTAGAGACTCTTGTGAACACCAGTGCATCAAGTGTGACCTCTCAGTGTGTCTCAGCCACAGCTATACCCTGTGTACTGATTGTGAGGGGATGTAGGTCAGTAAAAGAAAACCAAACATTGTGTCTTATATTATCGTCATATTATCGTCATATAAAGTATCAGTTCTCATCATTTGGGTCTTAAAATCATAGTTTAGTGTCAAACGAAATTTACAAAGTCATTAGGGTGTATATACAGGGAACCATAACGTCATAAAAATTTGTATAGTGAAAATGTCCATTTTTTATAAAATTTTTTTTTAGCCCTTTTCAGGGTGTCTTCCCACAGTGACCCTCCAGAGCCAGAAGTGTGCGCCACTTACAGTACACGGCCACGGGACCTGAGAAGCAGCATATATAATCTCTGATCTTAAATCATCATACTGGCCAAGTAATAAATTTTTTGTTCAGTTATGTAAAAAAAAAAAAAATGCACTTTTTGTTAAGTGTCTTTAGTCACCCATTAAACATTTTTCTTTTTACATAATTACTAAAGTAAATAATTAACAGCAAAGTAGAAGAGTTTTTCTTTCTTTTCATGGCCAGAAAACCAACAAAAATTGATTACAACCTTGTGTTTTGAATTTCCAAAAAAGGAGTTTGTTACACTCAACGTATGTTATACAAGATAGGTTCAAAAACGTATGCCAATAAGGGTTAATGATACGCCCTATTTTTTTGTCATCGGCAAATTTGGTAATACTGCTAGTGATTCCTAAATACCAAATATTTACAATCTTCACTGACACTGCTCTGACACTGCACTACAGACAAACTGAACCAAAACCGACTGAACTTGTTCTAATCTGTTATCCATCCTTATATATGCTTGCATTGTACTAGAATGATCTACTTCTCCAACATTCTAGGACGTGCTGGTCCTGCATGAGCCACTAGCAACAACAGTTACCAAGTAGGAAACATGAAAACATGCCAGAGTTCTCCTACATTCAATAACACTGTAAATTATTTAGCATACAAATTTAAATTACATAATTTAACAAGCAATCACGTAAATAAAACAGTATAAAGAAAAAGAAAAAAAAAATTAATGCATAACTTACGAAATAACTACGCTCACAAACAGCAGGGAAACTGGCAACTCTGACTCATACCAGAACCAGCTACCATAAACATTGAGAAACGTCAAGAAGCTACAAGACTACCTAACTACCAAATCTCACTTCTTAGCACAATCCCCTGCCTAGTCCTTTGTCATCCCGACAAAACTACACAATATATACAAACAAACCTTAATCCTAATGAAACGTCTAACTATACACAGAATAATCCTTCAAATTATCAGGTCTTCTGTGCCACTTCCGATGATGTCCTTGCTCCTCCGCACAGTCCACTCCTCCTGGAAGGTATGGACCCACTTCTTCTCTCGGGAAACTGTCACCATCCTCTTGCACTTCAGCTCCTTGGTCCTCTTCAACATCCTCGGCAGCGGGAGAGCACGATTCCTTGGAGACATCCCAGCTGTACTGTCCTGGCCCATGGTACTGCCACAGATGGTTCACATGTACCACCTTTGGGCGAGACTTCCTGTCTCTCCAAACCGATACGTTACGTCTGATAGGCAATCCAGCACAGTGTAAGTCCCGTCCCATGGACTCTGCAGCTTCATTGACTGTCCCTTCTTTTGCTGAGGATTGTATAACCAAACTTGGTCACCATCCTTGAAGCTCACCTCATTTGCCTTGGCATCATACTTGCACTTCATCACCTCTCCCGAAAACTTGAGGGCTCCTCGTACTTGATGATGTACCTCAGCCAGCCTTTCCTGAAGGGGCTTCGCATAGCCAGTGGTATCTGTAGGCAGGTCTTCACTAGGTGGTCTTCTCATTAAGAAGTCAACAGTAAGCGTAACTCATGGCCCAACATTAGTTTTGCGGGGGTGTAGCCTGTAGACTCATGGGATGCAGACCGATATGCCATCAGCAATGCAGGTAATTTCTGGTCCCATTCTGTTTGTCCATCATTGCAGTACTTGGCCAGTTCTTGTCCGAGGGTCCAGTTGAATTTCTCCACCATCCCATCTGATTGTGACCTCAGTGGGGTCATCCTGGTCTTCTTGATGCCCAGTAACTTGCAGCACACACGGAACACAGCAGACTCGAAGTTTCTACCCTGGTCTGAATGTAGCTCTTGTGGCATCCCAAAACGACAGAAAAACTGGTCAACCAACACCTGAGCAATAGTCACAGCCTCTTGGTCAGGGATAGCATAGGCTTCTTGCCACTTTGTGAAGTAGTCCATGGCGACACATATATACCAGTTTCCTCCCTCAGTGAGTGGCAGAGGTCCAGCAATGTCCACCGCGACTCTTTCCATCGGTGAACCCACTTGGTACAGCTGAAGAGGGGCGCAACCACGTTTCCTGAGTCCTTTCTTGACACAACACACATCACAGGCCCGACACCACTCTTCAACATCCTGACACATGCGAATCCAGTAGAACCTCCATCGCAGCCGGCCCAGCACTTCCCTCACTCCCGGGTGCCCACTAGTGATCTGGTTATGGGACTCATCCAAGATCCAAGACCTCATCTTCTTCAGAACCACCAGTTGCCAATACTTGCTGAGGTCATCAGGTGTCTCCCACTGATGCTCCAGTAGTCCATTGTTCAAACGAAGAAGGTCCACTGACTCCAGTAGCTCTTGGTTGCAAAGCATAACCTGGAAACTTTTTCCCAAGATGGTCACACTGTACTTTGCTGTACACTGGTTCTAAATCTTCATCCTCCATTTGCATTCTCTCCTCTTCTGACATGTGGTCCATTTCCATTGCAGCACCCTTGAGGCTAGCAGCAAGCTGCACTTCCCTATCATACATCTGCTGCTCTAGCTTGGCATCTGTTTCCTCCTTAAACTGTTACTGTTCTTCCTTCATTTCCCCCATGAAAGCTGTCCTTGCATCCTCAGTTGTAATTCCCTCTGTTGCTCCTCTGATGCCTCTTGAAGTTGTTTGTCTCGTTCTTTTTGTCCTTCATGTTGTTCCTCTAGTTGTTCCCTATTTACCTTCAGTAATACAGCTCGTGCCTGTACTAGTTCTTTGAGTTCTTTATAATGTGCCTGTAATAGTTCTTTGAGTTCTTTCTGTCCTTCCTTCTGTGCCTGTATTGGTGCTTGTAATAGTTTCCTAATTGCACCCAGCGATGCCTCCTCCTGCCTAGCTTGGCCGCTTGTCTGAACACCTTCTTGCTCCATGTCAAAGATTAAAACTCACTGCAGCCCTATATCCACACTTCTAACACCAGTGTTGTGTCCCTGTCCCACACTGTCACAGGTATCAACAGCAGTAGTTCCGTACAGGAAGGACATTGCCCAGTGAGCTGTTCTTCCTACGGTCAGTCTTCAGGTGTACAGTACACAAGATCAGCTGAAGCGTTGTAAATAAACACTGGCTTCTTAACGTTCACTGTCTTTACTTTCCAAATGCTTACACTTAATGCTATCCAACTTCACTTCACAATTCACACAATCACTGCAGCTATACACACTATACTAATTGCAGTTACACTTAATGCTTGACAACACTTCACAGTTTTTTCACAAGTACGATGATGTACAAACTTCCATAACACATCACTGTTTGCCACTGTTTTCACAAGTACCAAGAATATACACTCATCACTGACACAGCTCAGACACCACACTACACTTAAACTGAACAAGAACCGACTGAACTTGTTCTAGTCTCTTATCCATCCTTATATAAGCTTGCATTGTACTAGAATGATCTACTTCAACATTCTAGGACGCGCTGGTCCTGCATCAGCCTCCAGCAACAACAGTTACCAATTAGGAGACATCAAAACATGCCAGAGTTTTCCTACATTACATAACACTGTAAATTATTTATCATACAAATTTAAATTACATAATTTAACAAGCAATCACGTAAATCCAACATTATGAAAAAAAGAGCAAAAGAAATAAATGCATAACTTTCGAAATAACTACGCTCACAAACAGCAGGGAAACTGGCATCTCTGACTCGTACCAGAACCAGCTACCATGAACATCGAGAAACGTCAAGAAGCTACGATACTACCTAACTACCAAATCTCGCTTCTTAACAATACTTAGATCAGCCATGAAAATGTGTACGTGTATGAGCTGTGTATGTAGAAAATGAATTGTGGTGGAAGCTGGCAGCCAAATGGGTAATGCTGTCAATAACACTCAGCCTCCACGGCTCCTCATTGTCCTTAACGCCGGAAACATTTGTCATGCGTCCAATATAAACTTTCATGTTTGGAACTTATAAGAAACTTATCGAAAAAAAAAAAAAAAGGAAGAAGAGGAGACAAGAAATGGACGTGATAAATACTGTATATAAATGGAGACTGAGAGCCGAGAAAGATGCACCAGAGCTTAGGCAGGAAGGGAACATGGAAGCGGGGGAGTAATTTACTGCTTATTGGAAACAGTGAGCATGTCAGGGGTGAATACTGAGAACTGTGTGAGAATAAAGGGAGGCTAAAAGTATTATGCAAAGCAGGAACGTTGCCTGAGGGCCATGCGATGAGGGAGAGGGACTCTTTCTCAGAGTAAGACATGCAGGCCATGAAAGAATGGAGGAAGCAAGATATTCACTCAGAGACGATTAATTTTACTTGAAGTGAAATATATAAATGTGTGTTGATAAATGCCTCCAGGCTGATTTTAATTTAAAACTTGTAACCACCAGGCGGTTATATTTAGCTTCAGAAACTCTTCTAACTCGGAATAATAGATGTCACTTTCATTAAATTCCTTCACAACATGTGAGGAGTAAAAGCAACCAGTTGTGCCGCGGACATGATAAACAAGTCTTCATCGATCTAAAATGATAAGGGATGCAAGGTACTATAAATGCCTTCAGTTTCATTGGCTGTTCTGCTCCTGTTGTTGTTGTTGTCGTCGTCGTCGTCGTTTCGGATGTGCAGAATTTATTCGTAGATGGTAATTATCGACAAAGGCTCCAATAAACAGGCTTTGCTGTTTTCGACGACTGTTTTAAGCGTGTCTGCAGGTGGACGCAATTAAATTACATGAGCTAATATTAAGTGAATGAATGACAACCTACTTGTTATTTGTAACTGATCATCAGGAAGCCTAACCATCATAAGACGTAAGACCAAAAGCTGAAGTCATGGAATTTTTTAACGTGGACGAATATAAGTATTTAATGTCCCGTTGTCAGCGTAGTCTGTTGAAACCTTTCGCATGTGCTGTACCTCTGGTCAAATCGTCACTTCAACTAATGTTACATCTCTCTCTCTCTCTCTCTCTCTCTCTCTCTCTCTCTCTCTCTCTCTATATATATATATATATATATATATATATATATATATATATATATATATATACAAAATAACCACAGGAGAAATAAAAGGAGCGACAGTGAGTACTTTCGTATATTACATCTTCAGACAGAGTGAGACAGAAACGTAAAGGGTAGAGGTCTTTTATGCACACCCGCAGCAGGGAGTGGCACACAGAACAAAGGATTACCTGAATTTTTACCTGCGGCTTAACTTATGGTCACCTGCAGCAGGGAGTGGCACACAACAAAGGATGACCTATATCCAAAAATGGGCCATTCACAGAACAATAGGTACCTCTCTTTTCTATTTCCTTAGGGCAGATTGGACTGTACTGAATGGCAAAATTCTTTTTAAAAGTGTTGAATCTCATCCTCTGTGTCGGATTAGCCATGAAGCAAAGGAGGCATCGGCCTCAATGCCTTTACAAAAAGGGGACTCCACAGTGTGGTCTACTCTTTCTGTTACTGCAAAATGTTCCGTTATATAGACTCAAAAGGAAAGTTATGATATTACTCGTATGTATAACCGCATTCTAATATTGTTTATAATGTAAGATTTTTTTTTTTTTCATTTTATTTACATCTGTGATTGGATGAACCAAATTACAGGCCACGACACTGGGACATAAAAGATGGTTCCATATTTCAGCCCCCGTATGCCGCGCCAGGTGGCTTGAAGTGTGGGTAACTGGCATAGGTGTACATGCTGGATCAGTTGTATATATCTTAAACTGTTTTTGGTAGGTACCACTCGCAGAGTTGCCTTTTCTTTTTTTTCAAATTCGTCTTGTCAGCAAGCAATTCAAATATGAATTTCAAGTCATAGATGTCCACTTCTTTTATTGTTCCTTCAGTTTCTCGAAATTCATTTAATTGGCTGGACATATATACTTGTCTCAGGGACTTTACTTACTTTAATCTGGTTCTGCTTTCCTTAACGTCTCAAGAACTGTGTAAAGGCAACGAGGAAGCCTATACGCTGTGAAGTTGATCTTGAAAAGATATATTTGATATTTTACCATTAGATGTTTTATGTGTGTGGTTTCATGTCTGACGGCTGCACTGTCCTAACAAACATTATTTTGCTCAACACTGTTTTCTCCAGCTCTCCACTTTCCATCAATACATTTCGCTCTCCAGACCACACTTTAGCTCTCCCCCGTCTTCCTCCACGGTCTCTGTATTGTCGACTCTCCTCCACATTCCCTTCACCTCTAATCCCAATATTTCACATTATACTCCCTACCTCCAACTGGTCTCCACATCCCACTCTTGCCTAATCCTGTACAATCCACACTGAGCTTCCTATCCTCCACAGCTGTCCACAGTGCACTCAGAGTCAGCTGCCACAGCTGTCAGTGGGGTACCTTAAGCCCGTTTTTGGGTGAAATCGTTACACACCGGAAGAAAGCACCAAAATTGGTATAATTAAGCCTCAGGGGATACTTATTCGATTTAGAAGGGGTGCCACAAAATTTGACATTGAGATGACCTTCAAAAGCAGGGTCAAGGTCACGACGCTGAAGTACCAGAAGAAACACGTAATTAGCCATTTCTTGTAGCAACACATTAGACGGAAAACAGTGAATGGTACAATTTTTAGCATACACACAGAGAATACTTTTTTACGCTGTTTTAGTTGCATTGTACTGTGTGTCTGTCTGTTTGTACCTTATTACGTACACCCACTAAAAAATTTTTCGCCACTCTTTTAGCGTGATAAAATATGACACATAGGACGAGAGATCTGAAAACAAACTGAGTTAACATGCCAGGTTGGTATTGAGCCTTAGGCCCGTATTCATAGAGACATCGGAGGCTTCGTATCCTCGCTTAATAAGCAATGTGTTTTACTTATCAATTATAACTTTTTACAGTATTTAAAGGCTTTAAGTATTAACATAGTTTTCACAAAAGTTATAAACGAGGTGTTGATATGTAATGAGCAGAATAAATAGCTATCTTAGAAGTGTTACGAAAGAACCCGAAGCCATTTTGAATATGAGCCTTAGGTACGAGTACTCCGTAATGTGTAAGTGGCAGCATTGCCATTTTGGCACGGAAATCGCAATTACTAGCAAGCTGAAACATCATTTAACGTATTATATATATATATATATATATATATATATATATATATATATATATATATATATATATATATATATATATATATATATATATGGACTGCCGTCAGCGAGTTATTTTAAACCTTATTAGAACTAATGTGTGTTTTTCAGTGGGATGCATGCTTACAGAAAACTGCTGTACAGCACACTTTTTTATTGTTACTGAATTACATTCAGTGCATCTGCGAGTGTTTTGGAATACAACTTCAAATTGATGACAAACAGAACAACTGATGAAACTATCTTAGGTAAAAAACAATGAACTCGTATCTACAGGTGAAGTTCAGCCATCTTATCTAGCGGAATTTTTATAATTTTATAGTTTATTTCTTCTATCATAATGGCATTAATAATTGACTGCTACGGGTCATCATATTTTCCAATAAATTTCTTTGTGTCTAGTACAATACTGTAGTGGTGATGTCGTAACATACCTTAACATTAATGGCTGAATGATTGCCGATCTGTCCCAGGAAAAAGTAATGCATAGTATAACTGAATCATATAATTCTAGTGCTACAGCAGGTTTCTTGTCTGTGCCGCCAGTCAATCTAAAAGATATAGATGACAAGCTAGAAGATGGAATTGATGCTAAGAAGACCTGGATTAAGAAAACCTCTGAACTGCTAGAGAAAGAACAGCTTGAAAGGGATGACAAGGTTGCCTGGGCTGCTATCCATGCAGCAGCTCAGACAGAACTATCTGATACACCTGCTTTGACAGTTTTGACCTGGACAGACTGTCTCCGGGCAGAGCAAAATCAACCAAGCCCCGCAGGTTATGGTTGGAGAATGGACGGTGATTCTTGGAAGCCAACCAAGCCCCGAAGGTTATGGTTGGAGAATGGACGGTGATTCTTGGAAGCCTGTATGGACACACATACCAGAGACAACCAAGTCTTGCAGGGTTGCGAAGCCCAGCCATTCTGTAATCATCACCGTAAATGTAAACTGGCGGGACCTCTGTGTACAAGAATGTGCAAATGTGGCGGTTCCTATTAACTATAAATCCCTTGTGTTCCATAGTTGGGGGAAAGACACGTTATTTGTACTTATACTCACTACTGTGATATACGAAAGAGCTTTATGATTATCTTCACTTGATATGGAATTCATTACGACTGTTTTCTATATTCGTTTAATTATAGTTAAACATTTATGAAAACATAAGAAAATAGCGGTATTCGCCATATAAGTGTGCAAAATATGCCATGTAGGACTAGACTTTTATGAATATTATGTGTTTCTTTGATTATCGGATCCACATTTTTATTGCTCGCATAAAAAATATTTTTCTTAACGCACATTGTTTTCAGTTTATTAATTATTATTACTGAATAATCAGTCCACAAATGTATCCTTGCAGACGATATCATAAAGTATTCTTGTACTGAAAAATGAATGATAAATGTTGTCGAAATTGCCGCCAGTTCAGTAATGCACATGACCATTATTTTGATGATGCACAAAGTACGGTGTTTCACATGTATAAGTTTATATATATAATTAATGGTACATACAGTTAAATTATTGACATTTGTAATAATATATTGTAGCATTCCCTCTCTCTCTCTCTCTCTCTCTGATGGCCTTGACCTACCATATGAGGGGTATCTCTTCTCAAATTATCATGGAACCGTATTATTTAAGATTTATGGCCAAAATCTAATAATTTCGATAAACATGGCGCCTATAAAATTTGACAGCAATTAGATAAAAAGAAAAAAAAAATAGTTTGTGGGGATCATGACCTTGACCTTGATTTTCAAAGTCACCCAAATGTCTGATGTCGTGGCACCCCTTCTAAATTCAGTTAATATGCCTTAAAGGAAATGTGTACTAAATTTGGTGCATTCTTCCAGTGTGTGGCGATTTCAGCCCTTAGGTGCCCCACTGTACCACCAAAATTCACATTTCCAGTATTATGGACGCCTCTCACTCTGCCACTATCGCAAAATTCAACTCTGAAATATTTTGGAGTTTTTTGTGTGTGTGTGTGTGTGTGTGTGTGTGTGTGTGTGTGTGTGATAGAGAGAGAGAGAGAGAGAGAGAATATTGATGATCAGTCCCACAAAAAACTACTCTCTCTCTCTCTCTCTCTCTCTCTCTCTCTCACTGCAGTTGCCCCACCGTTCTACATCTTATAAATTTCCGAAATGTGGAGCAACTATCGACTATTGACAGTTCGATAGTGAGTTCCAGAGCGGAGCGAGGGAGAAGAGATGATATGTTTGTCGTCTGAAAACCGTTCAGTCATGAGAACTGGATTATTGTCTTTGGGGTTTGTGACTCTCTGCACTTGTTCCTTACCAGTCGTTGTCAAATAGTTAGGGAAAGTATCTGCTGTCAATAAGGATATGTGTTCGATCCCTGGATGTGTCAAGGAACATGAACATGATTTATATTTCGTTAAAACAGTGTTTGCCGACCATCCTCTGGAGAGTGAGATCATCTACTGGAAACACTTGTCACCATTACACCAGTCCTTTATGAACATTCCCTGGCATGCGCTCAGTGTGGAAGGTGGGTATCATCACCGAACTGGTGACATGCATGTGTGTGTGGCACGAAGTAAGATGACTGGGCCTCTGTGAACGAACTGTCAAATCTTGGTCCAGAGTTGGGCAAATGACACAGCACAATAATACTGTGTTGTTTGTTTATAGCAGAATTCATAACACCTCTTCCTTTGCCAAATTACTTCTTCATATGAGACAATATTTGCTTGTAAGCTACTACAGTACATCTTTCAATAGAATGACGCACCTTAGCACTTTATTCTTACTACTAACTGACATGTTTTTTTTTTTTTTTTTCAGCTTGGGAAGCTGTGAAGCGATTAACAGTGAACATATATAATCCCTCCCGTTTGGAAGGTCCCTCCCATCCCCTTCCTTAACGCCCTCATTAGCACATCATTCTCCGTGCCCATTTTGCAGGTGGGAGAGGTGGATGCGATTAGCCCGTATGAACAATATATCTGTAATTTTCTCTCATTAATAGAGCATCATCGTATACATAGCAACTTCCTTCATAATACCTCCTTAGTCTCTCTCTCTCTCTCTCTCTCTCTCATACTTCAATAAAATTTTTGAATCACAATTCTGTAATGAGAAATGCTTCAAGGTTTTCATTTGCAGCGTGACGAACAACTATGATTCATCGCCATGATGATGATCATCATCATCAATCACTCCACTGCAGAACGAAGGGCCCATCTGTCTCTAGTCTGAGGTATTGCACGCTAGCCTGTCCTATTTATTCCCATTATATACCCAAATTTCAACTTGCACTCGCCCCACCTTTGGATTATTACTTTGTTACTCTGTTAGATCATCTTTTACCTTGCATTATTTTTTTCAAAAGGGAGAACGAAGTCCTAGAAATATGATTATTTTTCTATCTATCTATCTATCTATCTATCTATAGCCCGACGCCCTAATCCCGCAAAGGGTGGCCGCAGACAAAACGCCTCCAAGTCACTCTGTCACCCACCATTTGACTCCCTTCCCCCAACTCACCCCCCCCTCCCTCATATACCTCTCAACTCCATCCCTCCACCTCATCCTCGGTCTACCCCTCCCTCTCCCTCCCTCCACCTCACCTACATACACCCTCTTAGTCAGTCTTTCATTCTCCATTCTCTCCACATGTCCAAACCACCTCAGTGTATTTCTCCTAATCTTTTCAACCACATCCACATCTACCCCACAACGTTCCTTCACTTCTTCATTCGTCAACCTGTCCCTCCACGTCACTCCACATGCTCCTCTCAAGTAACTCATTTCCACTGCTCTCACTCTTAACTTGTTCCCCTCTTGCAAGGTCCACGCCTCGCTTCCATACGTCAGGGTAGGGATCCCAATACTTATTATTGAACAAAGCTGAACCAAATTCATTTTAATTTTAAGATGCCTTGTAGGTCAGGGGTAAAGATATTTACAGAACAAGGAAGCCACGTCCAGAGCTTGTTCAATGCGCAAAAGACTAAGAGTACCAGCTAACTCCTCATTACAGAATGTGTCAGAAAATACATGAGATTGCTTTGCCAGATGGATGCTGCTCAGCTACCGTAACAAAGATGGGCTGCAAGCAGTCAGTTCAACGCGGTAGAGACAATAGTAATAAAAACACCTGATGGATCAAGTTACATCAGTTTGGCACAGAGAGAGAGAGAGAGAGAGAGAGAGAGAGAGAGAGAGAGAGAGAGAGAGAGTCAGTAAGAGGAGGGGACCTGGCTAAACTAAGAGCTTATGATTCCACTGTGTGCAGAAGAGCTGCGTGAAGTAAAGTATAGAGTTGGTTTAGCATACTCAAGCTCTTGGAAATGTATTTTGCGAGAGAGGTACTGTTATCTATCCATGTTTGAGTGACAGAAATCCCAAGGAATGTGAGGGCAAACGAAGGACATTCCCACATCTCTCCGTTTTGCCTATTTCTTTCTATTCCGAAGTCCCATGATCACTAACGAATTCTGCGTTTAATGTTTGCTCTTTCATTTTTGTATGCGACCCTGTATCTCCTGATTACTTTTTTTTATTCTGTCACATAACCCAGTTGGTGGTCTTACCCTTTGTCTTTTTATCGTCCGCCTAGCAAAGCGATAATGTAATCGCCAGCGTCTGTGTGTGTGTGTGTGTGTGTGTGTGTGTGTGTGTGTGTGTGTGTGTGTGTGTGTGTGTGTGTGTGACTGTTCCCAAAATATCTCGATATTACGTAGGCAAATTTTTTCCAAACACTGTTGGCAGAATCCCAGGGTATGTGGCGTATTGTTCAATAATAGTGGCGAAACTGCGATGATATTCCTCCAACTGCAAGAGGTTTACCGACCTATTTTTCTGTTTTTTTTTTTTTTTTTTTTTTTTCAACAGAAATGCAAAAAGCCAGTGAAACGAGGCAGGCGAAATCTAAAAAGTCTTTTTCGATTTTCAGTTGCCCTACCCGTATCACTGACTGCCTTGGAAAGAGCTCCAACATACTTGACCCTTTCCTTAGAACTAATCCTTCTGCTTACACTGTTAATCTTTTCTCTCTGTTGGGCTCCTCCGATCACAACCTGAATACCTTAACCTGTCCTATAGCTCCGGTACAGTCTGTGGACCCTCCAAAGAAATGTCGTCTGTGGTACTTTGAAGCTGCAGATTGGGAGGCCCTCAGGCAGTACTTCTTCGATTTTCCCCAGAATGATTATTGCTTCTATGGCCGGGAGCCATCTAAGTGTGCTTTGTGCCTTACGGAGGTTATTTTCTCGGGCATGGAAGCATACATTCCTTTCTCATATCCTTTGACTAATGCAAGAAAGCCTTGGTTTAATCACGCTTGTTCTATTGCTGTCCGCAACAAGGAGCGGGCCTATAAAAGGTACCGGTGCCAACCCACTATTGAATCACATCTTTTTTATGTTTCTGCCCGGAATCGTGCCAAGTCTGTTCTTCGCGCTGCTAAAAATATTTTCATCCGTACTAAATGCTCTCAACTCTCCAACTCGAATTCTTCCCGCTGCTTCTGGCACTTTGCCAAAAACCTATCTAACAACTTTACCTCATCATCCTTCCCTCCTCTATTCTACTCTGTTGGCTCTGTAGCCATTTCTTCTACTGATATAGCAGATCTCTTTGCTCAGACTTTCTCCTCAAACTCCACCTTAGACGATTCCGGTGCTGTTCCTCTATCACTTCCCCGCTCTTACATCTTCATGGCTGACATTAAAATTTCTTCAGCTGATGTATTTTCTGCCATCACTGGGCTCAATACTAGCATGGCATATGGACCTGATGGAGTCCCTCCTGTTGTCCTCAATAACTGTGTTTCTGTGCTTACACCCTGCCTAGGTAAACTCTTTCTCTTCTGTCTTTCAACTTGGACCTTTCCTTCTTGCTGGAAGTTTGCTCTCATTCAGCCAGTCCCAAAGAAGGGTGACCATTCCCAACCCTCTAAGTACCGGCGAATTGCTTTAACATCCTTCATAATACCTCCTTAGTCTCTCTCTCTCTCTCTCTCTCTCTCTCTCTCTCTCTCTCCTCTCAACAGAAAATATTAAAGCATCTCACCTATCACAACCTTCTTTCTTATTGTCGGTATGGGTTCCGTCGGGGACGCTCCACTGGCGATCTTCTCACCTACCTTTCAGAGTCCTGGTCATCCTTCTTTAGGGACTTTGGCGAAAGCTTTGCCATTGCACTTGAAATCTCAAAGGCTTTCGATCGAATTTGGCATAAATCTTTAATTTCCAAACTGCCCTCTTATGGTTTCCATCCTTCTATCTGTGCTTTCATCTCTAGCTTCCTTTCTGGTTGTTCTATAGCTGCTGTTGTAGACGTCCATCGTTCTTCTCCTTGATCTATCAACAATGGTGTTCCTCAGGGCTCTGTCCTATCACCACACTTTTCCTTTTATACATCAATGACCTTCTAAGCTGTACATCTAATCCTGTCCACTCGTATGCTAATGATTCCACCCTTTACCTTGCTATTTGGTTTCCGCAACGTCCATCTCAGCAGTTACTTCAGCAAACAAGGGATGAGGCTATGGCACACCCGGTACCTAATGTCTAACTTTGCTCGTATTTCTGACTGGGGTAAAAATAATCTTGTTGTTTTCAATGCATCAAAGACTCAGTTTTTTCACGAAACAACCCGTCAAAATCTTCCACAGAAGTTCCCACTAGTGTTTAATAATATCCAGCTCAATCCTGCATCATCCTTGAACATGCTTGGGGTTTATTTCACTCGGGACTTATCTTGGAAAGATCATATTGCATCTTTTCTATAACCTGCTTCCAAGAAATTAGGTGTGCTAAGCCGATTCCGTGCCTTCTGTACCCCTGCACAGTTGTTGACTTTATACACGGGTTTTATTCGCCCCTGTTTGGAGTACAGCTCACATGTGTGGGGAGGCTCCCCACATACAGTTCTTCTCAATAGGGTGGAGTCAAAGGCTATTCGTCTCATCATCTCTCCTCCTCTTACTGGCTCCCTTCAACCTCTGTCTGGTCGCCGCACTATTGTTCTTTATCTCTTTTCCAAAGCCACTCTAGTGGTCACTGCTCCTCTTAACTGCTTGCATCCCTCCACCTCTATGACGGGTGCATGGTACCCGTCTAGCAACAAACTCTCATCCCTTTTCTGTCCAACTCTCTAATGCAAGAGTTAACCGTTACTCCCAGTCCTTCATTTATGCAACAGGTCAACTTTGGAACTGTCTCCCTCTGTCTGTATTTCCTACTTTCTGTGATATCCAGTCTTTCAAAAACAATGTGTCCAGGCATCTCGAAATGAATGGATCTTGTACTTGGCTCTCTTTTGTATTTTTTTTTTCTCTCTTGGAAGGAACGGTTTGCGGGTTCAGCCTTTGGTTCCTTCTTCCTCGCATAAAAAAAACATCTTAAACTTCATTAATGGATTATTATTTCCTCAATTTGAGGCTGATTATTAAACATAACTTTTGTACTTTGATATTTATCTTCAGCACTAAGAAGAGGTTTTCTCTATTGGTTTTCCATCATTGTTAAAGTTGTACATCTGACTCAATAAATAGAACGATGTCATCTGAAAACCTGAGGTTACTCGGATATTCATTTTCTATTTTGATCCTTTCATTACTTTTGTTAAGCTTTCTCAGTACTTCCTGTAAACATGCTGTATACATCTTTAATAGTCTCTAACCGTCGCTGTAGTTGTCTTCCAATACGAGTATACTACAGTCAATCTCGTCAACTCCTTGCCTATGAATTGCACCTAATACCGCTGTTTCATCTACTGAGCCTTTTTTTTTTATTGTTATTATCAATGAACTTTATTCAGAAAAGTTTCCTGTCCTCCTTTGTCTTCTCAATTATCTGATTTATTTTATATGTGTGGTCGATTGTTGATAATCTACTTTAAAAGCCCGCTGGTTTCCTAGCCTGGTTAAAGTTTATCAGGAAATACTACTCGTGATGATCTTTGTAAATAACTTGTGTATAACTGATAAAAGGCTAATTGGCTGGTAGTTCTTAAGATCTTTCAAAGCTACTTTCTTATGCATTAACATCTGTGCTGCATTATTCCAGGTTGTTGCGAATTTTTTTTCAGTGAGACAGTTCGTGAAGAGCTTTGATAGTTTCCCTGGCAATTATTCCTGCATCTTTAATTAGATCTGCTATGGTACCGTCTTCTGAAGCTGTACCTTTTCACACTTTTCAATGCTGTTCTTGTCTTTTATAGATATGGATGGGATTTCTGTGGTTAGTGAGTTTCCTTCGACACGTGGTCTGTCATCGGAGTTGTATATATGACCAAAGAATTCTTCTACCTCTTTGGTCATTCCTTCCCTACTGTATGTTATTTTACCATTTGACTTCTTGAAAACATACATTCGACTTTTCCCTTCCCTAGTCTCGTCTTAGCTGTACTTACGCAAGTTTCGGAAATTATGGCTTCCATTACTTTCTGCATGTTGAATTTCTGCATATCATCTTGCGGTTTGTTATTTCTTGTCTTTGTTAAATCTACGTTTTCTATCTTTTCAAGATCTCTAGCAAATATTACCTTCATGTTTCTATGTTTCTGCATTAGTAGTTTCCTTTGCTCTGAGAGTTTACTGTTGTTTTGGTTTACTACTTTCCCTGCTATTTCTGTACCATATTAAATTTTCTTTTATCTAGTCAACGCTCAGGCTTTCTTAATTGTTAAGATTTGAATTCCTGCTATGGATGCTAATACTAAATTCTTTTCCCTGTTACGCAAGGTACTTAAGAAGGGAAGTATTGTTCGTAAGGTAAGAAGTATTGCAGTGGAGGATCCAGGATTTTGAAGAGGGAGGTCCTGTTTTGGCCGATGGGTCCCGAAGGACCGCCAGAGGATCTAGGCCAGATTAAGGGCCCCAGAAAATTTTCGCATTTTTAACGTAGTTTGGTGGCAGTGTTGCAATGTGGGCCACTAAAAGTGTTTCCAAATGAACAACAAATTTACCTTTCAAATTCATTTTTATTTTTTGACTCAAATGAAAAGTTCTTGATGGCTTCACTAGCTACACAAGGGTATCATACCCTCGTGTTGGCATCAGCATCAGTGCCGCGGAAAAATACAATGACGTGTTACACCATCGACTTAAAAAAAAAAAAAAAAAAAAAAAAAAGCAAGTTCTTGCACCTATACTGTGGCTAATTAAAATGATACTAGCCACAATGAAAAACTCACGTACTCTCTCCCTCATGCCTACTTTCTCTCATAAACCACTGATAGTAACGGTGCTATAGACTTCCCTACTTTCATTCTCATGACTACTTTTTCTCACCCCCATGCCCCGCAAAGGATCCCTGGTCATCCACGGGGGGGGGGGGTATGACAGCTGTCTATTCATCTCTCTCACGTGTTTTCTTACTTTTCTAGACATCATCTACTAAACCTCCTTCTCCCTCTGTTTTCTTAACTTTTCACTTTTTTTTTTTTTTTTACTTCACTTTCTTCTTCCTCTGCGATTCTTTTCATCTCCCGCAGTCCTCCAGCCCTCTTTGCAGCTTCCCAAGCTTCCTGTACTTTTGTTTTAATTTCCACACAATGCTTATCCTAGAGGATTTTGCACACTTCTTTAAGCAGCCTACGATGCTCACTGTTTTCATGGCACCCGTGTCCTCCTCTCCTTCCCTTCCTTCTTCATTTCTTTCTTCGTCTCCATCCCTTGCTTTTTCTTCTATGCCTCCTCTCTGCCCAGGCCTCTTTCCAACGTGGCCGGACAATTAAGATGATGTGGAGTAGATGCACGGTCTGCCCATCATTTTAACGACGTTGCAGTTTGCAGCGTCATTGGCATTGTAGTCAAAGTAGGCCACATCAACAACCAGTTACTGTTGCGACCCAACATTTGGACCAACATACGTGTTTCATACAATTTTCGCCATCTGATTCTAATTACTGTGCTGAAAATGTCTTGTGCTAATGTCCGCCTGTTTTTACTGAAGCGATGATGAGTCGAAGTAGATATACGAGAATGCAGATTATGAGATCCGTTAAATTCTCACACCGTTTGATATGAAAATGTCCAGTGTCAAGAACTGGGAGATATTTTGAGTTACTTCGTGAGAACACTATGATCTACTTTGATGCTGGAGAGAACTTTGCTGTAGATGAGTCCCTGATAATGTACAAGGGAAGAATTTCTTTCAGATTGTACATAAAAAAACAAAAAGAGATTTAGGTTCAAACTGATTTCTCTATGTCCATGTGTTTCAAGTGCTCATCGATACAGATGGAATTCATACCTACAGTCTCTTTCCTTATTTGAACAGATGAGAGAAAAGAGTGATCTTGTTCTTGTCATCGACTGAGCGGATTCCAGTGTATGTGATGAGATCATTGCTGAATGGAGACATGTCCTAGACAACTGGTAGTCTTCTTAAAACAATTTGCACAAAAGTATGTCAGTGTACTATACTTGTGTGAGAACATCCTTCACTCCCTTGGAAATCTTGAGTCTTTGACTGTGTTGTCTTGCCAACCCCAGTCGATTAAGAATGAGTCCTAGTATTGAAGATATTTCTATCACCCAGGAATATTTTTTTTAGAAAAGAAAGAAACTCTCGTGGTGCAGAGTTTAGATACATCTATCTATCTCTCTATTGCCAGACGCCTTAATCCCGTACGGGCTGGCCACAAACAAATCGCCTCGACGTCGCCCTGTCCCCCACCATTTCACTCTCCTGCTCCCCAACTCACACCCCCGTCTCTCATATACCTCTCCACTCCATCCCTCCATCTCATCCTCGGCCTCCCACTCCCTCTCCCCCCCCCACCTCACTCACACACTCCTCGTCAGTCTCTCACCATCCATCCTCTCCACATGGCCAAACCACCTCAGTGTGTTCCTCCTAACGCTTCCTCTCACATCCACATCCACACCACAACGCTCCTTTATATCCTTATTTGTCAGCCTGTCTCCCCATGTGACTCCACAGGCTCCTCTTCAATAACTCATTTCCTCTGCTGTCACTCTTGACTTCTGTCCCTCCAACAAGGTCCAAGTTTCACTTTCATATGTTAGAGTTGGTATCACAATACTGTCATGTAGTAACTTTTTCACTTCCATGCTCACTTCCCTGTTTCTTATCAGTGCTTTCAAGGAACCAGCAACCTTTCTTCCTTGTTGTACCGTTTCAAGCACTTCACCCTCCAAACTTCCATCCTTACTCATCACACTCCCCAAGTACTTAAACGTACTCACATTTTCCATTTCCTCACCATCCAACCTCACTGTACATTCACTGACTTCACCTCTCTCAAAGATCATCACTTTACTCTTCCCTACATTCACCTTTAGATTTCGTTTCTTACACACTCTCCCAAACTCATCCACCAAGCCTTGCAGCTCCCCTTCGTCATCACTCAACAACACAGTATCATCTGCAAACAACAGTACAAGGAGTTTCCAAACACTACCCTCTCTCACTAGGGCCACTCCAACATCCACTGCCCTCCTTTGTACCTCATTTATTACCCCATCCATGTACAGATTGAACAACCATGGAGACATGACACATCCCTGTTTCAACCCAACTTTCAAAGAGCAAAATTCACACAGTTCACAATCCACACGCACTGCAGCCTCAGCACCATCATACATACTATTCACAGCATTCAACAACTTCCCATCTACTCCATATATTCTTAATACTTTCCACAATCCTTGTCTATGCACCCTGCCATGTGCTTTCTCCATATCGATGATGGCCGCATACAACTTCTTTCCCTTCTCTAGAAAGGTTTCCACTAAAGATCTAAGAATGAATATCTGATACATGATTTGTTAATTTCTTTTCTAGCATAGCAACGTTTCAAGTTTAGTCATGACACGCAATACTGTACAGCACTGAATGAACTGCACTTTCATTTGACATGATTAGAAACCTGTTCCATGAACCCTTGGTCAAGGACGGTGAAGTTATAACTTTATTCCTACTGTATCCAATACGATAGTTTACGGCTTGAGAAGGATCTTGGCAAAGTTTTAAGTGAGATGACGTTTGGAGCAACGGTTTGGTAGCTAGACTTAGCCTGAAGGGTTACAGTAGATCAGGATTTACTTTCAGTGCAAGGAAAGAAGAATGGTAAGCAGTCAGGTCAGGTATGGGACGGGGATGGCAGTCTTGTGAACCTGTAGCAACAAGGCCAGCGAGAATCATACAGACAGTTGGTGCTGAGTCGAGTCAGCAATAGGATGGGGGATGGCAAGCTGGTGAACCTGTAGCAACAAGGCAGGCGGGAATCATACTGTATGGGCAGGTGGCAGTGAAACAGGTAAGGTATGGGACGGGGGTGTCAAGTTAGTAAATTTGTAATAGCAAGGCCAGCGGGAACCTTACAGACAGGTAGTAGTGAGTCAGGTCAGGTACTGGACGGTGGTAGCAGGCTGACCAGGCCAGTGCGAATCCCTGTCATGGATTGTAAAGATCACTTCTGAAGGACGCTCACCCGACAGGCCATCGCACACCTGATAGGTAACAGGAAGAATGCTTAGATTTATTCTTAGCAACTGTATAGTGGTTACTGAGAAAGATAGAATATGCTATGTCCCAGTCTTCCCCCGGATCAGATCTCCCGGGTGACAAAATGCAAAGGGACAGGTAGGATCATTTATATATGTAATGGAGATGAATGTAATTGAGATGAGGTGTGTGAGGAGTATGTGTGGAGTGACGTGTATAGATCAAGTGAGAAATGATGAAGTGCGAAGGAGAACTGAGGTTGTTCGGGAGATGGCTGGTCGAATTGAGCAGAGGGTGTTGCGATGCTTTGGGCATATGGAAAGAATGGATAAGGAGCGATTGGTGAAAAAGATAACTAGATCTGATGTGAGAGGTGTACGGCTGAGAGGAAGACCATGAATAGGATGGATGGACAGTGTGAAGATAGCTTTGGATGAGAGAGGGATGTCTGTTGAGCAAAGAAAAGTGGCTGTGCATGACAGAAATGAATGGAGAGAAATTGTGAATCAATAAATGATGACGCAGCCCTGAGGGGAAAATCTCCCGCATTTTGTCTGATTAGTTGATCAGGTCAGGTGCAGGTAAGGGAATGGGTCCATTATGATGTGGCAGGGGTAAACCAGCTCTGCTGTCGGGCACTGCTGCGGATGTCACTAATTGCACTGCACAGTTGACCCTAGTGCAGTGTGGTGCACTGAGGATCTGTCCCTTCTCCCCTTTGGGGCTAAGATGCGAATGAATGTGTTTGAGCAGATGAGTAAATTGGGAGTGTGTTCTCCTGTCTCGGCTACCTCCCTTTCCTTGGGGAAAGCAGCCTAGGTATATATATATATATATATATATATATATATATATATATATATATATATATATATATATATATATATATATATATATATATATATATATATATATATATACTGTATATGTATTCACGCACACACATCCTAAAGGACCAGCATCTGCAAGAGAGTTGCCAGACCAAGTAACGCATGGGCAGGGTACTCAATCTAACCACAAGAATCATACTAACCTTCGTGTAGGCAGGGCTTCTGGTCTATCTTCGTTAATCTAATGTAATCCCTGAGGCCAGGTCGAGTGCCCTACAGACGCATTAACTGGTATGGCAACTCTTTTGATGATTGTGAGTCTGGACTGAGAACAGAAGGTCTTAGTAAACAAGCTAGGGGTGACATTGAGCGCAACACAAAGGAAACTCACTACCTATGCCCTAAAAGACTGTATGAGAAGTCAGAAAGCAACTATACTCTGTAGGTGTAACATCTCGACTCTATCAGTAACACCATTCAGTGGAAATTAGGAGATTGTAACATCACCTTAAATCCTGATAGTAACTCTACAGGCCCACATCTCACATTTTGGTGGCGGTGGGGTCAAGAAAATGCTTTATTTCAAGTCTGCCTACCGCCATTAAGACTGCCTGCTGCTGCAGTCCCTGCTGTCTACCACAAGCCGTATGTCATTAACTGTTGCCAACTAAGCCTGCCCGTCATCCGAATCAGCTTGTCAATAAGACTATCTGCTGCCAATCTCGTCTGTAAGACTGTCTGCCGCAAGCTGCCTGTCATCAGGCCAACGATCATGCTGATTGTCAAGCCTCCAGTGACCCGCTGACCTGTAACGAGCTCTCTTCACCCCCCACCAGCTATCAGTAGCAGCTATCACCACGCCCTGCAGTAGATGATATTTATATACGTGGGATTTAGAGCCATTCAGGAAACTAAAAAATAAAATCCTTCTAATATATCCGGACCACTGGCGCCAGAGACCATTGTACCATCACACTGGCACCATAGACTACTATATCACAACACTGGCACCACACACCACTATATCACCACATTGGCACCACACACCACTATACCACCACACTGGCACCACACACCACTATACCACCACATTGGCACCACACACCACTATACTACCACACTGGCACCAAACACCAGTATATCACCACACTGGCACCACACACTACTATACCACCACACTGGCACCACACACCACTATACCACCACATTGGCACCACACACCGCTACACAACCACACTGGCCCCACACACCACTATACCACCACACTGGCACCACACACCACTTAGCCACCACACTGGCACTACACACCACAGTACCACCACACTGGCACCATACACCAGTGTTTTATCCGGCACAACCCAGGACTCATTGAGATAAGCTGGGTTTCACACTGTATATATCCCACTCGGCTCTGACTAACCCCGTCCGCACCACACACCCATGAAAAACACACACACGCCGCTCCTGCAGTCATCCGTACTCTCCCATTCACCGTCACCCTCCTTCAGTTTCTTATTTGTGCTTCCTTCCCTCATTTTTTTCTCCATCCATTCTTTCCTTTCTTAGTTGTTTCTCATTTTCCTTCCACCTTGCTTCTGTCCCACTATGAAGTTTGTCTGTTTTTTCAGCCTCCCTTCCTCCCGTCACTCTCCCCAGCATTGTGTGTGTGTGTGTGTGTGTGTGTGTGTGTGTGTGTGTGTGTGTGTGTGTGTGTGTGTGTGTGTGAGAGCATCTCATACCCTTCCATTATCCTGCTGTCGTACCATTTGTCTCGCTGAACTCCTCTGAGACTCGTTGTAGGCTCACTGTGAGAGGTATTGTCAACTTTGCCTGCCGCTGCTGTCTCGCTTCCTTCTTACACACACACACACACACACACACACACACACACACACACACAGAAGCACAGTGAATTTGATAATATAGGTAAAGGTTTATATTATCTGCTACAACATCCAAATACTATCTTCAATAGACCAGATCTGATAAGGGAAGCAAGGGGCCAACTTTTCCGGAATCTACAGCACGGCACCGTCAATTTCCCCCAAACCCACTGTGTGTTCTGGGTGTAAACAGGCTTATGTAAAGCAGACCCTGCCCTCAAGTCCCAAGGTTGGCCTGAGAACAGATAAACACACCTATATTATTATAAATCACTTAGGACGTTAGATAACAGACAAGTGTTGTTATAAATTACTTACGACGTTTGACAAAAAATTGCCATTTCTAAACAAACCTGCACATATGTTCTATTTATATTTGAATTAAATTTGAGAGAGAGAGAGAGAGAGAGAGAGAGAGAGAGAGAGAGAGAGAGAGAGAGAGAGAGAGAGAGAGAGAGAGAGAGAGAGTCAAACGTCAATATAGACTAAACTGATTTCTGAGAAAAATGAATGTGTCATGAGGGAAAGGGAAACCACCACTTGTCGAAGGGGAAATTTAAATAAGGTTTTACTTACAAAATTAAAGTCTTAAATTTTAACTTTATTCTGGCTTGCCTCATCGATTCTCTGAAAGTGAGAAATTTATAAAGTATTTTTTCATACACTACACAGCGAGAAATAATCGCTCATGGAAGCTGGAATGATAAGTAATGCTGGCCTCTAAGAGAAAGAATGAACTTTGCCCCCTGATAATTAAAAGTTTACTCTGGAACTTAGTAATACTAAACCAGGCTCTTACTCTCGCCTCTCCTTGCTTGCACAAACGGTTTAATTGTTAATTAATATGAGAGACCTGGCTTAATTAACAATCGTGATTAATACCAAAAAAAGTTTGTGGAAACTGGGAGGTAATTGAATTAAGAACTGTTGGAGAAATAAAACCAGATTGTACATTCAATCAAGCTATTCTGCAACTAACTACAGTGATTGGAAAGGTCTGGCGTCACAGAAGTGCGATGTGATAATGCTGATCGAGGCATAAAGGGTAGTCTCCGTGATCACTTCTCACACTGCTCTGCGTACGTCCATCCCTAGGAGCTGTCCCTCTCTTACTATGTTCTCACGGATGCCCTGAAGCTATTGAGGGAAAGGGACAGAGCCTCCCCTCCTGACGGTTACACGGGCAGATCTACCGGTATACCGGTATACAAAAACACTTCGCTTCGTGACACACTAAGGTCGTGCATAAGGACAATCACTCTTGAAACAATGATAATTGTTTCGAAAATCTATTCCAGTTAGAGTGCAAATGCGAGATGGTTAGAGCTGGGCGAAGTTATATGGGATTTCACTAATGTTCAAAGACTCCCATAATAATACGATGTCTCGAATTTGAAACATTACATCCCATCAAACTGAAATTTGTCTCTGGAAAATTTGACAAGTGCTAATATGTATATACATCCTTATTCGGTCAAACACGATTCACACTGTGGTGTATGTACTATCCAGCTACAGGTGAACATTAGGATGAAGTGAAAAAATGAAAAGTTGAATTATGACATACAATACCCCCTAAAAGTTGTCATTTGTCCCACATATCTTGCATGTAAAATTTGGCAATCTAAAACCAATATTTTCTGCCCTCTACCAAAATTGCCAGTTTTATATGCCGGGACGTGTTCCGTCATATCAAATACTAGAGGTCACGGCAAATAACATCTCAGATACGTGCTTCTCAAGTGTTTTATGAGTACCTGATTGTATATTTTATATAATGCATATGATACTTCTAGTTTGCTAAGCCTACTGTGTTCCGTTGCATTTCTTACGCAGTTTGAGTGTTGGAGCATGGTGACAAGATGGCTGAGCGTCATCCAAGAAAATTTCCAGGATGCCCAATTTTCCGTAATCCTCACAGAATGAACTTGCATAGGTTGCCAACCATTGAGGACATGCTCATGAACTATCAGTGGGCCAGACAGAAATTGAAGAGTAATTCAAGAAAAGAACCAACTGTTGCAGAAGTCTCTGATGTCCTGGCTGTCAGAATTAAAGAATTTTGGACCCAAGCATCAATACCTACTGTGGCATCAACCCGCATTAAACAGCTGATACGAAATCATTCATTCATTCATTGCCAGACGCCATGTATCCCAAACGAGGTGGCCAAGGGCTTAGAGTTAATTGTTTTACAGGGAGGGGCACTAATCCTCCACCAACCCCACTTGACACGTAGGAAGAACGTTATGCCAACAGCATCTGGTGTTCCCAGGCGGTCACCCATCCAAGTACTAACCAGACCCAACGTTGCTTAACTTCGCTGATCGGATGGGAAGCGGTGTACTCAACGTTGTATGGCCGTATATTACCACGATAAATATCTCAAACTTGTGAGATACCCAATGTCGAATAGAAATAAAAAGTATGAACAGAAAGTCACCGAATTCGAGAAGCAAACCAGGAAGATCTTCGACACTGCAGCTTGCAAATGTGCTAATCATTCATCAAGCAACCTCTTGCAAGGTTCCAATTTCTGAACTGTCTTTTCTTCAAGATCAACGAACCACACGCCAGATGATGATAGGGCCACTTGACAGCATGGCTACAAAGAGGTTACAGGAGCGTCTGAGAAGAAAGTCAAATGAACAAGATAGGCTAGCACAGTATCACCTTGAAGATAGTGATAGTTCATCGACATCAAAAAAATATGAAAGCAGCTTTAGCAGTTCTGCAGAAGATGAACCTGGTGAAAGAACAGATAGTGACACTGAAATATTATCTGCTACTGTTTCATGTAGTTCACAAGCATTATGCCCTTCTACTGCAGCATAAACTTCTCATGCAGCATCACAGCAGAAACGTTGGCTAGAGAGTACTGCAAGGGCTTCAGAGCAACATGCAGTTTCAGACAGAGCAGTGGCAGAGATTGCATCTGCAGTCTTGGAGGACTATGGCACAGTAACATCTGAGGACTGCAGTGATGTTCTCGACAGAAGTAAAGTTAGAAGAGAACGGCAGAAGTGTCATGAAACCATCCGTGCTGGTGCGGCAAGTCTTACAGGTGAAATACAGAGCATATTTTTTGATTGCAGCAAGGATAAAACACTGGCTCTCGAAACTGTTGATGGCACAGCTCTCTGGAGAGTGACTGTAGAAGAACATATACCACTGGTACAAGAGCCTGGCTCCAACCATCTTGGTTAAATTAAAACTGAAAGTGGCAGTTCTGCAAACATAACGCTGGCCATCATACATTTTCTTGGTGAAAATAGCGTAGACGATCTGAAGCTGGTGGCAGTTGGGTGTGATGGGAGAGCAGTGAGCAAAGGGAAGAAGGGCAGTGTAATAAGACTCCTTGAAGAACATGTCAGACATCCTCTGCAGTGGTTTGTTTGCCTTCTCCATGCAAATGAACTTCCTCTACATCATTTGTTCGAACATCTGGATGGTTGCACGACAGGACCAAGAAGTTTCTCAGGGCCAATCGGTTCTTTACTGGCAAATTGTGAAGAAATGTCAATTGTTGCTTTTGAACCAAACACGTGTAAATTTTCGGATGCCAACATTGAAGATCTGAGTTCGGATTAGCAGTAATTACTGGGTATTTTCCAAGCAATAATCACTGGCAATTGCTCTGTTTGTTTGTCACATCGTCAGTCAGGAAAAATCGTTATGTCCCGCTGGGTCACACTGGCCAATCGAGTTCTGCATTTGTATGTTGCAACAGAAAGACCTAATGATAATCTGAAAACAATTGCTGAATTCATTCTGAAGGCTTATGCTCCTGTCTGGTTCACAATCAAGTTCAAACCTTCATGCAAGGATGCTCTAAGAACCTGTGGATGCAGATTAAGAGGTCACACTACCTGCCACAAGTTCTGAAAGCTGTAGTTGATCCAGTGAATCAGCGAAATGGCTACTTTGGCCACCTTGAGAATATTTTGCTGACCATGGTAACTGACGAGCGACAACATATCAAGGAGCTAAGCGTTTGACGAATCATGCGAACTTGAGCCTTCAAGACATGTCAACTTGGTATCAGATATTTTCAAGTACCATCTCTCAATCTCAATGCCGAGGAGTACATTGATCTGATTGGCTGGCAGAAGTGTGTCCTTCAATCACAAAATCAATCTCCAATGCTGACCCAGAAACTGTGATTCGTAACAAAACAACTCTTGCTACTGAAATTCCACGTTTTCCATGTCATACACAAGCAGTGGAAAGGTGCATAAAGGCAGTCACAGAGGCATCAATAGCTGTTTTTGGACAAGAAGCAAGGGATGGCTTTGTTCGAGCAAAAATACATGCTCAAGCTATCATGCCAACATTTAACACTAAGAGTGAATGTCGCACCACACACAAACTTTTTACATGTGTTGTAAGTGTTGTACTTGCTGGCTTAAGCTGCACATATCGGGTCATGTACAGTACATTTGTACATTGTATATTAAAATGTATAATCGTATATTATACTGTATAATACAATGAGTCCCAAGGATTTGTGGCATTTGTGTCACAGGTTTGTAAAAAACAGATGGCAGACGGCACCAAATTTAGTCCTGTTTCAATAAAAAATTGTATCATTGATGAGTAATTGCATTGGCAACTTTTGGTAGGTATTAAATCCAATAAATTGGTGATTTGATTTTTGACTCCTATTTTCACACTTTCCTAGTGAATATCACTGTTGTCAATGAATATGAAAAAAAAAAATGTATTTACATTAATGACTGTAAGCCTCAGGGAAACAAACTCTGTAATGGAGTTGAAAAATCATGTACTCAGGTCAAAGTGAGTGAAAGTTTGCCACATTTTCTTTTCTTTTTTTTTTCTTTTTTTAACACAGCTGATAGTTATGTACTGTGGTGCATGTAATGCACAGAGTAGGTGTGACAGTTGTAGTGTAACTGTACATACGTGTAAAACTGTATGATACAACACAGTAGCAACATGCCGATGATGAGACTGGAGAAGAGAAAGCGGCAACACTCAAGCAGCAATGGTGAGCTTGATGAAAATATCAACATGGCAGCACTGCTACACTCGCCAACTGCACCTGCAAAATTATTCAATGGTGGAGCATCAACAGTGTCAATGTATTAAAGTACAATAATTACCTTCTCCCTATCAGTCAGCACATACTACGAAAGGTACACCCTAGCTGAGAAATTTTGGTGCCAGCCAGAACTTTACACATGCGAGGTCACTATTAAATTCTTATCGGGTAGACTGTTAACCAAGAAACGTAAGGTACTTCCTGGGTTGACAAACCACTCAAACCGAATTGCTGACAGCTTCATGGTTATACCCTACATCTCTATTAGCTGGAGAACGAGCTGTTCCCTGGTTAATACAAAGGTGCAATGTGGATATGAGGGGTGGAGGTCCAGAGCCTCGCCTGGTATTTCATGGGAGACAGCTGGCAATCAGGCCCCAGTTCCTTCTCTCCACTGCAAAACCATGCTTCAGTTCAGCTGGCCCGCCTCCTGAAGCATTTGCTCCTGGTACATGAAAACGATCTCAACGGGTGATAGTTAACTAACAGAGTCCTCATTGATCCACAGCCCATCACAGGTCGAAAGTATGAGTGGTGACTGCTGAGTTGGGGCTATCCGTGCATATGCTCCTGGTCTATGTAGTGTCTGATGGTACTTGTTCCTATGCTCTTGAGCATCCTTATTACTCTACACTTACAACTAATATAGGTAAGCAGGAGGATTCTTATGCTGCAAGATCCTCAACTTCCCCTGCCAGTATGTACACCCACTGAAAAAATTATGGGCACTCTTTTAGCATGAAAAAATTTGACACACCGGAGGACACATCTGAAAATAAACTGAGTTGACTTGCCTGGTTGGTATCTCTGATCTGCTGAGCCTTAAATCTGCCTTCATAGCGGCATCGGAGGTTTCATAGCATCACTTACTAACTGACTTTGCTTATATATTATCATTGCCTTTTATGTTACTCGGAGAGATTGAGTATCAGGAGAGTTTTCTTGAAAATTATAAATGAGGATGTTGATGTGTGATGTAGATCAGATTCAAAATCAACAGTATAACTCCTACTGCTCATTCGAAGCTCAAATTGTCCAAGCTGAACTAGTTTTGTGGGTAACACATTCCTACCATTATGCATACGGAGAACAGTCTGAAGTAAAAGCCTATCTTAAAATAAACGTGTATGAGTACGGCTCACCCCCTCTGTGATGCTGTTATAATCTTCATTAAATTGGTGATATACTATTCTCAGTTTCATAATCCATGCACTACTACATTCACATGCCATTGTTGAAGTATAGTGTGGCAGTACTAAGATACATACTGCATATACTTTACATGCATTGTTCATGGAGTGTTGTATAAACTGGACAATTAGACCTTTATAGTTTGCCATCAACCTATTCATAAAATGCTAATGTCGGTTGTCATCGTGCCGCAACGTGTAAGGAAATCCTAAGGTGGTAACCTTTTATGTGATGGGTGCCAAGCAGACAAATAGCACTTTGATTTATATGTTATCTAGTGGATAATGCTTTGGTGTTTTGAGATCTTCCTTTAAGCATAATGTCCATTGCTATGAATTATTAATTATACATAACATGAAGGACGTGCGAAGATGTGTAATGGATGCAAGAGCTTATAGAGGTTGGGGGAGTGGACTTTCTGACCACTACTTGGTGGTGGCCAGAATTAGGATTCAAGTAAGATGGAGGAATAGAAGAAGGGAAAGACGAGAGGAAGGAGTAGTTGCAAGGAGAGTGGAAAGGTTACAAGAGGATGAGAAAAAGGCGGAGTATAAGAGAGAAGTGGAGGAACGATTGGGCAAATATGAATTGGAGCAGATGGGAGACGTGGAAGGTGTGTGTAGGATATTTACAGGAGAAATATGTGCAGCATGTGATGTGGTGTGTGGAAGGAAGAGAAGACGGAGGGGGGTGCAAGGAACAGCGTGGTGGACTGAAGAAGTCAGACAGGCTGAGGCAAAAGAAGAAAGCATACAATGAATGGATGAGAAATAGGGGGGTGGAAGAAATTGAGAGGCGGAAGAGAGAGTTATATGTAGAAAGAAAGAAAGGTGAAAAGATTAGTAAGAGAGAGTAAGAAGAGAGTGGATGAGGAATTTGGTAGGAATTTGAGTGTAAAGATGAGGGACTGTTAGAAAATGTTCTGGAAGGAGGTGAAAAGAGTAAGACAGGGTGGAAGTGAAGTTAACAGGGAAGTGAAAGATAAAAATGGTAGATTACTAGTGGAGAAAGGAGAAAAAGTGAGCAGATGAAGAGAACACTTTAAGGAATTGTTGAACATAGAGGATGGAAGTAATGCGAGAATAAGTGGCTGGGGAATGGCTGGGAGAAGGAGGGAGGTGAGAAGACAGGAAAAAATCAGTAGGATAGAAGTTGTGGAAGCAATGAAGAAAGTTAAATCGGGGAAAGTCCCAGGAATTGATGGAGTGTGTGGTGAAATGCTGAAGCATGGGGGAGAGATAGTAGTAGAATGGATGTGGAAGATGTGCAGATTGGCCTGGGAGGAAGGTAGAGTCCCGGAGGATTGGAAGTCAGGTATAATTATTCCCTTGTACAAAGGAAAAGGGGAAAAAGAAGTGTGTGGTAATCATAGGGGCATTTGTCTTCTTAGTATAATACGAAGAGTGTATGGTAAGATACTTATTGACAGAGTTAGAGAAAGAACAGAGAAATTAGTTGGAGAAGAACAGGGAGGCTTTAGGAAGGGAAGAGGTTGTGTAGATCAGATATTCATTCTTAGATCTTTAGTGGAAAAGTTTCTAGAGAAGGGAAAGAAGTTGTATGCGGCTTTCATGGATTTGGAGAAAGCATATGACAGGTTGGATAGACAAGGATTGTGGAAAGTATTAAGAATATATGGAGTAGATGGGAAGTTGTTGAATGCTGTGAATAGTATGTACGATGGTGTAAAGGCTGCAGTGCGTGTGGATGGTGAACAGAGTGAATTTTTCTCTTTGAAAGTTGGGTTGAAACAGGGATGTGTCATGTCTCCATGATTGTTCAATCTGTACATGGATGGGGTAATAAAAGAGGTACAAGGTAGGGCAGTGTATGTTGGAGTGGCCCTGGTGAGAGAGGATAGTGTTTGGAAACTCCCTGTACTGTTGTTTGCAGATGATACTGTGTTGTTGAGTGAAGACGAAGGGGAGCTGCAAGGCTTGGTGGATGAGTTTGAGTGTGTAAGAAACGGAATCTAAAGGTGAATGAAGGGAAGAGTAAAGTGATGGTCTTTGAGAGAAGTGAAGTCAGTAAATATACAGCGAGGTTGGATGATGAGGAATTGGAAAATGTGAGTACGTTTAAGTACTTGGGTAGTGTGATGAGTAAGGATGGAGGTTTGGAGGGTGAAGTGCATGAAAGGGTACAGCAGGAAAGAAAGGTTGCTGGTTCTTTGAAAGCAGTGATAAGAAACAGGGAAGTGAGCATGGAAGTGAAAAAGTTACTACATAACAGTATTGTGATACCAACTCTAACGTATGGAAGTGAAGCTTGGACGTTGTTGGAAGGACACAAGTCAAGAGTGACAGGAGTGGAAATGAGTTATTTAAGAGGACCCTGTGGAGTCACATGGCTGACAAATGAGGATATAAAGGAGCGTTGTGGTGTGGATGTGGATGTGATAGGAAGCGTTATGAGGAACACACTGAGGTGGTTTGGCCATGTGGCGAGGATGGAGGGTGAAAGACTGACGAAGAGAGTGTATGTGAGTGAGGTGGAGGGGGGAAGAGGGAGGGGGAGGCCGAGGATGAGATGGAGGGATGGGGTGGAGAGGTATATGAGAGAGGGGTGTATGAGTTGGTAGCAGGGCAGTGAAATGGCGGGGGACAGGGCGACTTGGAGGCGATTTGTTTGTGGCCACCCCAAACGGGATTGAGGCGTCTGGCAATTGACAGACAGATAGATTGATGAAGGAATGGGAGTTATATCTGGAGGGAGAGAGAGTGAGGGAATGGGGGGGAAGGAGGGGCGGACAGATTGAAGGAAGGGAGGATCAGGTGTACCAACTCTTATTCCATACTGTGTGAGGGATAGTTGCGAAAAGTATCGAAGCACAGGGTGCCAGTGATTATTTTATGGGGTGTACATATGTACTCTGGTCTGGGACGCCTGTCTTACGGAACCAAATTATATGACAGTTCCTTAAACGTACTCACATTTTCCAGTACCTCACCATCCAGCCTCGCTGTACATTCACTGACTTCACCTCTCTCAAAGACCATCATTTTACTCTTCCCTACATTCACTTCCCATCTACTCCATATATTCTTAATACTTTCCACAATCCTTGTCTATCCACCCTGTCATATGCTTTCTCCAAATCCATGAAAGCCGAATACAACTTCTTTCCCTTCACTAGAAACTTTTCCACTAAAGATCTAAGAATGAATATCTGATCTACACAACCTCTTCCCTTCCTAAAGCCTCCCTGTTCTTCTCCAACTAATTCCTCTGTTCTTTCTCTAACTCTGTCAATAGGTATTCTACCATACACTTTTCCTATTATACTAAGTAGACAGATGCCCCTATGATTACCACACACTTCTTTTTCCCCTTTTCCTTTGTACAAGGGAATAATTATACCTGACTTCCAATCTTCCGGGACTCTACATTCCTCCCAGGCCAATCTGCACATTTTCCACATCCATTCTACTACTACTGTTCCCCCATACTTCAGCATTTCACCACACATTCCATCAATTCCTGGGGCTTTCCCCAATTTAACTTTCTTCATTGCTTCCACAACTTCTATCCTACTGATTTCTTCCTGTCTTCTCACCTCCCTCCTCCTCCCAGCCATTCACCAGCCACTTATACTCGCATTACTTCCATCTTTTATGTTCAACAATTCCTTAAAGTGTTCTCTCCATCTGCTCACTTTTTCTCCTTTCTCCACTAGTAATCTACCATTTTTATCTTTCACTCCCATGCTAACTTCACTTCCACCCTGTCTTACTCTTTTCACCTGTTTCCAGAACATTTTCTTACAGTCCCTCCACTTTACACTCAAGTTCCTTCCAAATTCCTCATCCGCTCTCTTCTTACTCTCTCTTACTAATCTTTTCACCTCTCTCTCTCTTTCTACATATAATTCTCTCTTCCGCCTCTCAACTTCTTCCATGCCCCTATTCCTCATCTATTCATTGTATGCTTTCTTCTTTTGTGCCACAGCCTGTCTTACTTCTTCATTCCACCACGCTGTTCCTTGCACACTCCTCCGTCTTCTCTTCATCCCACACACCACATCACATGCTGTACATATTTCTTCTGTAAATATCCTGCACATACCTTCCACGTCCCCCATCTGCTCCAATTCATATTTGCCCAGTCGTTCCTCCACTTCTCTCTTATACTTTGCCTTTTTCTCATCCTCTTGTAACCTTTCCACTCCCCTTACAAATACTCCTTCTTCCCATCCCTCCATTCTTCTATTTCTCCATCCTAATTGGACCTTGATTCTGGCCACCACCAAGTAGTGGTCAGAATGTCCACTCCCCCAACCTCTATAAGCTCTTGCATCCATTACACATTTTTGCATCCTTTCATCCACACAAACATAATCAATCATTGCCTTCCTTTCATTCAGTTCACCACCCACCCTTCTCATCACTCGCCATGTATACCTGTGGATCATCTTGTGCCTGAAGAGGGTATTGGCTATCACCAACCCCCTCCCAGCACAAATGTCCACTAACGCACTGCCATTCTCATCTATCTCAGCAGGTACACCCCACTCACCAACTATTCCATTCACCTTCACATTCCCTACTTTACCATTTGTATCACCGATCAAAAACACTCTCTCATTCCTTCCAAACTTTTCCATGCACACTTCCACATTTGTCTAGAAATCTTCTCTCACTCTGCTTGCACGATCTTGCGTTGGTGCCTACACACACACAATTGCCCACATTTGTATTCCAACTTTCAATCTTACCCACACAATCCTTGACCCAACTGACCCATACTCTCTTATGCTCTTCTTCCATCTTTTACTTACAACTATACATACTCCTTCTTTTGCCCTCTCATGCTCACCTACTCCTGCACATATACCCCAGCCATACTCCCATTCTCTCACACTCTCACCTCTCCATTTCGTTTCAGTTATTCCGCATACATCAACTTTAGCACCCTCAAGCACCTGGACAATCTCTCTCTCTCTTTCACCTCATCATTCGCTCCCTTTACATTCCAAGTTCCGATAACCATGTGCTTTGTCCGGTCCTTGGTCGTCATCTCATGGTTAGTCCTTGTCCAAGGCTTACTGTTTGTCTTTTTAGTTAGTTGTTTTCCAGGGAGGGGCACTAACCCTCCGCCAACCCTTTTAGTCGCCTTTTATGACAACCAGGGATTGAAAGTCAGGTATAATTATTCTCTTGTACAGTGGAAAAGGGGAAAATGAAGTATGTGGTAATTATAGTGGCATTTGTCTTCTTAGTGTAATTGGAAAAGTATTATATGGTAGGATACTTCTTGAAACAGTTAGGGAAATAAGTGGAATTAGTTTGAGAAGAGCAGAGATGTTTAAGGAAGGGAAAAGGTTGTGTAGATCCTGAGGTGTTCAGTGGAAATGTTTCTAGAGAAGGGAAAGAAATGTCATGAACTGAGTAAAGTTTTCTATCTGATGTTGTATTGAAACAGGGATTTGTCAAGTCTCCATGCTTGTTTAGTCTACATATGAATGGAATTATTTAAGCGATACAAGGTAGGGCACTGGATGTTGGAGTGTAAGAGTAAGCTCTGCGATCCAGAATTTTGCGTGGTCAAAAGGGGCAAAAATCAAGTCACTAGTGATGACCACTGCATGCTGGAACGGTCAGGAACTCAGATTGTCGGAGACATTCTCACACTAGCGGCCTCTTCGGTTGCGTTTGTTAC
Organism: Coenobita brevimanus; assembly: GCF_032717465.1. NCBI lineage: Eukaryota > Metazoa > Arthropoda > Malacostraca > Decapoda > Coenobitidae > Coenobita > Coenobita brevimanus. The sequence continues at coordinate 7,704,818 of NC_136998.1, forward strand.
TTTTCGAGTGACCCGACCTTCGCGATTTCCGAAAATGCTCCTGGGTTACACATTAACAAGCTACTAGGTCAACTCTATACCACCAGTTCTAAAGGGTTATGCAAACAATAAAGTTCGAGAGGAAATATGTATTAACAAGACACCCCCCCAAAAAAGTAGAAAACTTCCCATCTACTAGCCTAACAGAATAATCCTGAATTAGTTGGCACGTTATTCAACAAACATATGGCCCTAATATCAAATTCCACAAAACTTAGCTCCTTTGTCCCAGGTTCAGTCCAATGTGACTCTCCATAATCGTCCCTCTGAGCTCATAGTTCACTGGTCCGGTCCTCTGATATTCTTGACCTTGACTTCCACACTGGGACCTTGACCTCCGCACTGGGACCTTGACTTCCACCCTGGGACCTTGACCTCCACACTGGGACCTTGACCTCCACACTGGGACCTTGACTTCCACCCTGGGACCTTGACCTCCACACTGGGACCTTGACCTCCACACTGGGACCTTGACTTCCACCCTGGGACCTTGACCTCCACACTGGGACCTTGACCTCCACACTGGGACTTTGATTCCCGCACTGTGACCCACTAGAAATTATTATGTACAATGAATAACTACTCTCCCTAATGCAAGTTATCCCTTCAGGTGATCGAGAAAGTCTCATAATAAACAAACATGAATTACAACACTCGTCATATCAATTAGAAACAGAATGACACCTGGCACTACAGACACATAGGTGTGCTCAAAATAATACTTATTTTAGGGATAACGTAGAAGAAAAGTACTATAAAAAATAAGTATGAATAACCCTACTCTAACCATGAAAAACAATCATTGAGTCGGTATCATTTTGTCTCACAAAGTAATTGTGTGAACATTAACCCCTTAAGTCCTAATCACATAAATTGATGGGATATGAGTTTTATGCCAAAATGCCTAATCACATTAATTGAATGCGGCCTGTAAAAAACTGCGGAGAGCTTGCTCCACCCCGATTATGACGTACATGGCTTCAGGCCAATGAGAACTGGCCCCTCATGTGGCGTGAGGGGGGGATTGGACCAACCCGGGCGGTGGGGGGACACCCCCCTCTCGGTCGCCTCCATGCCACCCTCTACTCCACTCCTTCACACCCTCCTTGTCCCCCATCACTCTCACACCCCTTCGCGGAACTGTCCCTTCCCTCTCCGCTAACTTCGTCCCCCCCCCCCGAAACCCCACCCCATCTCCCCTTCCGTGTCTCTCACAACCCTTCCAACCCCCAACAGGCCCCCGAGTGTCAGGCCTGATGTAGGTACCTGTTTTATATTTCTACTTCTTCCCAAATTTTTACACCTCACTCTGTTCATTTCTCACTTCGTACCTACCAGTTTCAGTACGCAAGTCGTTGGAGAATGCTGTATGTTGTACTACATACGACGCATTTCTTTATTTATTTTTTTTTCATTCTCCCTACCTGCCCAGATTAACACCTCTGAGTAGTGTCCGTCTGTGTTAGCTTTCGAAAGACTATGAGGCCTTGTAGGGCTAGTCCCTGCACCTGTTTCATCTCCCCACACATACAAACACACCTGTTTTCATGGCTAGTGTGATAAATTCCAATGAAATGGAGAGTTTCCACAAGAGAATTTGGTTGTTGTCGAAACTGTAATGATAAGTGTGATGAAGTGTAATGATAATGTGATAACTGTAATGGTGTGATAAATGTGCAACGAAAAGTTGGGAGAGTAAAAAGAGAAATCGGAAACAAATTATTGTTTTTTTTTCCTTTCTTTTGCATGCATTTATAGCATTATTCAACTTTATTTTGATATCCTTGATGGTTATAAACATTTATATGTGTCTGTGTTAGTTTTGGAATGACTATGAGGCCTTGTAGGGCTACTCCCCACACCTGTTATATCTCCCCACACCTACATACACACCTGTTTTTATGGCTGGTATGACAAATCCCATTGAAATGGAGGGTTTCCACAAGAGAATTTGGTTGTTGCCAAAAATTTTCTCCCCAAGTACCACCAAGGCCTTGTAGGCCTACTCCCCACACTAGTTATCTCCCCACACCTACATACACACCTGTTTTCATGGTAGATGTTACAGAACAAAATGAAGCGCTTTCTTTTCTTGCGAAAAGATGATTATTTCCAACCCCCGTACCTATAGGCCTATTCTTCACAGCTTACAGATACTTTATGTCCCCACAGTCTAGTAATCTCCCCACATCTACATACACCTGTTTTCATGGTTGGTGTGACAAAACACTTTGAAATGACCTGTTTCAATAAGAAAAATAGGTAGTTATCAAAGTTTTCATGTTTTCGATTGTTTTCGAGGGGAAACTATCATAAACTTTTTTTGAACTTTGACACGCGATTGTGCGGTAACCATTAGGCCTACGGGGGTACGGATTGCGTTGTCAGGTGTGTAATTTCTTCCCTTTTAGCCAGAACAGTCAATTTGCCCTTGGTGAAAGTCACCAAAACACCCCCGAATTGCGGTTGTGGGAGGTACCCTGCCTGCACAATTCCGGTCATAAGGGGTTAACTCATAATTAACACAGCCCTAATAAGTATTGAATTGGAAAGTCATCCCAATACATAATAAAAAACAATTCACAGTTCCAGGGCCCCTGATATTTGGCCCACAAAAACTACACATTTATCTGAGGTCCAGACAGAACTCTGCTTCTTAGCTACATTCTCATATACAAGTTACACACTAAATAGCTTGCGCTATCAATGAGGCCAATGGCGTTACTCTTCTGGTCAACACAACACTTCCTGGGGGACGACAACACTTGACACTAACCCGAGTCTATTTCTCTATTTTCGTCACTATCATCACTCGTGGGGTATCACTTCTTTGCGCTTCAACATATCAAACATCAGTATTATCAACTTACAGAATTCCTTGAAAGGGGGGGGGGGGAAGAAGGATGGTGACGGCACCAACCATCTGCGACGTTTAACAGTCGGTGAGCGACTGACATGCCAATCTTGCATGGTGGAAAAAAGGGGAGGGGAGGATGATGGATTACACAGTTTAAAATTTTCATTACTATAGACTCGTGATAGACTCAATGCGATGCCTTCCCCTCACAATTGATTACCTTAAATAAAATGATATTCTCTAGTTAAAATAATTACTCTCCACCAACCTTTCTCTATATACTTGCATTGAAAAAACACAAAAATCATCGTGCCTTACATCCCTTTGCGCGTGGGTACATTATGCTGCATTACATGACCCTAGGCACATATTTCTACCCGCTCGAGATTTAAACATCATAAAGAGACTTAATACTAATAAATTACAGTAGAAAAAGAATGACTTAGCAACTAGGTAACTTAATCAACATTCTGATCAAGTTCACATGGAAACAGTCATACCCTGGCCACACTTTCTCACTAAACTGGACTTTTGGTCGTAAAATGAACTTAATACAACTCTTTATCACTTCCAGGCACTTCATCCGCCCACAGTTAGGGAAGACCAAAGTTCGGACGACTGGACCTGAACCCCTCGGAAAAACCCAGTACCCACACTTAACAAACTCTGTACGTAAATTCACCTACTTGACTAGTCTCCCTCAATACTGCTACTGTGGGGTGTTCCACATGCTTCTTGCTTGTGAGGGGAAACCAATCTACACGCCTCCAAAGACACCAGCCAACCTGTCCTATACTGCGACTGTGGGATATTACATAAGCTTCATACTCGAGAATAGTTGGGGGCTATCCTGTCCACAAAAAAAAAAAAAAAATCTACCACGAGTAAATTTTCTCATGCTACTCACGATATGCAACCGACGACGTATGCCACTCGCCAGGTATGTTAGGCACAAGGAGAATCCCCTGCTACAAGGAGAAACTTTGTGCTTAGCTAAGAGTAACACAAGCTGCTTCACTGCGTTCTGTCCAGAGAGACTGAGCAAAACCTACCTACCTCTCCTAACATGCATTAGCCCCATAGTTCCACTTCTCCAAGCCCTATAAAGAAACTGGAAACTTCCCCTCTCTCTCTGAGCAATCCAATACTGCAGTTTGGGTTATACATACACACGGCACTCGAGGTTCTCAAAGCAAGTAGGAAACTTCCATGCAGAGACCTTCAGGAAGAACTGCCCCGCACATGTACAATTCCCTATATCTAAAAAAAAAAAAAAAGGTCGTAACTGTGAGATCTCATTTTCCCTAACTAAGCCTAACAACCTAACCTAACGAAAAAAAAAAAAAAAAAGATTCAAGGTAAGGAAAAGAACAATGGTCTATACACCATGGTGTACTCGATTTGACAAGACGCAGATTCCACACCTCATATCTCCAAAATACCCTAAAACAACTACTCAGCCCTATTAATCAACCCAAAGTTATAACCCATGAGTACTGGTAAAAAAGATAAATACACAGGTACAGTCTGGAGAGACCTGGAAAGACATACCCGACACCATGTTCCCAGCCATTTAAGGCAAGGACAAGACGTGCTCTGAGAAAAAAAATGAGCTTATACAATATATAAACCATACACCCATCATTTTCGTGTACTGCAACCTCTCAGGCGGTCTCCGGGATCTTACACTAGGCAGTATCTCCTGCTCATCCTCACTAGTCAAAAACTTGTGATCCACCAGGGTCCTAGTATGTAGACCTTACATTTCACTCATCCTTAAAACATCAACATCCTTGCATTCTAGAACTATCGAATTTCCCTGACAGCTCTGCATACCTACCCCAGGCAAATCTGACCACTGTTGAGTTGACTGCCTAAATGGATTTCCAGTCTTTATGGGGGTATACTGTGATGGGCCTCCAATCTTGGTCAGGGTGAGTCCGGGTGGGCTTAACATCTCCTCCAAAGCTCTAATACACTCATCAGTTGCAGATGGTTCCTGCTTTACACCTACTCCCTCAGGCATTTCGGTCTCAAGGTCGATTAATTTTTCAACACGGGACTCCATCATGAATTATACAAACATGAGCAACCCCAGGAGGTAAAGTTCAATTATTAAAATGCTCAACTGCAACACCAAAATAGTACACACTACAAATACACATACCCTATAATTCTACATATAATGCCAAGTACATATACCTTTGAAAACTGGGGGATGAGCTATTACCTTAATTAGATTTAATGACAATCCTCTAGATGACCTTTTAATTATTGCTTACAAGTTTAAATACCCTCACATAAATAGGTTATCCCTGCACTGCAACACCACTTGTACTAGTATGCTCTGCAATCCAGACTTTTGCATGGTCAAAAGGGTCAAAAATCAAGTCATTAGTGATGACCACTGGATGCTGGAACAGTCGGGAACTCAGATTGTCGGAGACTCTTTCCCACTAGCGGCCTCTTTGGTTACGTTTGTTACTCTTCGAATGACCAAGTTAAGAGTGGTAGCATGCCAAAATAACAGGGTCAGTCTCCAACTCGGATAACCCAAGCCCGACCTTCACGGTTTCCCAAAATGCTCCTGGGTTAAACATTAACAAGCTACTAGGTCAACTCTGTACCACCAGTTCTCAAGGGTTATACAAACAATAAAGTTCAAGTGAGAGGAAATGTGTATTAACAAGACCAAAAAAAAACAAAAAAGTAGAAATCTTCCCATCTACTAGCCTTACAGAATAATACTGAATCAGTTGGCATGTTATTCAACAAACATATGGCCCTAATATCAAATTCCACAAAACGTAGCTCCTTTGTCCCAAGTTCAGTCCAATGTGACTCTCCATAATCGTCCCTCTGAGCTCATAGTTCACTGGTCCGGTCCTCTGATATTCTTGACTTCCATACTGGGACATTGACCTCCACACTGGGACCTTGACTTCCACTCTGGGACCTTGACCTTGACCTCAACACTGGGACCTTGACCTCCACAATTGGACCTTGACCTCTGCACTGGGACCCTCTAGAAATTAATATGTACAATGAATAACTATTCTCTCTAATGCATGTAATCCCTTCAGGTGATCGAGAAAGTCTCATAATAAACAAACATGAGTTACAACACTCGTCATATCAATTAGAAACTGAATAACACATGGCACTACAGACACATAGGTGTGCTAAAATAATACTTATTGTAGGGATAACATAGAAGAAAAGTATTATAACAAATGAGCATGAATAACCCTACTCTAACCATGAAAAACATCATTGAGTCGGTATCATTATGCTTCACAAAGTGACTACGTGAACATTAACTCACAACTAACACAGCCCTAATATGTACTGAACTGGAATGTGATCCCAGTACATAATAATAAACAATTCACAGTTCCAGGGCACCTGATATTTGGCCCCCCAAAACTACACATTTATCTTAGGTCTAGACAGAACTCTGCTTCTTAAGTATATTTTCATATTCCAGTTACAAACTAAGTACACAAATATATGGGAAATACCTCACTATCCAGCTCAAGGGATACAAGGGAGGTGAGTGGGAACTCAGGACTCGCTCTTCTAATGAGGCCAATGGCGTTACTCGTGTGGTCAACACAACACTTCCTGGGGGACGACAACACTTGATACTAACCCGAGTCTATTTCTCTATTTTCGTCACTATTATCACTCGTGGGGTATCACTTATTCACGCTTCAATGTATCAAACATCAGTATTATCAACTTACAGAATTCCTTAAAGTTGGGGGAGAAAAAGGATGGTGACGGCACTGACCATCCGCCAGGTTTAACAGTCAGTGAGCGAGTGACATGCTAATCTTGCGTGGTGGAAAAAAGGGAGGGAGGGGAGATGACGGCTTACACAATTTAAAATTTTCATTACTATAGACTCGTGATAGAGTCAGTGTGATGCCTTTCCCTTTACAATTGATTACCCGAAAAAAATGACATTCCCTAGTTATAATAATTACTCTCCACCAACGTCTCTCTATATACTTGCATCGAAAAAACACTAAAAATCATCGTGCCTTACATCCCTTTGCGCATGGGTACATTATGCTGGATTATGTGACCCTAGGCAGACATTCCTACCCGCTCGAAAATTTTATATTATAAAGAGACTTAATACTAATAAATTGCAGTTAAAAAAGAATGACTTAGCAAATAGGTCACTTACTCTACATTCTGATCAAGTTCACATGGAAACAGCCAAACCATGGCCACACTGTCTCACTAAACCGGACTTTTGGTCGTAAAATGAACTAGATACAACTCATTATCGCTTCCGATGTCGTATGCATGGAGTAACTTATGCTGGAAGTTACTGTTCCGCTCAGTGCGCATGCGCCGAGTGGCCTTTTAGCTTCTATTTTGAAAGTATCCGCATGTTATCTCATTTTTTGTGCCATTTATCAAAAACATTGTATGAAACACATGTGTCAGGAAGATAGTTGGATGTCTTATCGACCTGAAAGTGTATGACACCAGGCATACCCTGATATGAGAGGGCAACGTTTGGAAACTTACCGTTTTCTTGTCTGGAGATGCTATATTGTTAAATGAAGTCGAAGGGGAACTACATGGCTTGGTGAATGAGTTTGGGAGTGTATGAAGGGAACAGAATCTAAAGGTGAATTTAGGAAAGAGTAAAGTTGTGGTTTTTGAGAAAAATGAATTCACTGATGGCACAGTGAAGCTGAATATTGAGGAAATGGAAAATGTGAGTGCATGTAAGTGCTTGGGGAATGTTATGAATGAGAATGGAAGTTTAGAGGATGAAGTGCTTGAATGGGTATAACAGGGAAGAAAGGTTACTGGTTCTTTGAAAGCAGTGATAAGAAATAGGGAAATGATCATAGAAGCAAAGTCGCTACATGATCGTATTGTGATACCAGCTCTAACGAAAGGGTACGATGTTTGGTCCTTGTTGTAAGGACACGATTCATGAATGAGGGCAGTGAAATGAGTTATTTAAGAGGAGCATGTGGAGTTTCATGGAAAGACAGACTGACAAATGAGGAAGAGAAGTAGCATTGTGGTGAGGATGTAGATGTGAAAGAAAGAGTTAGGAGAAATACACTGAGGTGGTTTGGTCATGTGGAGAGGATGGAGAATGAGAGCTTAATAAGAAGACTGAATGTGAGTGAGGTGGAGGGCGGGGGAGAGGGAGGGGGAAACCAAGGATGAGGTGGGGTGATGGAGTGGAGCGGTACATAAGAGAGAAGGATGTAAGCTCGGCGGAGGGCATCGAAATGGTGGGAGACAGGTTGACATGGAGACAGTTTGTGGCCAGCCCTTAAGTAATAAAGGCGTCAGGCTATAGATAGATAGACAGATAGATAGATTGACATTATTATCTCCGTTTGGATCAATATATTACTATACATTACGAATACAATTCATTTATTATTAAAAAATATAAGGCTTGCGTTTCTTAGCCGTGATGTGTGGGAATGCGAGGGAAAAAAACAAAAACTATGGGGAACATGAAACATTTTGCCCTCCTTGGGTCACCGCCGCTCTCTTAAGGTCAACAGAGCAAGAAACAGCTCACGGCTAACCCTGGTGGCGATCATTAGTTCTAGCGACATAGAAGTACTGCTTGATAATTTTAAATACTACTGTTACACCAGTTACCAATAATTGTTAAGTCATCCAATACTCAGCGTCAGAAGGCAGGTATGGGAATGTTGATTAATTATATATGTTGGAGGGGAAGCAGACAGTAGCACCGCCCAGGAATATACACGGTCTTAACAGCTTCCTTGAGTCGCATTACTGCAAGTGGCTCATTTTCAGTTACATATCACGGAAGAAGGAAGCTCATTTTCGCTGACCACTCTGGTAATGGTCCTCTGCTACGTTTGTCCTCTTTCCATTTGTCTGCATTGTGCACATCCATTGTATAGCTGCGAGAGTAGGGATATGGTGATGGCGATCAACGGGATGACGAGAATACATCAATGTTGGTGTATGAGAGAGAGAGAGAGAGAGAGAGAGAGAGAGAGAGAGAGAGAGAGAGAGATTGAAAAGAAAGAAGGTAGAAAGATGAATGATATACTGAAAGCGAGGAACACGGGACTGGAAGAATTGGACAAGATAATGGTATAATGACACAGAAAAAAAAAAAAAAAAACGGAGAAGGGGGAAGAGGGACGTGGTTGGAGGTTAAGTGCAGAATAATGAGAAAGAGGGAGCCTTACTTAGGCAAGGGGAGAGGGAGAGGGTGCAACATGGAGACATGAACTGCAAGAGTGTCGACTTAATAGAGAGAGTATAGGAGAAGTAACGTCTGTATTATTAAAACTGAGTGTACGAAACCTAGCTTAGCACCTAATATTATCCTATCATCATCATAATATCTGTGCTCGTTAGTTACGATCGGCCTCATCCCACAATTTAGAGTCTGTTCCACTAAGATACAGAAAGAACATATTTACTCATATAGTCATATCAAAGTTTCGTTTATACGTTTACGATGTCATATGTACACAAAACAGAAAACGGGATCAGTGTAATCATAATCCTGTGCAAGTCTTTCAAATGTATTTTTTTGGTGATCCCTGCAAGCAGCAGCGCCGGCCTACTATCACATCAGTCTTTATCACTCATTTTATCCAGGAGGGTGCCATTCGTTGTAACCAGGAAAGAACTGGGCCAGACCGGAGCCCCCAGAGCGCCTTCAGCAATATTCCATGTGTCTATATGGAGGTTAAGCAGCTTTTCTTCGTGGATCCAGGTCATGTTTTGAAAGATTTGTCGCCCGTTTATTTTGTTTTTTACAAATACATTAAGAGTTCTTTATGACTGTGAATTCCATTAAAAAAAGACCTCCTTAGGTTGTCCTAGGTCATTTTTGTTCTTTCTTTAGGTCAAGAGCCACCAGGGGTCCGGTAAAATACAGCTGGACTGTTTTACTCGGAAAAAAGTAGAGAACATTCCTTCTACTGATATACTATTAATAATATGTTCATAGCTCTCTTTCGCACCAATAAATCAGTTGGGAAGGATCCAGAAACAGGACATAGAGTATGCTACTATTCAGTGCCTTTATTATAAGAATTTCCCACACCTGTGTGGGAAGCTATATTGTTTTCGTCAGTATTACTCATTATTTTTTAATTTTCTTTTCAAGTTAAAAGCCATTACTCGGAAGTTATTTAACCTACAAGCTTCAAACTTTCTCTGCTGAGTCTTCCTGCTGGCTGGTTCATTTGGCAAAATTGGAGGGAAATCGGTAAGCCGGATCTCAGGATATTATATGGAACATAGAAAACTAAATTTTTGACACTTTCCCAGAAACCACTGAAGGTAGAAAGCTGAAACTTTTAGAGCATAATTATGCCCCTCGATGGGAATCAGGCCTTTAATAAGTATAATCTTAATCAGATGAATATTCTCTGAGATCTCCCAGGTTCAAATACTGAGATTTTCCTGGATAATCCTTATGCCGCCTAATTTTCCATGAAAGATTATTGCTGGAGCCATCAAACTTGGTGGACTTGTAGACTGTGATGACCTAAGTTGACGTGCAAAATATGAGTAACCTTGACTTCAAGGTCCCTTTACAGCATGGCTTCTAGTAAGCTATGGCTGTGGGAAGCTTTTCTTTATCAAAAATATCCTTAGACAATTTTATGGTGTTCTAGGTATCACTATTATTGTTAATAATAATAATAATAATAATTATTATTATTATTATTATTATTATTATTTTATTATTATTATTGTTTTATTATTATTATTATTATTATTATTATTATCATTGTTATTACTTTTTTAAAAATTGCTATATTTCAAAGGGTAATTGGCCTACAGCCTTCAACCTTGGCCAGCTTGGTCGGACGGCTGTCCACTTTTTTGGCCAAATATGGTGGGAGTCCATCAGCTGGATCTTGGGATATTATCCAGAACTCATAAAAATGATTCAGCCAAGCTGTCAAGAACTGCTCAAGCGAGAAAACTTAAATTTTACTACAATATATCCTTAAAGCGGACGCACTGTTGATATGAGAATGGTCGCAATCGGTTGATTATTCTCTGATATAGCCTAGGATCAAAGATTTGGATTTTTCCAGGAATTCCGGATGTCACCTAGTTTTTCATGAAGAGCCACCAAATTTAGTGGACTTATAGACTGTGATGACTTAAGGTGACATGCACAAGACCAGTGAACATGACCTGAAGGTTTCTTTATAGCTAGGCTTTTAGTAGGCAATGGCTGTGGGAAGTTTATCAATATTATCATCGTATAGTTTTAAGTGTTCTAGTTATTATTATACTTGTTGAGAAGACCTGTATGTGGGAAGCCTCCCAACACATGCGAGTTGTACTCTTAACCGTGGCGAATAAAACCAATGTATAAAGTCAACAACTGTGGAGGGATAAAGAGGGCACAGATGTGACTTAGGACACCCAGTCACTTGGAAGCAGATTTTACGAGAGGTAATATAGTCTTCCCAAGATAAATCCTGTGAGACTGAAACCCCAAGTATGTTTAAAGATGATGCAGGCTTGAGTTGGATATTGTTAAAAATCAGAGGTTACTCATGTGGAAGACGTTGTCGGGTTGAAAGCTTAAGAACTGAGTGTTTCATGCATTAAGAGCAACTGGATTACCTTTGCCCCAGTCAGAGATATGAGCCAAGTCAGACATTAGGTGTGCCATAGCCTTATCCCTTGTTTGTTGAAGTAACCTCTGAGATAGATGATGCAGGAAGCGAATGAAAAGGTGAAGGGTGAAGACATCAGCGTATGAGTCGATAGGGTTAGATGTAAAGCCTAGTAGTTCATCGCTGAATAGGCTGAAGAGAGTTGGTGATAGAGCAGAGCCTTGAGGAACACCAGTGTTCATAGCTCCAGAAGAACAGTGGCAATCTTCAACAGCAGATATACGAGTATAACGACCAGAAAGAAGAGTATAACGACCAGAAAGAAGTTGATGGCACAGAAAGAAAGATAAAAGCCATGAGAAGACAGTATGGATACAAAAGATTTATACCATACTCGATCGAAAGCCTTTGAGATGTTAAGTGCAATGGCAAAGCTTTTGTCGAAGTCCTGAAAGGAGGATGACCAGGTGTCACGAATCAAATTCGCGACATTTTCCTTTTGTGAGAAACCACGAAATATTAGTGGAAAACTCACTGTGTATCATTCAGTCAACCGTTTCTCTCTCCATTTCGGTGGTATACTTTTCAAAACATTCGTCACTGTTTCAAAAGTGACCGATCTAATGCACGTCATCAAGTGCTCTACTGAGCGATACTATTGTTTCTTTATTGTTCGCCCCTGCCTGCCTCGAGCGTTAAAAAAATGCGGCCATAGCGCTCCCTTTCTTTCCCACGAGTCAGCAGTCAAGTGTCTGTCGTGATGGAGTGAGGTATTGTGCTCCAGCAGTGAGAGGTCAGCTAGCACCCAGACTCCACTAGACTACAGTTCTCCAGGCTCCCACCCTTCTTGGTGATACACCACATTCATTGACCAGTATTTTCTTTTCGTTTTCCTAGACTTAAGAGTTTCGGTAAGTGTGCTGTTTCCTTACATGCTGGCCGGCTGCACCGCATGTTGTTTTTTTTAGGCATAAGAATTTAGCTTTTGAGTGAGAGAGTGAGTACGATCTATTTATTTGAATTCATTCTGAGATGTAACGTTAAATTTATTTTGTAATCAATAAATTTAACAGTTCTTTTTCTTGAGCTTAATGTAATGTAAACTCGTGTTTCATTTTACCATAATTAAGCTTATTTCCCTTATAGCTCGTAGCTTGCATAAACGTTTTGCCATTCATAACTGGTACTTAGGCCAGTCTTGTTGTATTAAGCTTAAAATCCGTTGTGCCTTCTAGGAGTTAAGCATCAGCAAGAACCTAATATTATTAATAGTATTAGTTATTTATTGTCAGGGGTGAAGTAACTTTCTCCAGAGGCTAACAGTACTAATAATCAGCATTTGTGAGTAATTAGTCTCTGCTGTGTACTGTTGAGAAAGTTTATAAATTCTCGTTCTAAGAGTCCGGCGAAGCAAGCCGGTATAAAGTAATCATTGCTTGATTTAGCAAGACAGTTCATTGTCCCTGCTCTTCAGTATTATTGAACACTATCATTCAAATAAAATTGTATTTATTCAAAAAACCCGTGACACCAGGAGTCTGAAAGGTACCGTAGGTAAGAAGATCGCCCATGGAGTGTTCCTGGCCGAACTCATATTGACGATAACAAAGTTGAGATAGGAAAACTGCTTTAATATTTTTATTAAGAATAGACTTTAAAACTTTTGAAATACAGGATGTTAAAGCAATTGGGAAACAGAGGGTTGGGAACGGTCATCCTTCTTTGGGACGGGCTGAATGAAAGCAAGCTTCCAGCAAGAAGGAAAGGTACAAGTTGACAGATAAAGACGAAAGAGTAAACCTAGGCAGGGTATAAGCACAGGAGCACAATTTTTGATGTCAACAAGTACTGTTAGTATTGAGGAGAGTGATGGTAGAAAATACATCAGTTGAAGACATTTTAATGTCAGCCATGACGAAGTCAGAGGAGGGAAATCATGAAGGGACAGCACCAGAATCGTCTAAACTTACTTGTAAGTTTCAATTGGCTCTGCCTGCACTGGTCGCCCGGCCTGCTCCACTCCAAAAATCCGAACAGCATCGTTAGAAGCAGCAAAAAATATATAGTTCCAATATTTACCAGCTGAGGGACACAACGAGAATCCACTTCTTTGCAAATGCAGCAACTTCACAAAATTTATGCAACTAATGAACGTATCTAAAATCTCCATAAAATGTTTCACTTATTAAAGCTTTTTAGAGTTCTTCATCCATCCCCTACATCTTCTACAGACAACAGACAGATCGACAGACATTATTATCAGTCTATTTATCTACCTATCCATCTGCATCTGGGTATCTATCTATCTGTTGCTTCATCTGCCAGTCTGTCTATCTGTCTATCTATCTACACACACTATATATATATATATATATATATATCTATATATATATATATATATATATATATATATATATATATATATATATATATATATGTGTGTGTGTGTGTGTGTGTGTGTGTGTGTGTGTCATGGGCGTCATCCGGGGGGGGGACAACATATTGATTGTCCTCCACACTTTTTTCATAGAGTTTTATATACTACAGGAACTAGACGCTGGAATGAAGTAAAGATATTTTCAATACTATAGAACAATGGTGACTAGATTAATTAATGTAGGTGGGATATATTTTGCATAAAGATATTAAGAACCACTTTGACTGAGTCTACCATTCACATTTACAATTTTCTGTAGAGCGTGACTGCCCATCAGTGTTACCATGTCTAGCATAATGTTATTCTTTTAGCATAATTTTGATCAAATTTGCAAGTCTGGAATATTTTTTAGCATATTAAAAGTTTTAGCATAATTCTAGCATAATTTAGAATGGAATGGAATAATTTTGGAATAATTTTTTAAAAGCTATAAATCAGAGAGTTGGGTGGGTAGCTGATTGGCGAATGAATGAGTGTTGCCATACCGATACCTTAAGAACGATACTATGAGAGTACTCTGTTGCTCAGAAAACCGTCTATGAGAAACCATGAGGCAGGTGACTGCCATACTTTCATTTTTTTTTTTTTTAATTAAAAACTCAAGTAACTCCCTTCTTGATTCTCCAGTTATTGTAAGAAGTGAGACATCTGTTTTTGAAATTTCCTGAAAATTTCCCAGCATCATTTCAGAGAGTGGGCAGCATGGGTTAGACAGTGAAAGGCGTTCATTACTGATAGGCGATGGCATTGACAGACTTTTGTCGCAAAGTACCAACACTGAGTCATTTTGGTCGAAAGTTCATGCAAGAAAATAATATCACACTCTCCAAATCTGCTAGAGCCTTGCTTAGTTTTCCAGTCTCAAATGCTGTTTATGAGCAGATCTTTTCCTTAGTCAAACTGAAGAATGAGAAGAGAAACAGGCTATCTAATGTTTCTCCGACAAATGAACTGTTATTTGGAGGTGGATGTACAAAATTTCAGCCAACGCATATGATCAAATCATTAAACGAAAACATTTATACTACACTAAGTAAACACCCAATGGAAATAAACAATCATGTTTATATGACAGTAACTAATATGCCATGTTTCATAGTTGTGTTTAGTGTTAGTTTTAAGAAGCTTCAGTATAAAAAATATTAGTCTTGTTTATAAGTTGCTAATTATCTGTGATTTTGGGCTAATCCTCTTACTCAGTCACCTTTATTAGCTAACAACAGAAATTTTTAGACAATTCCTTGTAGCAGAGTAGCTAACTGCAGTGATAGTCTTTTTTTTTTTTCATTCAAATGCTAGTAGCTAATTGTCATTACAAAATATTATGTAGAAAGTGGAATGATTATGATACCGATCTCATCTCAGTCACAAAAATTTTTAGCCTTGTTTAACCCGTCACGTCTCGAGCTATTTCGCACCTCTGACACCCCCCAATCCCAAGGAATTTTCGAAAAAAATTTTTTTTGCTAAAACCTCCTCGTTTGGTGAGAAACATCGAAAATTCATAAAAAAATCGCTCACCTGAGGTTTAAAATACTCGATCCAGGTAGCAGTACCTTCTTACCTTACTGGGTTTTCTAGCAGGCTGGCACCAAAGAAAACGAATTCTATGGGAGGGTAACTGTTTCACACCACTCATAAACGGTATTTATTTACTTGGTACGAATTTATATGAAGTACGAGAGTATATTGGTTTTCAAACAGTAATATAGGCATTATAAGCATTGTTTCACTCACTAACTCATCACCATACCTGACCTTTTTTTGCCACATTACCTGATCATCATTTTTGACTGTTTCTTCCTCTGATGCTATGTAAACTTTGTCCTCCACATTGTCATTGATTGGGGAATCACTCTGGCCCTGAATGTCTTTATTGGCCAGGTCACTGGTAACAGGTGAATTGCTGAGACAATGGCATGCAGGAGGGGGGGAGGTTATGTGGTGTAAGGCAGTATCCCTGCTTGGCATCTTGTAGAGGAATAGAGGAAGGTGTCCCTTGTATATGTACGAAAAATCATGCGTGAAAATTGAAAACTGTGCAAATTATGAACCTTGCAATTGTGCAATGTACCAGTACGTTGTCGGGACTGACAAATGCAAAATGTTGCAATGTACCCATACGTCGACGGGACGCCTCGGGTTGATGTGTTACAACTGAAAGCCAGCTTTATGTTCTTATTCAGTAATATCTGTAATGAGATCCCTTTATTTTTCTATGTGCAGTGCAGTTGACCGGTGTTATAACTATTACTTATGCTTATTAAAGGCTGCATAATAGTTCACTGTGAAAATAAACTAACTCAGAGTTAGCATAATTTGGCAATGAAGATCTGGTAACACTGCTGCCCATCAGCTGAGTCAGTGTTTACAAAGTGCACTGCGTGAGGGCAAGTTATTTTTTACAGTTCATTGTTACATGTAGTTTAATTAAGTTATATCATTATAAATGTGTAGTAATGCTATTTAAAAATTTGTAGGAGCACCTACAGTAAACATTGCTATAGGCATACGAAAATATGGTGAAATGATTATCAGAGGTAAGGAAAAAAATATAGAATATGGTTGCTGACAAACTAGGCATCAGCCAAGCCACATTGTGAGTTTTGTAAAATCAATTATTCAGCACGAATGGGACATTAGGGATGTTGAATAAGCGTTTTTTTTTTTTTTTTTCTGGCAGCACAGATGTTGCTCTTGTGTGCACACAAGATACGGGCTAGACTAATCTGAATTACGAATGACACCGAATGATGAAAGACAACGGTAAAAGTTAATAATAGGTGCTCCCTACTATGGGAAATAGAATGACATGGGAAATCTTTCTCATATACCTCTCCATTCCTCCATTTCATCATATACATACATTTAATATTCCCTGGGCCGCTGTGTTCCAGATACGGCGGAAGGGGATTGGATGATGGACAGATGAATGCTAAATACTGGCATAAGTTGCAGTCATGTTAATATTATACAAGAGAGAACTGATGTGCCACATGCAGGAGTATACACTGGTAAAGAAGTGCTTAGGAGCCTCGTAAGCATCTTTGTATCTGTCTATAGCCAGGCGCCATAATCCCGTAAGGGATGGACGTTTGTCTTTTATTTGTTTTACGAGGAGGGGCACTAACTCTTCACGAAACTAATTGTTGACATGTAGGGAACACGTATGGGTTGGTTACATGGTTACCACCTGGCACTGTAAATGTTTCCTGGCTTACAAGAAACCATTAGGCTTGTTACTCAATGTAAAGCCACCTGAAAAGGAAAAAGGAGTAATAAAAAGTGACGGGAAAGATGGGAGAAACAGGAAGAGAGGGGGCAGACACAGAAAGTGAATTATAAAGGTGAAGGAACATCATCTCATAATTCATCTGCTATTTAGTTTTGAGCCATAGTACAAAATCACCACAAACCATTTAGTAAACAGTATATTATGGATTAGACTAACTTCCCAGGCTTAGTTTCCATTAGCTTCGTTACTTTTTCTTTGCTGATTTTGTGAAGGGTCAAGGAAGAAGGGGAACATTATCAGGACAAAATTGAGAGTATTTGTAACCAGACTGTGGTGAAGGAAGTACTCTGTTGAAGGGAGTACTGTGTTGAAGGAAGTACTATGTTAAAGGAAGTACTGTACTATGTTGTCTTAGTGATTTATAGGTGCTGTACTGGTTTTGCTCTAACTTAGTCCAATCTTGCCATCTCTCCATCTTGAATTCTGAGTTGTAAAAATAGATTAACACTAGAAAATGATTCTAATCACGAAGAAGTGCTATGGAATGGATGTCGAGCCATAGCAGTGTCTTTTTCTATCGTCTATGTTAAATAAATTGCAAACGATTGGAAATCTAGGCAAAGTTAGTGTAATAGAAGTATTGTTAGGATGATGGTCTTGCATGCAGGTTTGTATCTCCAAGAGGCGAATGGAGGTTTTTCTATTGTAATGCTGTTAGGGGTGTAGGCTGATCACCTTTTTTTTTTTTTTTTTTTTTTTTTTCAAGGAAGAAGGAACCCAAAGCCAGTCCGTTTTAGATTATGAAAGCCTTGGGTCCCCACACCTCACAGGGGATTGTATACTTCATACAAATGTTTAATAAATCCAAATTTGGGTTAGTGGAAAATTGCAAAGAAAAGAGAGAAATATGTACATATACTCTGTTTACTTTAACTAGGTACAGAAATCCCATCTCCATCTTAAATATGTGTACTGAGCTTAATACTATAATATGGTGCTAGTCACAAAGAAGTGCTGTGGAATGCATGTTGAGTCTTGGTATTCTGTTATAAATTAATAATCCTGGATTAGTCATTAAAATAAGGAAAGCTATTTTTTTTAATGATTCTCTTTTGTTAAAAGTCTGTATGTACTGTGCTATATGGCCTGCTTGGTCTAGTTAATAAATGGTAAATGAAGTAATAGATACGGTAACTATTCTTGGAGAATACTCCAGACAGCTTGTTTATGATTTGAGATGAAATTTTTTCCTTTAATGTCATATATTCAGTTTAATATAGCCTTAATATGCACCAAATATTGCCGTATAGGCTCGCTTAGCTTGCCTAATTAGCAACCCCTGTCTCCCCCCACTTTTAGAGAACAGATGACACCCATGGTGTGTGTGATGTTTAAACAATAATTTTAAAATATTTCCTACAACAAACCAAAAATAACAGACCTTAATAATCGCTACTGTTTCCAAGAAATTACATCACTCATCATAAAATAAAACATTCCACTGCTTTCACATTCACCAAGACCGCACCCTTGATCAACATCCCATCCGTATGCCACCGCAAAAACTTGGTGCTGAGGCAGATACACACAAAGAAAACAACGTACAAAAAATTTACAACAATCAGTAAACAAAAAGAAAAACACCATAGAAGAGTTTTGACATCAATCAGTGCACAAAAAGAAAAACAACGTACAAAAGTTTGACAGTAGTCAGTTAGGACACAGTTAAAAATGCCACACAGTTATTCACATAACACAATTTACACACATTACAATAATCTAAACATACCACATGAGAATACCAGATGCTGCATCCTATGAAAAATGGCCCCGACAGAAGGGTCTCCAGACACATCCATATTTACTTTACAAAGTGTCATCACTAACGACCACCCTCCTTTAAAAAAACGTATATACAGTATATTATCTCTCCTCCTAGTTTTGGGTCACCTAAGTTCCTCCCAACCACCTGACCCTCATGCAATATCCTACTTACCAAACAATGTAACCATATCCATCACTGGTACCACACACACACACACACACACACACACACACACACACACACACACATATACACACGCGCGCGCGCTCCGGCGCTTTGGGTCGCTTTAAAGTTATCGTTGTAGTATTTTTTATTTATTTATTTCTATTTTTGGGCAGGACTATGTTCCATTAAAAGTGTTAATTGTGTGGCAGTTAAGGTTATCCATCGTCCCTGCCAGTAAAATAAACACATAAATAGAACAAAACAGTTGGCATTATAAGGGTTATCCAAAGTGTGCATTGTGAAAATGATTGCTAAACTTAAGGTTTCCAAATATATGAATAACATCGACTAATGGTTTACAGTACAATGTATATATACTGGAGAACAAGTATACGGGTTACTGTCTTTAAAAGTCAGCAACACGAACAGTCGATCTTGGAAAAAAGGTTAAAATGAGCCTGTTTATTGTCGACTGCAAAATAAAATTAGTGACAGAAGTTATATAACTTTTTTTTTTTTATAATGAAGAGTAAATATAATTAAATTACTTCATTTGCAAGATAGCAGAAGCCACATAAAATTATCATGACAAAATAAAGTATGTGTCTTCTGGAAGAATGTAGCAATTTCATAATCAAAGTCATTGTAGGTTAAGTGGAATGCCAAGATACCAGCAACTTCATTTGACTGAAACAAAACTGTATGTATTATTATTATGCTTATCAGACTTCTCTTCAACAAGGGCACCATCAAATCATGTATAAACTGATGTGTAAACAAAACGGTTTTGATTTTTATGTTTGCCAGTCGTGAAAATTTATACTGGATCTCTGCTGTAAGGTTGGTAATACTAGCGTAATCAGAGGGTGTAGAACATCATATGAACTGTGATTTCAGCTGGGAGCCAAATGGGTAGAGCTGTGTCCTTAACCACGCGACCTCCACGACTCGCTATCCATAAAACCTGGGACGTTCACAAAGCTTTCCGATAAATTCAATCACGGTTTGGATTTATATATGCCGAAGGGGATGGGGAAGGGGAAAGAAGGAAAATCTGTGGGGAATTTTGAGGTGAAGCTAGTGAACCAGTGCTGCAGCAGAAGGCAGTCTGGAAAGGAGCAGAGGATTGAGAGAATAATATACCGCTTATTTTATGGGGAGAAAATAAGGGGAAAACGCAGGGATAACTGTACAATACTCTCTCTCTCTCTCTCTCTCTCTCTCTCTCTCTCTCTCAGCATTTAATAAAACTAATCAGATGTGGAACAGTCTTCATCATTTTTTACAATGCTTATGAGCTCTAGTGTTTCAAAAACACCATAGTTATAGTCCTTTCTGTACAACCGAAATATGAGCTGGCTGTCCACCCCCCCCCCCCCGTGGAACGGACATGCTTTCCAGGCTTAGCTTGTGAGTACTTTTCTTGTGCATAAAAATATGGTACACACTTCACTGACTGGAGAATATTTGTGGAAAATCAGGTTATTAACTTACAAATGTTGTCTGTCCACCCGGGTTTGTTGTAACCATTTTCGGATAAGAATGCTTTCTGTGTTATTTCTCCAGCATCGGTGGAACCCAGATATTTGTCTCCACAACACAACCCTTCACATGATGGTGTCAAGCAATAACGAGGCTGACAGACAAACAATCCCCATCCAAACTTAAGTGTGCTGTACCCAAACTTCCAATATAATCTTAAATATTTTGGTCTTGTCTGGCGTTCCATCTCTTACCATCATCCTGGCACTTTGACTGGATCCTTCGATTTTATGACTGAGAGGCAACGTGGAATTGATAAAACACCAGATACAACTGAGCACAACACAAGTACTTCAAGCTGTAACATCTTTACTGAGATAGTTCAATGTTTATGATATTCCAGCAACTACAAGAATACATTTTTTTTTTTATCCCTAAGCAATATTTACACCCTGGTATGATAAGAACAATCTTCCTCAGCTCCTTCATTACGAGAAGAATCTGCAGATATCAGTATAATCCTTTAGACGTAGTAAGGGAAAAAAAAAAAAAAAAAGAAGACATTAAACTGAAAGTTAAAATGCCGTAATTGCAGACACTTGAGTGGTCTTCAGAAAATGATTTATTATTATTGTTACTACTACCACTACTACTACTACTACTACTAGTAGTAGTAGTAGTCAATGAAATCAGTCCTTCAATTCGAAGTACAGATAGAGACAATTGGGAATATTGAGCCTTATTAGTACTGTATATTAAAAAACTAAACTTCATATTTCACATCGTGAAATAATACACACAAAACCGTTTTTAGTATATATACCAAAATCGATTGTTGTTGTTTTGTGACCTGAAAAATATATGGGCAAACCTCTTGCCTCCGTTGTTCGTGTCTTTTCATCCATGATATTCGTGAATTAACAATACTATTTTACTTGTTATATCTAGTCCAGAAGTTTCCTTTAATGCTCCTCATTAAGTGTCCTACTTTGAGCCATTGAATACTCATCTTCAGTAGAGAGTTCGGTAAAGTTTAAATCCTTGTGACATATTTCCCTTTAATTACAGCAATGTGATGCATCAATAATAACTGTTTGCTTTCTTCAAAACTATCATATTTACTTGTATTTGTAGGTGCATTTAATATTTTCTTCTGTGCCTTATGGTAAGCAACCTCAAAAGTTTTTAAAATATTCGTATCAACATTCCATAAAGCCAATCCATAGTCAGGGAAGCAATATGCGTTAAAAAGAAATGTAAAGTATCTTCAGAGACGCTTGAAGTTTCTGTTAAAATTGAACTTTGATAATGCTTGTTTTGCCTGAACTCAACATCTCTTTGATTCAGTCCATTACACTGTGTACAATGTCCTCAGCATTTTAACTGTCAGGGACCTGAAGCTCATCTCCTGCAATTACCAGGTATTCTAGGTCTTTACCATCACTTCCTTTACCAAAGAACATCCATTCAGACCTTGACTTATTAATACAAAGCTTTATATTTGAAAAAGAGAATGAGAAGGTATGTACTGGATGCCAGAGCATACATAGTTTAGGGGAGTGGACTTCCTGACCACATCTTGGTGATGGTGAAAGTCAAGGTACGAATGCAATGGGTAGATGGAAGAGAAAGACAGGAGGAAGTAGTCCATACAGAGTGGGAAGAAAGGTTGCAGGAGGATGATAAACGGGCAGAATATAAGAGAGAAGTGGAGGAGTGACTCGGTAAATATGTTTGTAGCAGATGGGAGAGGTGGATGGTGTGTGCAAGATATTCACAAAAAATATCTGTGTAGCATGTGAGGTGGTATGTGGTTTGATGAGAAGACGAAAGGGGGGTGCAAGGAACAGCATGGTGGAATGAAGAGGTGAGACAAGCCATGGCGCAAAAGAAGAAAGCATACAATGCAATGAGTGGATACGATGCAGAGGCATGGAAGTTGAAAGACAGAATAGATGTAAATGTAGAGAAGAAGAGAGGGGTGAAAAGATTAGTAAAAGAAAGTAAGAAGAGAGTGCATGAGGAATTTGGAAAGAATTTGAGTATAAAGTGGAGGGAATGTAAGAAAAGGTTCTGAATAGAGGTAAAGAGAAAAAGACAGGGTGGTAAAGAAGATAGTAAGGGATTGAAATATAAAAATTGGTAGATTGATTGTGGAGAAGGGAAAGGGAGAAGTCAGCAGATGGAGAGAACACTTTAAGGAATTGTTAAGCGGAGAATGATAGTAATGCGATTAAAAGTGGCTGGGGAATGGCTGGGAGAATGAGGGAGATGAGAAGGGAGGAAGAGATCAGTAGGATGGAAGTAGTGGAGGCAATGAAGAAAGTCAATATGGGGATAGTCCCAGGAATTGATGGAGTGTGTGGTGAAATGCGGAAGCACTGGGGGGAGATAGTACAGTAGAAGAGAGGATATCGAAGATGTGCTGACTGGCCAAGGAAGAAGGCAGATTCCCGGAGTATTGGAAGTCATGTATAATTATACATCTGTTCAAAGGAAAATGAATAAAAGAAGTGTGTGGTAAATATAGGAGCATTTGTCTTCTTAGTGTAATAGGGAGAGTATATAGCAGGATGTTTACTGACAGAGTTAGGGAAATAACAGAGAAATTTGTTGGAGAAGAACAACTGGGATTTAGACAGGGAAAAGGTTGTGCAGATCTGATATTCATCCTAAGGTTTTTAGTGGAAAATTTTATAGAGAAGAGAAAGAAGTTGTATGCGACCTTCGTGGGTTTGAAGACAGCTTATGATAGAGTGGACAGACAAATAATGTAAAGAATATTAAGAATATATGGAACAAATGGGAAGCTATTGAATAGCGTGAAAAGTATGTGTGAGGGCGCCAAGGCTGCAGTGCTTGTGGATGGTGAACTGAGCGAAATTTTCTATCAGAATGTTGGATTGAAACAGGGTTGTGACTTTCCTCTATGGTTGTTCAATATATATATGGATGGAATTATAAAAGAGATACAAGGTAGAGCAGTTGATGTTGATGCAATCCTAATGTGAGAGGGCAGCGTTCTGTTGTTTGCAGATGATACTATGATACTATAATGTTAAGTGAAGACGAGGGAGATTTGCAATGCTTGGTGAATAAGTCTGGGAGAATGTGAAAGAAACAGAATCTGAAGGTGAATGAAGGGAAGAGTTAAGTTGTGGTCTTCGAGAGAAATGAAGTCACCCAATGCTCAGTTAGGCTGGATGATGCGGAAATGGAAAATGTGAGTTCATTTAAGTACTTGGGTAGTGTGATGAGTAAAGATGGAATTTTAGAGAATTAAGTGTTTGAAAGGGTAAAAGGGTATATCAGGGAAGAAAGGTTGCTGGTTCTTTGAAAGCAGTGACAAGAAACAGGAAAGTGAGCATAGAGGTAAAAAAGTTGTTGCATTACTCGTATAGTACTGTGATTCCAACTCTGACGTGTTGAAGCGAAACTTGGACGTTGTTGGAAGGATACAAGTCAAGACCGAGAGCAGTGAAAATGAGTTATTTAAAAGGTGCATGTGGAGCCCCATGGAGAGACAAGCTGACA
Source organism: Coenobita brevimanus (assembly GCF_032717465.1). NCBI lineage: Eukaryota > Metazoa > Arthropoda > Malacostraca > Decapoda > Coenobitidae > Coenobita > Coenobita brevimanus. The sequence continues at coordinate 7,729,022 of NC_136998.1, forward strand.
AATGAGAAGATAAAGTAGCATTGCGGTGTGGCTGTGGATGTGATAGAAAGCATCTAGAGAAATACATTGATGTGGAAGGGATGGAGCTTAGAGACTAACGAGGAGAGTGTATGTGAGTGAGATAGATGGAAAGGGAGGGTGGGGGAGACCGAGGATGACACAGAAGGATGGGATGGGGAGGTACGTGAAGGAGGGGTGTGTGAGCTAGGGGATGGGCACCGAAATGGCAAGGGACAGGCCGACATGGGGGCGACTTGTTTGTGGCCACCCCTAACGGGATTAAGGCGTCTGGCAATATTAAGAAGAGATTTATAAATTCCTAACAAATTTGTTGAACGGACAGAAAAATGGCAAATGCTCTTCAGTGTAATGAATCCCAGGTAATTCAGCGTGAAACAAAAAAAGCAAAAACTACGATTGCGAAATGCAGTGCCAGATAAATAGTATGTCCTCACAACTTAAAGATTTTGGAAGAGTAACTTCAGATAATTCTTTCCGCTCATAAAGCCAAGAAAGACCTAGGATTCGTCAAAAGGCACTTTGCCTTTAAAATCAAAGGTATTTTGATCCCTCTATACAACAGCATAGTTTGGCCACACTTTGAGATTCGGATTCAAACTTGGGAACCATACATGGCCCAAGATATAGACACACTCGAAGCTGTACAACGTAAGGCCACAAAGTTAATCCCCTTCCTGAAGAGTAAACCATATCCCGAGAAGCTTAGTAAACTGAATGTTCTCTCAGACAGAATCAGGGGCCAACTTATTAAATGTTTTAAGTCATCAAACCAAATAATCTACTGAAAGTAATTAACGAGACCACAGCTCGAGGGAATGGCTTGAAACTATAAGCAAGAAAGGGTAGTTTTTGTGAGTAGTTGGGGTAGGCAGTCCAGCCCAGGGAAGTACTACCGCCAAGGTAACGGGAGATTCAGGGAATAGCCTGGATTCCATTTTCTCTCCTAGGCCTTGGTAGCTGGTCACAAATCTTTCTCCCTCAAACATCAGAGGGCATCAGGCTGCTCTCTTTACACAACACACACATCTACATTGTATCACATTGCATTAAACCAGCTATCCTCTCTGCATAAAACACCAATCTTGTCATTACATATCATACATATTTCACAACACATCCCTGCTCTCCCCCCCATAAAAAGAACCATGGCTGCTGCTATACTGGGAATTAGTGCGGTGGTTTCTCGGGTGACCACCACCGGCAGGGCTGGGTCGTTTGCACAGGTCCCTCCCGGTCGTCATCAAGCGACTGTGCCACCTCCAGTGTTGAGGCGCCCTAAATCTGCTCGTCAGTGCAGTAAAATTTTCTTTTGCAATATTAAGGGACTTCACTCCAACATCAATTCTGTTCAAAATTTCCTCCAGTTTGAATCCCCTGATCTGCTGTTTTTGACGGAGACACAAGTAAGCTCCACCTCTGATTTAGCTAGATTTAATTTTCCTGGTTATATCTTGATTCAAAATTTCGGACCCAAAGGAGGCGTATGTTGCCTTGCTAAATCAGAAATTGCCCTGGAGGAGGTTACTAAATTTAATTGCCCTTATTTCGACTATTCCATATACAAATTAAATTCTTTTGGTAATATTAAGTATTTCTGTTGTGTTTATTGTTCCCCTAATGCCCTTCCAGAGCCGAGTTTTTTTGACTCTCTGTCTTCACAACTAAGTGTCCTCAGCATTAATACTGCATCAGAAATTACTATTCTGGGTGATTATAATGTCCATAATGTTGAATGGCTCACTTATTCAGCCAGAACTGATGACTCTGGTCTTGACTGTGAGCTATTTGCAGACTCATTTAATCTCGCCCAGTTAGTCAGTCAACCCACCCGTGTACCAGACAACCCGATCAATATCCCCACCTATTGGACTTGTTTCTAACAACCAATTCAGATAATTATAATGTCGAAGTGAAGTCCCCCCCCGGATCCTCGGATCATTGTCTGATTCAAGCCACCAGTTTAACACCTACCACATCCTCCTGCTCTGAACAGGTCGTGGTGACTCAATGGCATTACGACAAGGCAGACTGGGAGGGACTCCATAATTTTTTCATGGATGTTCCTTGGACCTCCTTTTTCTCCCAAGATGCAAACTCCACATTGGGCCACATACAGGATTTCATTAAAGTCGGCATGGAAACATTCATTCCCCGTCATTGTTACAGAAAAAGATGTAATTCTCCTAAATGGTTTGACCACAGTTGTATTAGAGTAACAGAACATAAAACAATAGCCTACTGTATATCACATATACAAGGACCAAAACCAAAGAAGCCTTTAACTATTATAGAAATATCAGAAACCATGCTAAAACTATCATCAATCTTTCTAAATCAAACTTTCTCCCTAGACAGGCTAACAGACTACTAAACAACCCAAATGATAACAAAATATTCTGGCCTGCCCTTAATTCATTCAAAACTAACCTCACTACCTCCTCTTTCATTCCACCTTTACAGTCCCCCAATGGAAATCTAGTAAGTGACCTCCGTGGAAAAGCCAAACTTCTTGTTGACATTTTTTCAACAAACTCAACCCTAAATACAGAAAATTACAGTATTCTTGTACTTGATGTTGATTCCCCTTAAATACCTCCTTTCATGATTCACACCAGATACGTGCAAGCTGTATTACAGAATCTATCAGCAGACAAAGCTACTGGTCCAGATGAAATTCACTAATACTTAAAAATTGCTCCTCAGTGTTGGCTTCTGTATTGGCAAAATTTTTCCACTTATGCATCCGTACCTCAAGTTTTCCAGCCTCTTGGAAAGAAGCAAATATCCATCCTGTTCCTAAAAAGGGGGCAACTTCTGATCCATCAAACTATAGACCAATTGCAATAACTTCCATTCTTGGCAAGGCTTTTGAGACACTAATTAACAAACATGTAATCAAGCATCTAGAAATCAATAAATTAATGATCGGCAGTATGGATTTAGACAAGAACGTTCAACTGTAGACATTCTTTGCCTTCTTGCCCATCAGATTAACAAAATAATAGACCAACATGGTGAACCACACACAATAGCACCAGATATATCAAAAGCATTTGACAGAGTATGGCACCGGGCCTTATTGTCTAAGATGTCAAACTATGGCCTTGCATCACTGGTTCCTCTAATTTCTTCTTACCTTCATAATAGAAAAATACGGGTCATGGTAGATGGTATTTATTCTCACTTTCATTCCATAAATGCTGGCGTACCTCAGGGATCAGTTTTGGCCCTAACCCTCTTTCTCATTCATATAAATGACCTCCTATCTGTCACTCACAACCCAATACATTCTTATGCTGATGACCCTTCATAGTTCTTTCACATGTAGTACCTCCTTTACACAATTTGATATTATATATTCCCAAATAAACACAGCTATTTCTCTGAACCAGGACCTTTCTAAAATTAATCAATGGGGACAAACAAATCTGTTCTCATTTAATGCTCAGAAAACAAAGTACATTAATTTCTCCAACAGAAAGAATCTCTCAGACTCTCACATAATTTTAAATGATGTCAATATTCCCATATCCACTATAATTGCTATCCTAGGTGTTACTCTAAACCTCAACCTAAGCTGGACAGCTTATGTTAAATCCCTTGCTAAAAATGCTTCCAAAAAATTGGGACTTATGTACAGAGTTCGTCAGTTCTTCACTGACGAGCAGATGGCCACAATACACAAATGTCATGTGCGTTCTCAGAACGAATACTGTTCACCACTGTGGAGTGGATGTAGAGCGGTTGCACTGAGGCAGTTGGATAAAATTCCAAATAAAGCCATTAGATTAATCAATAATCTTGCCATCACGCAAGACCTTCCTGCATTATCAGTACGTAGAGATGTTGCTTCTTTAGCATTATTTTATAGATATTTTACCGTAAGTGTTCAGACGAACTGGCTTCAATTGTTCCTCCCCTTCACATTTTCTCTCGAATTACTCGGGCAGCTGGGAGCGCCCATGAATTCACATTCTATCCCCCGCAATGCAGAACCTCTACTTAAAAAAATTCATTTATCCTCAGAACTACTACTCTCTGGATTTCACTTCCTGGGAGTTGCTTCCCACAAACATTTAATCCACTTCAATTCAAGTCCAGTTGTTATGGGTATTTTATGAATGGAGGATGCCTTTAGGAACATGGACTTATTTTATTCCCCTTTGTTTTTCCTTTCTCCATTCATTATCTATTAAAAAAAAAAAACAATATCAGTTTGTCCATTGTAAATAACTGAAATAAACTCACAAGGAAAATGGTCGAAAGCAGAACCATAAATGGCTTTATCAAATATTAGATATACATCTTAATGCTACCGGTATTAAAGAAATAAGAAAGTAAGTATCCTTTCATATCTACAGTATATATGCACATGTACACCTAATAAAAAAATTAACGGCACTTTTAACGTGATAAATTACGACACACCGCACAAGAGATCTAAAAACAAACTCCTGGATTAATGTTCCAGGTTGGTATCCATGCTGCTGAGCCTTAGGCCCGTATTCAAAGCGTCATCTGAGGCTTCGTATCACCGCTTACTGAGCAATTTTGTTTTACTTAATACCACTGTTTTTACGGTATTTGAAATAGTTCCTCCACCCACTGATCTATTTCTAAAATTGATGTCCCCTACATTAAACCCCGTTCCTCGACTAACAGTCACCAGCTGATGAATGCAAGTGTGCAATATAGAAAGGTATTGGGCACTTGCAGTCGATGGTGGTCTGCTGGGCGAGGTTCTTCATTTTTTATACAAATTATGTAAATACATTATACCATCTTGCTTAAGTTATTCTAATTAGAGCTGACAGCTGACATATATGGAGATGTTCCTGACTCGTCTGGTTCCCTTTCATATATTGATGTCCCCTATATCAGATTGTGCCTCGACCGACAGTCACCAGGTGATGAGTGCAAGAATGTAATGTAGAAAGGCATTTCATATCTGCAGTCGATGGTGTTCTCTTGGTCGAGGCTTTTTTACCATTAGTGTAGGTCTAGTTAATTGTCTCTTAGGATTTAGTATAGGTTAGCGATTTGTCTGTTAGGTGATTAGTTTTAGGGTCTTTAGATTAGGCATTTTAGTTTATAAGTAATATAAGGTTAAAAATATAAAAAAATATTAAAAAGATAAAAATAAAAATACAAACATCAAAATTATTATATATATATATATATATATATATATATATATATATATATATATATATACAGACGTCGGAATAAGTTCGTTTCCTTTTCTGTGGACTAAGGCGTTTGTAACACTGCTCGATGGAGAGCTATCCCCTCCTCCTCCCTTACTCATAGTCCCACACTCCCACCCAACCCCCCCACTTTTCTCTCCGACCCCATAACCCCACCCGGTACCTTCCATGCTCTCGCTCACAGCCAGCTAGGGGTTTCTGTACTTCAAGCACTCTCTGATTACGTGTAGTCCGAACAACTAATAAAGAAATAGCACACTATATACATAAACCAAGTTAGGAAAAATTTACTGCACTGAGAGAGAGAGAGAGAGAGAGAGAGAGAGAGAGTTAAAAGACAGGGGGCGACAGGCGGAGAGGGAGAGTGAGTGGAATAATTAGGAATGAGAGTGCAGTTGCGGAGAAAATAAAAAGGGGAGAGGCAAGGAGAGAACAACTAGAATTAAGAAACAGAGAGTGAGAAGAAGAGACAGTGAGAGGTGAAATGAGATACAAGCAGTGTGTAAGAGAAAGAGAAAAGGGTGATGTGAATCGGAAGGCTGGGAGACAGGGAAGTAGAGACAAAAGGGAATGGAGCAAACAAAGAAATAGGGATAACAAAAGGAGAAAGTGGGAAAGCGAGCTACGGAACGGAATACTGAGAACGATATGAGAAAAATTAGAAAAGGAGACAAGGTAACGGGGAGGAGGAAGAAAGTGCGTTATTATGGCAAGGACGCAGGGAAAGAACTAAGCAGGATAAGACGAAAGCATTGAGGCTGAGTAGAACGAATGACATTCTAGTGAAAAGGGAGGGAGAGAAATAGAGAAATTAGAGAAATTTGCGGAGAGAAAGTAGAGATTACGGGTGGGAAGAAAACAGGTTAATTATTAGGGCAAGAAAGGGGAGGGGGATGTTAAGAAGGGAAGACAAGGGGAGGGAGAGGGAGGGAGGAAGGGAGGGAAAGACAGTGGGAAGAGCGGAATGAAAAGAGATTTCGGGTGACAGGGAGAGACGGAGAGAGGAGAGAGAAAAAAGAGCATGCACTTATTAATGGGGAAACAGTGCAGTGCAGGAAATGGGTTTAGTACAAGTAAAGAAATACGAAGAGAGTAATGCAGAAAAAAAGGTAACACATGTGACAAATGAAAAAAGTAAGACAAAGTTGTGACACAGGGAGGGAGAAAGAAGAGTGAGGTAAAGAGAGAGTGACAGAGGGAGAGACAGACGAAGGAAAGGAGAGAGGGAGGAAGGTAGGGACTGAGCAGAGAGCTATAAAGAAAGAGGAAGGAAGGAAAAGGAAACTGGGGATGAGAGAGGATCCAGAGAGAGAGATGAGGGGGGGAGGAGGAGGGGGCAATACACAGCCAGGCACAGACAGATAGGTCGACAAATATTCAGAAAGTGTGTGTGTGTGTGTGTGTGTGTGTGTGTGTGTGTGTGTGCTTCCGTCCCTGTGTCACTTCTATATCATTGCTCCATTTTTTTCACCTGTGTGTTTTACTCTTCTCTGCTTCACTTTCTCTTCTCACTTTTCTTATGAGTATTTCTCCTGATTGTTCTTACCATTCCAAGTCTCACTCTCTCTCTCTGGGAATAAAGAGATTGTTCTCATTCTCCTTAATACGGCCACTTCCTAAGTTGCCGTGGAATTTTGGTCGCTTGAAAAAGACATACGTCGATTTAAAAAGAGTTCAGGAGACTAAGGTATCAGGTTCGCCTGAGGGTTGTGGGACTTTTTTATTAGAAACTCGTGGACTACGAGGTCAGCTCATTACAGTGTTTAAAATCTGAATGGGTTTCACAATCATTACATAGAAAGCTGCCTACTCTTAACACGGACTCGGCACACAACCATGGTTGGAAACCGTAAATGAGAAAATTTACCAGCAGAATTACGTGAAAACTTTTTCGCGGGCAAGATCTGCTCCAAATGGAACTGACTCAACATGGACGTTTTTTACAATAGAGAAGTTTAAGGGATTCATCGGCAGGATCTTACACTAGAACAAATGTGAACTGGATATGCATTCCCAGGCAAACAAGAAGTATCTCCACGGTATTGGCAGCATAATCATTAAGATCCTAACTTTTCCTTGCAACTCCTCTCTCTCACTCTATGTGTGTGTGTGTGTGTGTGTGTGTGTGTGTGTGTGTGTGTGTTCTTACCTAATTGTGTGTGTGTGTGTGTGTGTGTGTGTGTGTGTGTGTGTGTGTGTGTAAAAGAGGTGTCTACTACCGCAACATTTAATCACAACAGATTTATTCTCCGTGTGTGTGTGTGTGTGTGTGTGTGTGTGTGTGTAAAAGAGGTGTCTACTACCGCAACATTTAATAACAGCAGATTTAGTCTCTCTCTCTCTCTCTCTCTCTCTCTCTCTCTCTCTCTCTCTCTCTCTCTCTCTCTCTCTCTCACACACACACACACACACACACACACACAGTGTGGTAAACCTTTTCCTAACTTGGTTTATGATATATACTGTACTATTTCTTTATTAGTTGTTTGGACTACACGTAATGGGGTGCTTCTGAAAAGCCTACTATTCCGGTAGATGTCACTACCATTGGGACAAACACATTCCCCGCATTGTTTAAAAAGCGTATATTTCTTTGTTAAATATCTACACTTGTGTGAAACCGTGAATCATAGTAATGTCATATACTGTAATATAAATAATACAAACAGAACACGTGTATATATATAGTAGCGTGAATTGTTTATATTTGTCATAAAAGGGAAATTAAAATATTATTGATGGAATATGATGGTCCTACATTATTTAATATCTGCTACATTTAGTGCAAGTTAGGTTCTTAATACATAGTTTGTGCAGCTTGTAAATTATTTCTAGTAGGTATCTTGACTCAGTCTCTATGTGGGCAGAAATTTAATGCTGAGTAAATACTGGGACACAACATTTTGCTCACTCCCTTCACGCATGCGCACAAGACAGTCCAGTGTTTAAGTTTCCTCACGAGAGATTTGTTTTCAAAACAAACGCCCTAGGGCTAATACTAACAATAATACAATTTAGACTATGCTACTTATGGTCTGGTTAGGTTAGATAAAGTACGGTACTGTAATTGCTTTGGAGGGTCTGAGGGGGCAACACCACGGCCATCTCAAACCGTGGCAGCACGGGTCTTGTGGTGTGCATGGATGGAGTAAATTTCTGCCCACATATAGACTGAATGAGTCAAGACACCAACTAAGCGTAATTTACAGTCTGAACGAACTATGTATTAAGAACCTAACTTGCACTAAATGTAGCAGAAGTTAAATAATTTAGGACCACTGAAATGGTGGGTTGCCATCATATTCCATTAATAATATTTTAATTTCCATTTATGATAAATATAAACAATTCACACTACGTTATATATACGTGTTCTATTTGTATTATTTATATTACAGTATATGACATTACTATGATTCACTGTTCCACATAAGTGTAGATATTTAACAAAGAAAAATATACTTATTAAACAGCGGGGGGAATGTGTTTGTCTCAATGGTGGTGACATCTACCAGAATAGTAGCTTTGAAAGCACACAATTAGAGAGGTGCTTGAAGTACAGAAACCCCTAACTGGTTGTGAGCGAGAGTATGGGGGGTACCTGGTGGGGTTTGGGGTAGGAGAGAAAAGTGGGGGGGTTGGGTGGGAGTGTGGGACTATGAGGATGGGAGGAGGAGGGGGTAGCTCTCCATTGAGCAGTGTTACAAACACGGAAAGGGAAACGAACTTATTCCGACGTCTGTACGTGTGCATGAAAGTGTGTATGTTCATATGATGGATATGTGTATGTATGGATGTATGCATATATATATATGTTCGTATATATATGTATATATGTAACAATGTATATACGTATATATATTATTGCCTTAACCCGTCACGTCCCAAGGTTTTCCGCACCTCCGACATCCCCCAATCCCGAGGTATTTTCGATTTTTTTTTTTTTTTTTTGGCTAAAATCTCCGCTTTTGGTGAGAAACATCGAAAATTCATAGAGAAATCGCTCACCTGAGGTTTAAAATACTCGATCCAGGTAGGAGTTCCTCCTTACCTGACTGGGTTTTCTAACAGGCTGGCACCAAAGAAAACGAGTTCTATGGGAGGGTAACTATTTCACACAACTCATAAACGGTATTTATTTATTTACTTGGTACGAATTTATATGTAGTATGAGAGTATATTGATTTTCAAGCAGTATTATAGGCATTATAAGCATTGTTTCACTCACTAACTAATCACCATACCTGACTTTCTTTTGCCGCATTACCTGATCATTATTTCTGACTGTTTCTTCTTATAATGCAATGTAAACTTTGTCCTCCACATTGTCATCAATTGGGGAATCACTCTGGCCCTGAATATCTTTACTGGCCAGGTCACTGGTAACAGGTGAATTGCCGAGACAATGGCATGAGGGGGGGAGGGGGGAGGTTATGCGGTGTAAGGCATTGTCCCTGCTTGGCATCTTGTACAGGACTAGAGGAAGGTGTCCCGTGTATACGTACGAAAAATCACGCACAAAAATTGAAAATTGTGCAAATTAGGGACCTTGCAATTGCACGATCTACCAGTACGTCACCGGGACTGGCAAATGCAAAATGTTGCAACGTACCCATACGTCGATGGGATGGGGCGGGTTAATGACCAGGGGCTCCGCCCCAATGGTCGATATGCAAAAAAAAAAAAAAAAAGGTACTTAACTTTCCTGTTTCCACTCTGACCTTCAAGTGGATAAATCTATAACAACAACAACAACAACAACAACACCTACGGTACTTAAAGGTTTTAAGTATTAGCATAGTTTTCATAAAAGTTATTAACGAGGATGTTGATGTGTAAGGTGCAGTATAAATCGTTATCTAAGAGGTGTTACGAAAGAATCCGAAGCCATTTTAAATATAACCCCTAGGTGCGAGTACTCCGCAATGTGTAACTGGTAGTGTTGCCACTTTGGACCGGAAATCGCAATTTCTAGCACACTGAAACATCATTTACCATATTCTAGGTATATCTATGAAACTGTCATCACCTCGTTATTTGGAGCTGTTATTTAAACTAACGTGTGTTTTTCAGTGGTCTGAATGCCTGCAGAAGACTGTTATTCTACACGCCTTTTTATTGCTACTGAATTAGAATCAGTGGATCTGAGGGTGTTTTGGAATATAATAATTTCAGGTTAAAGACGGCCATAAATTTTGTAACTATCCCTAATGGAAAAAGCACTGAACTCGTATCTACAGGTGAAGGTCATTCATTTAATCTATCGGAATTTTTATAATTTTGTAGGTTATCTCCATTATCTTAAAGAGTATTATTAGTAGACAAAACTACGACTCATCATATTTTCCAATAAATTTCTTTGTGGCTAGTACCGCACTGTAGTGGCGAGTTCTTGCCATACCTTTATATTAATGGTTGAAAGATTACCGATCTGTCACTGGTTAATGTAATGCATAGTATAGGGGTAACTGATTAATAAAGTTCTAGTGCTATAATAGGTTGCGATGCAGGATAATCCATGTGAATAAGAGTAAAAGACAGGCCCTACAAAAAGCTTGGCTCCAGGTACAAGATTTTTTCAATAAAACTACAAAACTAATATACAGGGTGAGGCTAACATCTCCATACAAACATAAAGGCATTGTACTTACAACCCCAACTAATTAATAATATTAACAAAGTATTCACATCCGCAGTGGAAGTCACAAAATGTGTTTGTATGGAGACTTTTGTCTCATTTGGAAAAAAAACACGTAAAGAGCTATATCTCAATATACAGCTAATGTTTATATGGAAACTCTTGCGTCACCCTGTAGTATAAAACAAAAGAATATTAAAAGAGAACGGATATTTAAAGACTGATACTCAGGAGGGAATAACAAAACTTAAAATTTCCAAAGGAGAAGACGATGTAAGAAAGTACATGAGGCAGCTGAGATATATAATACTGTAGTACTGTTCATTCTTTCGAAGCGGATGTGTTTATCTAAGTTTGCCATCAACCCATCCTTTAAATGCTAGTGGTGGCTGTCACTGTATCACAAAGTGTCAGAAAATCCTAAGGTGGTACCCTTGGTCAAGACTGGTACAAAGCTGAATAGCAGCACTTTCATTTCTGTATTACCTAGTGGATAATTCTTTGAGACTTCCTTTGAGTGTTATGTCCGTTGCTATGAGCTATTCATTATACACGACATGAAGCTACGGGAGTTATATATCTGGAGAGAGAGAGAGAGAGAGAGAGAGAGAGATGGGGGGTGGAGTGGAGATATAGAGGGAGGGGGAGAATCAGGTGTACCAACCGTGGCCAAGTATGTGCCGGTGAGAGTTGCAAAGGGTATCGAACCATGGGGTGCCGATAATTATTATAGGGTTTACATATGTATGTATGTGCTTGGATATGAGTAAGTGTATATCCTGTCTGTGGAGAGTATAGGATAGAGCAGCGATCCATGATATGACTCGAACTGAGCTGAGCTGAGCTGACCAGACTTAATAATTATGTAGTACCAGGTGTGGCCTTCGCCTTCAACAACGTATCGTTATCCATGTCTGTTTTCTCGGAATACAAAGCAAGGATAAATACGAGTATACAGGTGTATCTATCTCTCTATCTATCTACAGTTAGCCCCCCCAAAACCTCCACATTCTGAACCTGTCAGGGTCACCCGATGGCACTTGGATAGGGCAAACTGGGATGGATTTAGAAATTATCTTGCTGACATTCCATGGCAGTCTTTCTTCTCTAGTGATGCCAATTCTACTCAGTCCCACATTAATGACTTAATACTAGCTGGTATGGATTTATTCATACCAAGTCAAACAGTTCACTAAAAAGCCTGAACTCTCCAAAGTGGTTTCACAGCAACTGTGCCAGAGCAACAGCCCAAAACTCATTAGCATATAAATCTTACTTAAAATAAAAAACATCTGAATCACTGTCTATTTAAAATTGCTAGAAACCAAGCAAAAGCTGTAATAAATCTCGCAAAATCAACCTTTCTTCAAAATCAAGCATCAAAACTACTTAACAACCCTAATGACAATAGAATATTCTGGCCAGCTCCCAATTCTTTTAAAAATAACTTTAACACGTCATCGTCCATTCCCCCACTAAAATCTTCAGATTGCAACATTACAAGTGACCTGCGTGGGAAAGCGAATATCTTCGCCAGTACTTTTGCCGTACATTCTACCATAGAGGAAGCCAGCCAGAACGTCCCAGTACTAGAACTTGACTCGCCCGAAACTTCCACTTAAAGTACAGACAAGATACGTAAAATCCATCCTAGACAATTTAGGCTACCAACCAACAAAGCTCCAGGCCCAGATGGAATTCCTCCATTTGTTCTGACAAAATGTTCCCCAGAACTTCCCTCTGTTCTAGGTAAAATATTCAGATTATGCATACGTACTTCTTCATTCCCTAATCCATGGAAAGAAACCAATATCCACCCAGTTCCAAAAAAAAGGAAGTTTCTCTGACCCCTCTGATTACAGACCCTTAGCTGTCACATCTTGGTAAAGCATTTGAAATATTAAAATATAAGCACATTGTTAAACATCTTGAATCTTACAACTAAATTGGTGATAGACAATATGGTTTTTGCCACGAATGATCCACCATTGACATACACAATCTCCTGACTCAAACCATCCACCAGTCAATCGACCAACATTGATAAACTCATGCAGTAGCCCTTGATATGTCTAAAGCTTTCAACAGAGTGTGGCACCGTTCCCTGCTGTCCAAACTCCCTTGCTATGGACTAAAGTCTTCTTTTCTTCTGCTTTCCTCATATCTCAACGACAGAAAAAATAAAGTAGATTATAGATATTCCATTTTCCACTCAATTAACGCCGGCGTGCCACAGGAATCAGTTCTGGAGCCAACCCTCTTCCTAGATCATAATAATGATCTCTTATTTGTCACCCACAATCCCAACCATTCATATGCAGATGACTCCACACTTCACACTTCATTCACACTCAAACATCCATTTACAAAGTCTACTATCTCTAACCTTCAACTCAGTACAGCCATTTCCATAAATCAAGACTTATCTATGATCAGTGAATGGGGACAAAACAACCTTGTCTCATTTAATGCCAGTAAAACCAAATATATCCAATTTACTAATAGGCAGATATTTCCAGATTCATATATTACCTTCATTGCTACTAATATTCCCATCTCCAAAAGTATTGAAATTCTCGGTGTCTCACTTAACAGTGCCCTCAGCTGGACCTCTCATGTTAGATCATTTGCTAAAACTGCATCAGAGAAACTTGGATTATTGTACAAAGTCCGTTACTTCTTCACTGACGAGCAGTTAGCTATAATTTATAAAGGTCATGTGCGCTCTCAGCTTGAATATTGCTCACCCTTGTGGAATGGTTGTGGAGAGGTTGCATTAATACAACTAGACAAAATTCAGAACAAAGCTGTTGGAATTATTAACAACCCTGCCATTACATATCAACTACCTCCCCTACAAGTAAGAAGGAATGTTGCCTCCCTTGCATTATTTTACAAATATTTTTATGGCAAATGCTCAGCCAAAGTTGTGTCCATTGTGCCAGATCTCCATGCCCTCCCTCGTGCTACACGGCATCTGGTAGCGCTTATGACTGGAATGTGACACAGCCATATTGCAAAACTTCTGCCTATCAGAATTCTTTTATTCTCCGAACTGCATCTCTCTGGAACTCGCTTCCCAAGAGTTGTTTCCCCCCCCCCCCAACTTCAACCTACAGCTGTTCAAGTCCAATTATTACACATATTTTATGAATGGAGGACGCCAGTAATCCGGTTTATGGATTACTTTTTTTTATCATTTGTTTTTCCTTCCTCTGTTATTAAAAAAATAAATAAATAAAAAACTAAAGTTCATTCACGTTAACTTGGAGTATAATGTCCTTTTACTGCTTATTTCCTGCACCCCAATGACAGAAAACAATTTAATACAGTCCCACATCCTTCCCAGAAAATTTCTTTGTGACTAGCACAAGTTCTAATGTTATTTTCTTGCCGCAGCTCCGCAATCAAAATGGGGAAATGACAGTTTTGTGCTGTTAAAGGGAATAGAGTATAGATCCAATGTTTTGTAGCTCCTCCAACTGAGTACAGTTTACTGCCATATATATATATATATATATATATATATATATATATATATATATAGAGAGAGAGAGAGAGAGAGAGAGAGAGAGAGAGAGAGAGAGAGAGAGAGAGAGAGAGAGAGAGAGAGATTATGGACTAACCTTAAAACAGTTTCCACACACACACACACACACACACACACACACACACACACACACGGAATCATCATGCATATACACGGCCACAACTGCCATGCACCACCCACTGTTGCCCACAACTGCCATGAACCACCCACTGTTGCCCACAACTGCCATGCACCACCCACTTGCCAACAACTGCAATGCACCACCCACTGTTGCCCACAACTGCCTTGCACCACCCACTGTTGCCCACAATTGCCATGCACCACCTACTTGCCAACAACTGCCATGCACCACCCACAGTTGCCCACAACTGCCATGCACCACCCACTGTTGCCCACAACTGCCATGCACCACCCACTGTTGCCCACAACTGCCATGCACCACCCACTGTTGCCCACAACTGCCATGCACCACCCACTGTTGCCCACAACTGCCATGCACCACCCACTGTTGCCCACAACTGCCATGCACCACCCACTGTTGCCCACAACTCTCCCGGATTCCTCTGGGATACATTTTACATGTTGTTCCAGACGACTTAGCTTTAAACTGCTAAAGCTTCAGCACGGAAGTTTAATTACACGGTCAGACCTGTTAAGCCACTGGCCTAATGAGAAAAGTTCGGCACACTTTATTTTTGAGAACGAAATACCATGCTTTTAAATATCAAATTCTAAACGGAGATCTCAGTTTAATTTCATTTTCTTTTTTTATTGTCAAAATAACTTTGAATTATGGAAAAGTGTTAGCTAAATAAGATGAGATACAAAATCCATTGTCCCACTCAGGAGAATGACGCATCGTATGCCTCTTGCTTCCATCAAAACATTTTTTGTTTCAGATTAAGAAAGGTGTTTTTTAATGATTGATGAATGGATCATATTTCTCACCTCTCCACTGTAACACACTCCTCATCTAAAGGATATTTTCAGGTGGTAGCGTAAGATATATCAAAAGGTATATACCATACCGAAGGAAGTGTTAGCAAATTAACTTCATATATTAAACCTCTTCTATTAACATTGTAGAAGTGTATGCTAGTGGCAGGCTATCTGGCAAATCAACTTTACAATCATATTCTTCCCAATACCTGTCCTGTATTCTCATATTTTTTGCAAGCAGAATATGTGCCAACAAAAATTATGTGCTACAGGACACAATACATGAGTATAATGCGCAGTACTGATCTATAATGGGAAACGGTTGGAACCTTCCAGTCTCAAGCAATATTAATAAGACTCATAATGTTAATGCGTGAGGGGGGAGGCTGTCAAAGTAGCTGTTGTGTGTGTGATATATATATATATATATATATATATATATATATATATATATATATATATATATATATATATATATACGCAGAAACCGTACTGACCACAACAGCTACACTTTCAGCGTTACTAACTAGAGAGGTGGCTCTGAGAATACAGCGACGCCGTACCTGAACTTTATGTCATGTGACCTTAATCGTAAAACAAAATACACTGATTTGGGCAAATTTCTTCCCAGAGCCAAGAATAATCCGTTTGCCAGTATTTATCCAGATTAGATCAGACATTAATGAGGTAATTATTATAACAGTGAATTATACATAAATACATACTATATTACTTATTTGGAAACCATTCCTTTACAATAACTATGCTATCCATCTTGGAAACTAATGAGGAAGCTCAGAAAGTACAGCGACATCGTGCCTGAACAATTTTCTAAACCCTTAACCTCTGGTTGATCTGGGCCTAAATT
The DNA here is from genome assembly GCF_032717465.1 of Coenobita brevimanus. NCBI lineage: Eukaryota > Metazoa > Arthropoda > Malacostraca > Decapoda > Coenobitidae > Coenobita > Coenobita brevimanus. Next base: position 7,745,245 of record NC_136998.1, read on the forward strand.
GATTAACATTTTCCAAACACACACACACACACCGCTGATTTTTATACAAATCGGATCAGGCATTTTGTGCAATATTTTAACACAGACACATACAGTGAAATGGACCAAACTTAATAGCTACGCTGTCAGCATGGTTAGAAGAATAAATGGCTGCAGAAAGAATATCAGCGAAGACAGTGTTAAACGATGACAGAGAATGCTGAAAGAAAACAAAATAGAATGACGATTACGGGGGATGCAGAAAGGAAAAGTGCCATAGAGGAAATGCAGGTATGAGTGCTACATTATTATACCCGTCTAGTTCAGACATGGATGCCACTGCACTGGGATTCTGATATTCATCTACTCTAGCTAAAATGGTAAAATTATTCCACGATACGAATATGCAAGACAAAGTGGGAAACATAAAAAGAACATGCAAGGCAGCGGGACAATTAAAAAAGAAAATCAGAAAGCCGGGAAGTTAAGAAAGACGACATCCTGGTCATGACGAGATAAAGACAATACGATACTACGACTCAACGTGTACAATGCCGTTCACGGTTGAACCTACTTCAGTTCACAAGTACGTCAAACACTGATACGTAGACAAAACATCATGCACAGGTGTGTGTGTGTGTGTGTGTGTGTGTGTGTGTGTGTGTGTGTGTGTGTGTGTGTGTGTGTGTGTGTGTGTCCTGGGACTGATTAGAAAAATAAAGTTACACTGTGATTGTTTAGTATGTGGAATTTAGTTATTAATGGAGCTTTAAATTGTTTTACTTCTCCACTTGAGTGGGGTTACCACTTTCAGAATTTACTCATGCTTGTGCCTATCATTTCTGTCTAACTTAAGTGACACTCGCTACTAAGGAAAGGGGTTAGGACATCCAAAATCAGGAGAATTACCAGGTCTCCTCACCCTCGTACCAACATTTTCCTGTTGTGTGCTGTGACGTCACCCACAGTGGTTCAGTCTGTTTCAATTCGAAATCACCCTGCCAGTCCGCTCCTGACAATCGCTGCGGACAGTACTCGTGTGTTCCGTTTTCCTGTATATGATGAGTAATTTTAACACATTATCATGCCTTCTCGTTGTGGAGTGACTGGATGCAGGAAAACTCAAGCTAGAGGGTGCAACATAAATAATTGCTGGAAAGAACCACCTTATTACAAACTGAATATAATAAGCGGACCATGTTGAAGAATATCTCCTAATTTCTTACATTCAAGCTAGGTGCTGTTACTTTACTACAAAGGATTGACAATTGTGGTGATAAGGGGGGATATGCAGGGATTGAGGGACTGAAGCAGTCCCCCAATGAATGAGCAGGAAGGAAGAGAAGACTGGCTGGCTGTGGATGGTTAAGGTGTTACAGAGGGTAGAAGCAGGGTGTAGGCAGGGAAATTGTTCAATAGAGGAGCAGAACAGTAGGAAGATATCTATAATTAGTGAGACAAGAAGGCTGGTGTGTATGGATGGGATTAGGAATGAGGCAGTGAGGGAAGGTTGTGACACTTCTCATGTTGTGACACTTCTTATGTAAGGATATGGATAAAGAATTGCTGAATTATGTGTTGTTCAAACGTAAAATTATATAAAACAAAAAATATATACAATATTAGTTATGCAATTATAGATTTCAAAGTATTTGTGTAACTGACGGCAAAAATGTTGCAATCAGCATTCTTCGTATTTTTGGGAAACTGCATTAAAAAATAAAAATGATAATATCCCAGCGTCAATAAACTCTCGCGATAATCAGTTTTCTCTTTTAATCATCGTTTTCTCTTTCCCTCCCACTGCCGCTGATGTCATGATCTGCGCGTGGGAAGACATGGTAATTCTCTTGATCATAAGGACACCTACGAATGATGCGTATTATCGCTCTATAACTTTACTTAACATATTGTGTTTCTCAGTACCTCAAATTCTTTAACAGACGTCATTTATCCACCTGAAAATATCACTCTGAACAGACACAGGTACAATAAGATCAACGAAAGAAAATGGAAGTCTCTCTTTCTCTCTCTCTCTCTCTCTCTCTCTCTCTCTCTCTCTCCTTCTGGGGACAGGGTGGCTAAGTGGTAGAACGCCTGACTCTAGACCGAAGGGTCGAGAGTTGGCACCTCGCCCGGGAGAGGTAGAGCTCACCCGTCACCTAGCAGGGCTATATGATCGATCCAGGTCTAGCTCGGGGAATTCATTTCTCTCTCTCTCTCTCTCTCTCTCTCTCTCTCTCTCTCTCTCTCTCTCTCTCTCGAATTACACTTAGTATAAATGGAACAAGACGTAAGTAGAAGCATACCGAAGTATTTGTCTCTTTTTCATATATTATTGAAACCAAACTAAGGAAGAAATTGAGCTGTTCTGAATCAGTAACATGTAAATGGTACATTAGGTGTCACAGCTTAAAGTAAACACATTGCAAAGACAAATGTGATTAACAAATCTGTACCTGAATTTAAGCCCTGTCTCTGCTGCTTCTTTGTTGTTTCCTTATTTCTCTACGTCAGAGTTGGGATATGGAGTTGTATTGTAATGTATCTCCTTATTGACGAAGCTCCGTTATACTTCATCATTTCATCTGTGCCACGTAGTAAATCCATCAATGTCTCAAGTGCCCAACCAAACTTCTTAGAGTAACGAAATTTTGTCAGTGTAAACATGCTGTAAGTATATGTGTAGGAAAAGCGAACTATTCGTTTCTTAAGTCATTTTAATCTTCATAATTTTACAACGAAATCCATACGGATGTAATCAGTTGCTGAATTAGTAGTCGTTTATTTACTTGATGATACAGACCTTCAGTTAAGCCATATTTATATGAATAATATAAAATCGACTGATATTCTAAATGAATGTACCCTCATTCACCTTTTAATCTCGACAAATATCAGTTAATGAGACCAGGCACCATCCACGATTATATGAAGATCTTGTATTTACCGTTATTTGCTTCACATTATCTTAATTGGAGTGTTTTTTAACAAAATTTTTTAGCATACCAAGAAAGCTTACTGGCATGTATTGTTGGTCACTCCGATGATACAGTAGTTAAAGTCTGATTTTCCTGTGTCCCCCTGGTATATCCTGTCAAGCATTTTGTCATGGTAGGACTAGAACTAAAAGGATGATGATGATGATGATGATAGCTGAACTAATGTGAATATTGTAAGAGAGAGAGAGAGAGAGAGAGAGAGAGAGAGAGAGAGTTGATGATGATGATGATGGTGTTGATGAAAAGGTAACTGTGATGAGAACATCAACAAGACTATGGAGCCGGAAGTGTGAAAGAACTATAAAGAGAGTGAGAAAAGGAAAAATTGGAGAATAAAGCGGTGATTAATGACGAGCTAGCATGACAGGTATATGAAGAAAGAGTGAGCTTAATGTAACATGAACCGAGAAGATTCAGTGTGTAGGACAAGAATTACTAGAACGAGGAAGTGCCTAGAGTGAAATAAGTGTTAAGGCAGAGTATTAGGTGTGTGAAAACAGCACTTTTGTAGCTAGAGGTATAGAGTTATCTAAGTAATCGTGTAACGGAGTGTTCTTCCAGCTGTTATATTCGTACATTGAACGGTAATAGGGACAATGTAATATGGGTCACAAAAGTATCGGTGCAACTGCCTCCATTACCAATGTCTCTTTGTGTAGGTACAATGTATGTGTATATAAACATAACATTTGCTATATGTTTGCATGAGGATATTGCTGGTTGGCGATATATGACACCTCCCGGCATCAAGATACCAACGTGTGGTAGGTCATACACTAATATTTCAGTGACCTTCTTTCTGTGGTCCCAAATGTTTCACGCATATTGTGCACCGATACTTTTGTGACCCATAGTACATCGAATAGTAGAGTGGGGAAAGACGCTACAGACTCCAATGACAAAAAACAATAGTCCTTCAGTGAACTATAAAAGAATCCTTCTTTCTTGCAATTACTTCTTCTTTCCTCCTCCTCCTCCTCCTATTATTTCTTCTTCAAAATTTTCCTCTAATTATGTTTTGGCTTAAGAGCACTGACATTGAATGCAGGGTTATTAGCACTTTCAGTATAAATAAAGTTTAAGTTTAAAGAAATGGCATTGTGTGTGTGTGTGTGTGTGTGTGTGTGTGTGTGTGTGTGTGTGTGTGTGTGTGTGTGTGTGTGTAATAATGTATGTGGAGGGTGTCAAGTGGATTCGTTTGATGTTAAGTGTGAAGACATCATAATGGTCTGTGTGTAGAAGTATATGTTTGTGTGTTTTCGCTGGAATGTCCCCTTCTTCATGGAAATATGATTATGCAAAGCAGTGTACGTGCAGTGAGTGTCCAGTCTTGCATTAAGGAAGGGAGGTTGTAAAGAAAAGTGTTAGTAGGAGAGATGGAATGACCTGATGGGTCAATAGTTTCTTTAGTCACTGGGGGCACAATTATTATGATACGGTATGACAACATGATATGGCCTGCAACGCGAAAAAAAAATAATAAAATAAAAGAGAAAGAAAAGGATGAGGCAGATGACGAAGAGCTTCAGTACTATGAGCTACGGGAGTATCATTAAGACAGAGATTCAGTGATTATATTCTTCCAGTGTTCTTGATGAAGACCTGCAGTAGTTGAATTGTACCTAGGTTTTGATTTATAGGTTACTGCTGCCTGGGCAGGCACACAGGGGAAGCAAGTATGATCTAAATTATTGATCTTTCGCGGAATATATAACATATAATAGAGAGTCAGTCACAGTGTTTATTTCATTATCATTTCATTCCATTCTTTCTTTTAAGTAACTCTTTGCATGCAGATCCTAAACTTCAGATCATTTTTCAGATCATTTCTGTTGTTATTTAGCTGAGCGAAACCCACAGCAATAATAGGGTTGATTCTCCCATTTAAATTTCATTTTCTTCTTCAAGAGAACAGCAAAGGAAGCAGAAATATCAGAACAACTGATAACTAATAAGGACAAAAAAAAAATTAAAGGCAACCACTGTTGTATAATTTTCGATATGGAAAAATACAAAATAAGCACCTATAGTAATATGAAGAAATGACAATGTCAGTACTTCCTTTTAGATTCACAAACTTTAATTTCAAAGAGACTAGCAATGATCAGTTCGTCTCAGTATCGCCCTTCCCATCACCGTCAGGTTGCTCTTCCTACAGCTCGAACCACCTTCACTCACATAGGACCACACCCCGTCGTTCCACATTAGCCTCAGTCTCCGACTTCCTCTCTCATTTAGTCTAACTCAACTAATCGGTTTTAGTCCATCTCTTGCTCTCTTTTTTTCATCATCCCCAAAGCATCGCAAAGGTACTTCTGACAGCCTATCCCATCATATCTGTTTAACATCACCTTACGTCCTCGAATTTCCTTACTTGTCTATCTTTATCTTCATGTGAAATCCGGACACTGCCTTCAGATAACTAATATCCGCGTCACTCTAAATGCGTAGCTCATATCGCTGATGCATAGAAGAAAGAGCAGGTGACAGGACAAAACCCCGAGGAATCAAAATACTAGTATTTTTAGAAGAAGCATATTGATCTACAACAATATATATATATATATATATATATATATATATATATATATATATATATATATATATATATATATATATATATATATATATATATGAGAGCCCAGACATACAAACGACAGCGTTTTCAGACGTAAATAGAGAGGGTGAAAGAGGGTGATAGAAGGAGGTAAAGTAAGCATATGTTTGTCTTGGTGATATATATATATATATATATATATATATATATATATATAGAGAGAGAGAGAGAGAGAGAGAGAGAGAGAGAGAGAGAGAGCTATATATCTATCTATCTATCTATCTATCTATCTATATATATATATATATATAAATATATATATATATATATAAATATATATATATTGTTACGGAACAGAGAAAGATAATGTACACTTTAAGTGAGAATACAAATAATCACTACTGTCCCGTAAAGTTCCAGGTTCAAAACAAAAGAGTTAGGTAAAATTACAAGTTAAAGTTTAATGCTTATACTAACAACAAAACATTCAGGACTCATAAGGATAATGTAATGGCAAATAAACAGGTTAAATATATGGTTAACTGCAATAGCCTCTATTAACACGAAATTAGGAAGAGTAAATTTATCTAAGTCAGCCCTGATAAAATGAGATACCAGATAATACTCAGTGAATGCCAGATAAATAATTACAGATACAAACTATTATCAAAAATGACCGACATAAAGAACCCTACATGAATTACAAAAACTTCACTAGGCCTACAAATTAAACTTAGGCTATACAGTACAAGAAAAAATACAACAACAGTTATACTCAAATTACACACAGCTGCTAGATGTTTGGAGATTTCTTGAGCACTCACAATAATAATAACTGTACAGGGGAGGACAGAGATGTGAACAAAATGAGGAGCAGATCTAAGTGGCAATGATGCAGAGACTGAGCTCATTATATAGGGGCCAGCAGAGCATGATACAACTTGTAAGAAGGACGCGCAAATGAAGCCACGGGGACAAAGAGATGAAAATCCCGCAAAGTATAACAGAGAGAACGACTTACTCTACTATAACGGTAGAAGGGGGGGACTGAGGCAGAACACGCTCGTGATCAAACATGCAGCAACTGTGCGTTAAAATTACACAAAGGATGATGAAATCAAAGGCTATGTAACACCTCCCCACAAAGAAAAAGAAATTTACAAAGGAAATTTCTTATTACTCTAAAACAATCTGTCTAAAGTCTAGATAAGCAATCTGCAATAACATTTTCTTTCCCCTTGACATGTTGTATGTCTAATGAATACTCCTGAAGAAGTAGACTCCATCTTGTCAATCTCTGATTTTTATCTTTAAACTTACTAAGGAATTTCAGTGGGTTATGATCGGTATAAATGACTATGGGGTCAAAACCAGAACACAAATAAAATGAAAAATGCTGTAAACCCAAAATCAAGGCCAAAAGCTCTTTCTCAATAGTTGAATAGTTCATTTGAGGTGGAGTGAACTTCTTACTGTAATAAGATACAGGATGTTCAATACCCTGATCATCCTCTTGCAGCAAAACAGCCCCAGCTCCTGTATCACTTGCATCAACAGCCATCTTAAAAGGCTTAGCAAAATTTGGAGTAGCGAGCACTGGCTGACTTAATAGAATAGCTTTAAGTTTGTTGAAAGAGGATTCACAGTTATCAGTCCAGACAAATTTAACTCCCTTTTTCAGTAGGTCTGTAAGTGGTGATACAAGAATAGAAAAGTTAAGAACAAATCTCCTGTAATAACCTACCATTCCCAAAAATCTTTGTAGCTCTTTCCTACTTTTAGGTCTGGGAAGATCACTTATAACCTGAACCTTAGCTCCTGGTGGTGCAACATGTCCATCACCAATTACATACCCAAGGTACTGAACTTTAGCTTGACCAAACTCACACTTTGATAAATTAGCTACAAGATTAGCATGAACCAAACGGTCAAGAAATTTACTGACATGGCATAGGTGATCTTTCCAGTTGTCACTGAAGATTAATACATCATCAATATAAACAACACACCCTGCCAAACCCTCTGTTACAACATTCATGAGCTTCTGAAATGTGGCTGGTGCATTCTTCATACCATACGGCATTACAGAACATGCAAAAGCCTTTCCTAATGTTACAAAACATGAGATCTCCCTAGCACGTTCAGTCATAGGTACTTGCCAGTATCCCTTTAACAAATCAAACTTACTTATGTACCTAGCCTTTCCGATCTTGTCTATGCAATCTTCCACGCGAGGGAGAGGGTAAGTGTCTGTTTTGGTTATCTGATTAACACGTCTGTAGTCAATGCAAAGCCTCTGTGACCCACCTGGCTTAGGGACTAGAGTGACAGGAGAACTCCACTCGCTCTGACAGGGCTCAATCATCTTGTGGTCCAACAGGTAGCCAAGCTCCTTCTGGATGAGAGGAACTTTCACTGGGTTCACACGGTAAGGAGGCAGTTTAATTGGCTTTGTGTCTCCAACATCGACATCATGCATCAACACAGTGGTTCTTCCTGGAGTGGCACGGAACACTTGCGGGTACTCCTTCAGTAATGCCGAAAACTCCTGCCTTTCCTTGGGAGGTAGATGAGAAAGCTTAGTCTGGAGATCATTCATGATATCAGGATTCTTCCCCAAACTATCACTCAGGCTCATGCTGCATGGGAGAACTTCACTTGTAGACTCGGGTGGAACAGCTACAGTGCAGACTGGATTATTTTCGTCCCGCCTGTGATATAACTTTAGCATGTTGATGTGACATAGTTGCTTGCTCTTTCTACGATCTGGCGTGGCGATGACATAGTTGACATCACTGAGTTTCTTCTCCACGAAATAAGGACCACTAAACTTGGCTTGAAGAGGTTGCCCATGAACTGGTAGCAGAATCAAAACCTGATCTCCTGGCTGAAAGTGGCGTAACCTGGACTTCTTATCATACCAAGTCTTCATCTTCTCCTGAGCAGCTCCTAAATTCTCTCGCCAGCTGTAAAGCAGTGGACAGCCGTTCTTTGAACTTCATCACATACTCCAGCAGGTTGACGTCATCTTCCTCCGACAGCCAGCATTCCTTGAGTAACTTAAGGGGTCCTCTTACTTCATGGCCAAACAGTAGTTCAAAAGGTGAGAAGCCCAGTGATTCATTTGGAGATTCTCTTGCAGCAAACACAACGAATGGAAGACCTTTATCCCAGTCTTTCTGATGTTCCAAACAGTATTTCTTGAGCATCGATTTGAGTGTTTGATGATATCTCTCCAACACTCCTTGGGTCTGGGGATGGTAAGCTGAAGACGTGATCTGGGTGATGCCCAGCTCTTTCAGAGACTGCTTGAAAACATTTGACATGAAATTACTTCTTCGGTCTGACTGTACCTCCTTGGGCAGACCAAACTTTGTGAAGAACCCTAGCATTTCCTTAACCACGTTCTTTGCTGAGATGTTTCTAAGTGGAATGGCTTCAGGATAACGAGTAGCCATATCAATCATGGTCAACACATAAGAAAATCCTGAAGAAGTCTTAGGAAGAGGGCCCACAATATCCACCAACACACGGGTGAAAGGCGCCTCAAAAGGAGGAATGGGAACTAGAGGTGCAACCTTTTCGGTCTGATTACACTTCCCCACAACTTGACAGGTGTGACAAGACTTACAATACCAGGAAACATCCCTGAAGATACCTGGCCAGTAGAAGTGTTTCAAAATGCGTGCCACAGTCTTCCTCACTCCAAGGTGTCCTGCCAAACTGGAATCATGAGCCACTCGAATGATATCCTGCCTACAAACACGAGGGATGACAACTTGATGTACAACCTCCCATTCACAGTCGGCTGATGCTGTTGGGGGTCTCCACTTCCTCATAAGTACTCCTGACTTTACATAACAAGTAGAAGCACCGGCTGACTCTTCTTCACTGTAAGCAGAGTTAGCTAGACCTTTCAACTCAGGGTCAGCAACCTGCAACTCAACCAACTCTTGACGAGACAAATTATCAACACTACGGGGTACTGCCTCATCTGGTGAGTGGTCCAAATTAGCAAGAAAAGTGTCAGCTAGGATAACATCATCATCATCATTATCCTCTAAATCACCAGTAACTTTAGACTTAGCCCTAGTGACAGCACATGCAGGGAACACATCAGGGACATCACAATCCTGGGACGCAGCCACTGGCTCACTAGACAACTGAGGAGCTGGACACACTTGACTTCCACCAATATCATTTCCAAGTAAGAAAGTTACACCTGACATTGGGAGTGTCTCAACCAACCCAACCATAACGGAACCATTAACAAAACCAGACTCTAAATTCACTCTGCACAGAGGGACAGAGAAGTAATTATTCCCTACACCTTGTAAGATTACAGTTTCATCAGAGGAATTAACATTAGAGCCTAGAACACTGGTCAGCATAAGGGATTGGCAAGCACCTGTATCACGATATATTTTAACTGATTTCCTGTCATTACTGTCCAGAGGACTGACAAAACCTTCAGACAGGAAATTAGCACATGAACTCTTGAGAGTGTCACCCACGTTACTGCTCAAAAGAGGAGCTCCATCATGAGAATTTAAGTTACCCCTCAAAGCAGGTTCAGTTAACTCAGTTAAAGAATTCTGGGAACTCTCAAGAGTGGACACTAGACCAATTGACTGAATATTTAAAGACTCCTTTTTGTTCACATCACGCTGTCTCCTGAAACATCTCTCCGTAGTATGACCAAGCTTACTACAATAAGTACATTTACTTTTCTGAAATCTAGAGGTGAAGCTGGTATTTACTTCCTGAGAAACATCATCTTTATTCTCTTTCCTGTTACCTGTACTCTGAGTAGAGGCAACGTACTTACTCTCAGCTTTCCCTTTTTCTCTAGAATACCTCTTGTGAGTGAGAACATACTCATCAGCTAAAACTGCAGCATCAGACAAATTATCTATTCTTTTCTCATCAAGATATAGGCTTACATCTTTATAAATACACCTCTTGAAATCCTCCAGCAAAATCATCTGCTTAAATTTACCAAAATCAGAATCCACATTCTTAGAATTTAACCACTGCTCTAACAGATCTTCTTTGATTTTTGCATACTCAACATGGGATTGCTTATCTTGCTTGTAAGTTGTCCTAAATTTTACTCTATAGGCTTCAGGAACAAGCTCATAGGCCTTAAGAATCAAGCTCTTAACTACATCATAATTATCAGACTGATCCTGAGGCAAAGATGCATAAGTTACTTGAGCTTTACCGGTGAGAACAGTTTGAAGGAGTACTGGCCAATACTCCTTAGGCCAATTAAAACCTGTAGCTACCCTCTCAAACAACTGAAAATACTTTGTTAAATCAGATTCATTAAAAGGAGGGACAAGTTTAACATTTTTAGCCACATCAAAATCATCATAGCAAGATGATCCAGTTCCACCTTGTTTCATGCGATACTCATGGTCTGCCTGAATCCTAGCAAGTTCAACTTGTGCGTGAAACTCAGCCTCCTTAGCTTTTGCCTGAAATTCAGCTTCTTTAGCACGAGCCTCCTGCAGAGCTAGCTGTAACTTAGCTAATTCAATCTGCGTTTGCTCATTTGGAGGAGTTACATTAAACAAGCTTTCATTAATCATGTCAACAATTTGATCTTTAGAATGATGAGAGCGAACAGCAATTCCCAATTGTTGAGCAACGAGCTTAAGTTCATTCTTTGTTCTGTTTTCTATATCACACACTGTTTGCACATTTGACAAAAAATCTTTGGCTTCATTAAGTGTAGTAATAGTAGACATAATTAATAAGTAACAGTCACAAAATATCAAGCAATATCCTTATGATAATATCCTGAATATCCTGATGAGAGGTCGCCAAATTTATGTTACGGAACAGAGAAAGATAATGTACACTTTAAGTGAGAATACTAATAATCACTACTGTCCCGTAAAGTTCCAGGTTCAAAACAAAAGAGTTAGGTAAAATTACAAGTTAAAGTTTAATGCTTATACTAACAACAAAACATTCAGGACTCATAAGGATAATGTAATGGCAAATAAACAGGTTAAATATATGGTTAACTGCAATAGCCTCTATTAACACGAAATTAGCAAGAGTAAATTTATCTAAGTCAGCCCTGATAAAATGAGATACCGGATAATACTCAGTGAATGCCAGATAAATAATTACAGATACAAACTATTATCAAAAATGACTGACATAAAGAACCCTACATGAATTACAAAAACTTCACTAGGCCTACAAATTAAACTTATGCTATACAGTACAAGAAAAAATACAACAACAGTTATACTCAAATTACACACAGCTGCTAGATGTTTGGAGATTTCTTGAGCACTCACAATAATAATAACTGTACAGGGGAGGACAGAGATGTGAACAAAATGAGGAGCAGATCTAAGTGGCAATGATGCAGAGACTGAGCTCATTATATAGGGGCCAGCAGAGCATGATACAACTTGTAAGAAGGACGCGCAAATGAAGCCACGGGGACAAAGAGATGAAAATCCCGCAAAGTATAACAGAGAGAACGACTTACTCTACTATAACGGTAGAAGGGGGGGGACTGAGGCAGAACACGCTCGTGATCAAACATGCAGCAACTGTGCGTTAAAATTACACAAAGGATGATGAAATCATAGGCTATGTAACAATATATATATATATATATATATATATATATATATATATAGAGAGAGAGAGAGAGAGAGAGAGAGAGAGAGAGAGAGAGAGAGCTATCTATCTATCTATCTATCTATCTATCTATCTATATATATGTGTGTGTGTGTGTGTGTGTGTGTGTGTGTGTGTGTGTAATTAACACTGCGTTATTGAGATGCATGATGTGCATGGTAGAGTTGTAACTCACGCCTGTTCATGGACATACCTTTTTCTATGTCTGAGAGATATGGCATCTCTAAATATGCTGACTTATGGCTGGTTCCCAGGGTGGACAGTGAGGGAGATCAGATCACTCTCAGCATTTGCTAGAAGGGGACACTCTAGTCCTTTGCTCTCTCTCTTGTAGCAGCTGTATCATATTCTGTGGCATAATAAAGAGAGAGAAACATATCTGCTCCACTTTTCATTCTGTTCCACCTGCACTCTACCTCTGATCCTGACTCACAGACTTACCATCACCAATCCTGGTGGCACGTGGCAGCAGAGACTCAGCCGCGGGCACTGCATACTGCGCTTCCCTTCCCCCAGCCATCAGCATCTATGGCTAAGCTAATATGCTATAATCCTTTGCCCATCACTATCCACCGCACTGGTAGCTGTGAGGTTGGGTCTTGCCCTGGTAATACTGAGTCGTCTGTCCTCGCCAGCCGCTATAACTGATCCAGTCTGAAGTTTTTTCAATGCCTGGGACACACCCAAACAAACTTGCTAGTCAGGATACAAAGGTCACGTGACTTGATTTGTATACGAACTACCTGACACAAGACGACATATGATCAAACACGTTAACAATTGTTCTGACCACAACGTGTATTAACAAACATGACATAATATCTTTATCTTGCCCCTCTTTTTTTTTGGTTTTTCACTACCCCACCTCCGTTTGTTAACTGAGGATTTATGATTACAGCACCATTATGCAATTTCTCCATTTAAAGCTCTGGAGAGTATATTATTATTATCCTTTATACTACACCTGCAAAACTCTTTCGTTATAAGCTACGTATTCTGTTCAAACTTCGACAGTTCGTTACTGCATGGGGTTAGTGTAATACATGCTACATATTGTAACACATGTGAACATTTGTTCTGATACATTTGGAGGTGGGGTACTTCACACTCCCCTACCCCAAGATGCAATAGCTCACACAGGACATTGACCCTCTATACTATTTTATAACTTTTCGGTGTTCGTTACATACTACATTCGTACATAAAAGCTCATTTCCGAGTACGAATGAGTGGGGTATTGGAAGGCGGTACCAACGAACGTGACTCGGGCTTGGGTAACTGAATTTTTGGGTTACATTTCATACGCTGAAGGTCATTATGTCAAAGGTCAAAGGTTATGGGTACAAATGTTAAAGGTCATTTGGTACAGAGGGTACAAACGCAAAGCCCGGGTACGAATGGGTGGGGTATGGCGATGGGTACCACTGCACGTGACTTGGGCCTGGGTAACTCACATTTTGGGTACGTTTCATACGTTTAAAGTCATTTAGGTCAAAGGACACGGGCAAAAAGGTCAAAGGTCACTGGGTACATAGGGTACAGACACAAAGGTCATTGACCCCAGAGTTGGTCAACCGTCATTGTAAAGGCATCACACTTGAGGCGATTTTTTTCCCCACTCATGACACAATCCTATTTCAATCCAAAATTCAGATCGAAAATTTCACCCAGTTCACCATCCACACGCACTGCAGCCTTAGCACAGTCATACATACTCTTCACGGCATTTTACAGCTTCCCATTTACTCCATATATTCTTAACATTATCCACATTCCTTGCCTATCAACTCTGCCATATGCTTTCTCCAAATCAGTGAAGGCCGGAGAGCTTCTTTCCCTTCTCTAGAAACTTTTCCACTTAAGGCCTTAGGATGAATATCTGATCTACACAACATCTTCCCTTCCTAAATCCGACCTGTTCTTCTCCAACTAATTCCTCTGTTATTTCCCTATGTCAGTATGTATCCTAACATATACTTTTTCCATTACACTAAGTAGACAAGTGCCCCAGAGATTACCACGCGCTTCTTATTCCCATTTCCCTTCGCACAAGGGAATAATTACTCCAAACTTCCAAACCTCCGGGACTCTACCTTCCTCGCAGGCTAATCGGCACATCTTCCATATCAATTCTAATACCATCTCTTCCCTATGCTTCAGCATTTCATCACACATTCCATCAGTTCATGGTTTTTTTCCCGATTTTGACTTTCTTCATTCATTCCACTCTCCATCCTACTAATCACTTCCCCTCTTCTAACCTGCCTCCTTCTTCCAGCCATACCCCAGTCACATATACAGTATGCATCACTTTCATTCTCTATGTTTAACAATTCCTTAAAGTGTTCTATTCATCTGCTCACTTTTTCTTTCTTCTCCACTATCAATCTGCCATTTATATTTTTCACTCCCCTACAAATTTCTCTATCCCTTGTCAGACTCTCTGCCTCCTTCCAGAACATTTCTTTAATCCCCCCCCCCCACTCTACACTCAAATTCCTTCCAAATTCCACATCCACCCTCATCTTACTGTCTCATTAATATTATAACCTCTTTCATCCTTTCTACATATAACTCTCTCTTGCGTTTCTCGGCCTCCTCCATGCCTCTACCTCCTATCCACTCACTATATGCTTTCTTCTTTTGCGACACAGCTTGTCTCACATCTTTATTCCATCATACTGGTCCTTGCACCCAGTTTCACCCCCTCTTCGTCCCACACAGCACCTGTGAATATTTTGCACACCCCTTCCACTTCCCCGTCTGCTCCAAATCATATTAATTTACCCAATTGCTCCTCCACTTCTCTCTAATATTCTGTCATTTTTCCATCCTCTTGCAACCTTTCTTTCCTCCATGTATGAACTACTTCCTCCTGTCCTTCTCTCCTTCCCTTCATCCATCGCATTTGTACCTTGACTTACAACACCACCAAGTGGTCGTCAGAAAGTCAACTCCCCCAACCTCTCTATGCTCTTGCATACTTATAACACGATGCTTACCCACAAAAAATTCACGGGACTAACGAATTGCCTTTCCACCACATTATGTTTGTAAAAAAAAAAAATTGTTATTGAGCCCACAGTGACCAGCTCTGACCAAAAAGGTGATTACATTATTTTTGCATGTTTTCGTGTGTCGCAATTTCCGATAATTTTCTGATGTCACGTCATACGCGATCGCCATTTTTCTCGGCTATTTCGTGGATGTATCCCGACCTACTGCAAGAAGAATTAGATATATATTTATCACCGTTCTCGTGAAACAAGCGAGCAAACGCGTAGACAGACACACATACCCAACAATACTTTATTGTTTAAATATGCAGTTACTTTTACTTTAATCAGAATCTGCAGAGATATGTAAGCACTATGTGTATATAACTTTTTTATGAAATTCCCAATTATTACTATGTGTATATAACTTTTTCATTAAATTCCCAATTATTTGAAGGAGTAGACTATAGCACCAGTCGAGCAGGGCAGTACTCCCAAGGTGAATGAAAAGCTGATGACAGGGAGAGCTGGAAATCCCGTTTCATCAGCCCTCGGGACTAGTTCCTGACCATCCTTGCTGAACGTTTTCATTGTTTCAGTGACACAGAGAGTAGGCCAGCATGCTCTCCAATACAAGTTTCTCTAACTATCAGCACCAAACTACATGCACATTACACACTACACTTCCTTTTCAAAATTTAAAATTAAAATGGCGGCATCTGAAAATCAGGCCTCGGAGTCCCCAGGGGAGGGGGGAACATAAATTCCCCTCAGCCCCTCTCCCAGTGACGACTCAGAGAGATGCTTGGAACCACTGTCTGACACACTTCTACATTTCTGCAACATTTGCGGCGTTTCCTTTAACTTTCTCTCTGTCGAACACCATCTCTCCTCCACTAAACCTCACCTTCTCTTCTTGACAGAGACTCAGCTATCTGATGCAACTGACAGCAAACCCTTTTCTGTTTCCTCCTACTTTCTCTATACTCATTTCAAAGCCAAAGGTGGATGTTGTGCATATGTACACAACGACCTATCTTGCTTTCGTGTTCCTAAACTTGATTCTTCTGAATTCTATACTCTCTGGCTTCGGCTTTCTTGTCATTCTCTGACTAAATTCATCTGTGCTGTTTACTTATCCCCTAATTCTACTGACTATCAAAATTTTTTCGACTATCTTACTTCTACGATGGAACACATTCTATCCATTTCTCCTTTCTCTGAAATCTCCATCCTTGGAGATTTCAATGTTCACCTCCACCTTTGGCTCTCCTCTCCTTTCACTGATCCACCTGGTGAACAAGCCTATATCTTTTCTATCCTTAATGACCTATAGCAGCTTGTACAGCACCCTACCCATATCCCTGACCGCCTTGGAAAGAGCTCCAACATATTTGACTTCTTCCTTACAACTAATCCTTCTGCTTACACTGTTAATCTTTCCTCTCCATTGGGGTCCTCCGATAACAACCTTATTATCTTAACCTGCCCTATCACTCTGGTACGGCCTGTGGACCCTCCAAAGAAACGTCGTCTGTGGCACTTTGGAGCTGCAGAATGGGAGGCCCCCCGGCAGTACTTCTTCGATTTTCCATGGAATGATTATTGCTTCCATGGCCGGGAGCCATCTGAGTGTGCCTTGCACATTACAGAGGTTATTCTCTCGGGCATGGAAGCATACACTCCTTTCTCATATCCTTTGACTAATGCAAGAAAGCCTTGGTTTAATCACGCTTGTTCTATTGCTGTCCACGACAAGGAGAGGGCCTGTAAAAGGTACCAGAGCCAACCCACCCTGAATCACATCTTTTTTATGTTTCTGCCCGGAATCATGCTAAGTCTGTTCTTCGCACTGCTAAAAATAATTTCATCTGTACTAAGTGCTTGCAATTCTCCAACTCGAATTCTTCCCGCTCCTTCTGGCACCTTGCCAAAAACCTTTCTAACAACTTTACCTCATCATCCTTCCCTCCTCGTTTCTATTCTGATGGCTCTGTAGCTATTTCTTCTACTGATAAAGAAGATCTCTTTGTTCAGACTTTCTTCTCCAATTCCACCTTAGATGATTCCGATGCTGTTCCTCCATCACTTTCCCCCTCTGACTTCCTCAGGGCTGACATTAAAACTTCTTCAGATGATGTATTTTCTGCCATCACTGGCCTCAGTGCTAATAAGGCATATGGGCTTGATGGAGTCCCTTCTGTTGTCCTCAAAAACTATGCTTCAGCGCTTACACCCTGCCTAGGTAAACTCGTTCTACTTTGTCTGTCAACTTGTACCTTTCCTTCTTGCTGAAAGTTTGCTCTCATTCAGCCAGTCCCAAAGAAGGGTGACCTTTCTCAATCATCTATCGTCCAGTTGCTTTAAGATCCTGTGTTTCAAAAGTTTTCGAGTCAATTCTTAATAGAAAATTGTTAAAGCATCTCTCCTATCGCAACCTTCTTTCTGATCATCAGTATGGGTTACGTCAGGGACGCTCCACTGGCGATCTTCTCACCTACCTTTCAGACTCCTGGTCATCTTCCTTTCGGGACTATGGTGAAACCTTTGCCATTGCACTTGACATACCAAAGGATTTCGATCGAGTCTGGCATAAATCTATAATTTCCAAACTGCCCTCTTACGGTTTCTATCCTTCTCTCTGTTCTTTGATCAATAACTTCCTTTCTGGTCGTTCTATAGCTGCTGTTGTAGACGTCCATCGTTCTTCTCGTAGATCTGTCAACAGTGGTGTTCCTCAGGGCTCTGTCCTATCACCAACTCTCTTCCTTTTTGTTATCACCAACTCTCTTTCTTTTTTTCATCAATGACCTTCTAAGCTGTACATCTAACCATGTCCACTTGTACGCTGATGATTCCACCCTTCACCTTTCCATTCAGTTTCCGCAACATCCATCTCAGCAGTTACTTCAACAAACAAGGGATGAGGCTATGGCACACCTAATGTCTGACTTGGCTCGTATCTCTGACTGGGGTAAAAATAATATGGTTGTCTTTAATACATCTAAGACTCAGTTCTTACACCTATCAACCCGACACAAGCTTCCACAGGAGTACCCTCTAAGGTTTAATAATATCCAGCTCAATCCTGCATCATCCTTGAACATGCTTGGGGTTTCATTCACTTGGGACTTATCTTGGAAAAATCATATTGCATCACTTGTAAAATCTGTTTCCAAGAGATTGGGTGTGCTAAGCCAACTCCGTACCTTCTTTATCACTGCACAGTTGATGACTGTATTCATGGGTTTTATTCGCCCCTGTTTGGAGTACAACTCTCATGTTATAAGAGGCTCCCCACTTACAGCTCTTCTTAATAGGGTGGAGTCAGAGACTTTTCGTCTCATCAACTCTCCTCCTCTTACTGGCTCCCTTCAACCTCTGTCTCTTCATCGCACTCTTGCATATTTATCTCTTTTCTATCGCTACTTCAATGGTCACAGCTCCTCTGAACTGCTTGCATCCCTCCACCTCTACGAAGGGTGCTTAGCACCCGTCTAGCAACAAATTCTCATCCCTTTTCTGTCCAACTCTCTAATGCAAGAGTTAACCGTTACTCCCAGTCCTTCGTTTATGCAACAGGTGAACTCTGGAACTGTCTCCCTCTGTCTGTATTTCCTACTATCTGTAATCTCCAGTCTTTCAAACGCAGTGTGTCCATGCATCTCGAAATGAACGGATCTTGAATTTGACTCTTTTTTTGTATTGTTTTTATTTTTTTTTCAAGGAAGGAACGGTTTGCAGGGTCCTGGCCTTTGGTTTCTTCTTTCTTCCATTAAAAAAAAAAACTCCGCCAAGGAGGTTATATTTTAGCCCACGTTGGTTTATTTGTTTGCTCGTCTGTCTGTTTGCAGGAATACTCAAAAAGTTATGAATGGACTTTGATGAAAATTCTGGAAGGTTAGGCCGTGGTCAAAGGAATAAATTATTAAATTTTGGTGCGAATCCAGATACGGATCCGGAGTAACAGATCAGGAGTATCCTGCATAATATCTCCAAATGTCCTCAATGAATTTCAATGAATTTTAGTTGAAAGCTGGGGCATGGAACAAGAAAGAATTGATTAAATTTGGGGGCAGATCCGGATCCGGATCAGGATCCAGTATCCACGGATCCGAATCAGGATCCTATATCCATGGATCAGGATTAGGATCCTATATCCACGGATCCGGATCCGGGATTACTCAAAAAGTTTTGAGCGGAGTTTGATGAAATTTTGTGGGTCGGTGGAACATGGGCCAAGGAAGAAATTATTAAATTTGGCTGATCCGGATACGGATCGGAAGTATCCCTGACAATAACTCTGAAAGTTCTCAATGAATTTCAATGAAACTTTGTGGAAAGGTGAACCATGAACGAAGAAAGAATTAATTAAATTTTTGGTCGGATCCGGATCCGGATCCCTTTCAATGACAATGGCACTGGCAGAGGTATGCGCTCTCTGAGTGCTTTCTAGTTTAGTTATAATATCTGTGTGAACAATTAGTTTGTCAGCAAAGGGAATTATTTTCATAATAAGGTTCTGTAAACATTTAACTTTTTAATAAGCATAATGTAAAGCATGTGACTGTAAAAATTAAAACAGTAGGAGAACGATTATTTGTCCCATATTCAAATCCTCAATCACAGTCTGAGGTGTGTTCGATAGAGCAATCTGTTGGTGGTGTAGTAAAAAAATTAGTTGGGTTGCTTAGGCATGTTCGAACACCAGCGCACCTTTAGGGGCAAGTGGCTTTGACTGGGGAGATACCTACTTTTGCTTTCGAGTGTACAGGGTGAACATAACATCCTTCCTAAAGCCAAATTAAGGAGCGTGATACTGATTTATTAAGCATGTGGTCTACATGATCATTTCAGTAAAGTTCTGAGTTTATACGAACTCATAGGGGGTTATATTTCTTTTGCTACTGGTAAGGACCAGTCACTTAACATTAGCTTTGATAAAATTATACATCTTTTTGGAGGACAGGATATCATTATCTAACATTTCAACGGATTTGGATGCATTGTAGCTCGCAATCAATCATTGGCGAGATTATCTAGGGTATCCTGCATACTGAACCAAATTCATCATTAACATCTACGATTTTGGGAAGAGTTAAGTCATCCACATATGTAACACAAACATTTGCATTACGACATACATTGCTAACTAATGCAAGAGAAATTATAGGCCCCAACCGCGTCCCCTGAGGGACCCCGCACGTTATTATCTCGCTGCGAGATCGTATCTCAGTATCCCACACTAGGTTGTCGATTTTATGGAAGTCTACAATGAAGTAGAAAAGGTCTACACTTAAGGAAAGCAGGAAGGGTCTACACCTTAGTAAATATAGTTTATTATTTGCAGATGCGTGATCTATATAGTCAATAAAGCCAGTTCATCTAAATATCTTAGAGTTGCCTAATGGTGTGACCTTTGATAGTCTGCCTTGACAGATGCCTCTATTTATAACATGACTGTGCTCTTTGAGGGCATCGTCTCTTTCATTCCTACTTCATATTTTTTTCTGATTCTTCCTATCTAGTTCCATTCTCCTCCTGTTTGTCATCTCTTCACTTACCCCGCTACTCCGCTGGTGTCTCCTTCCTCTCTGAGTGATTACTCTTTCTTCATTTAATCGATATTTAGACTTTCCTGTACTTTGGGTTCCTTGATATTCTGATGAGAGCAGCAAACCTGAGTAATATGGGCGGATGGTTGTTGGCCTGAGCGAAAGGGAACGTGAATGAGATTAGGAGGGAGGGAGGGAGAAAGGGTGAAAGGCAACTGAATGCAAGGGAGTGAGAGTGAATGTGAGAGAGGAGGAGGGACTGTGAGTGATAGAGCGGATGCATTGGAGCGTGCGTTTGTCTGTATGAGAGAGAGAGAGAGAGAGAGAGAGAGAGAGAGAGAGAGAGAGAGAGAGATGTTAAGTACTGTGTGCAAGTAGACAAGAAGAGAATGTAAACTGGTTGTGTTATAAGATTATTTGAATATGAGCTGATGGTAAGTAGATTACCCGAGAATAATAATACTGTATGCTGGAGAGTAATGAATGAGCTGGAATGAGGCAGGGAAAGAATGACTCTACCTTCCAGATTCTCGAAAATGTATACCGATTCACACTGAAGAGAAATGTAGGGAATAACCACTGTATTGGAAACACAAATAAGTATGTACTGTATATGCAAAGGACATAGTTAATCCATATCCTGTAACTGGGTGTTCATTACACCATATATTCTGCCTGCGACTATACTTTAGCCACATTCAAAATCTTACTTCGCAATAGTTTTTAATATTCACATTCTTGACTGCAGCAACTTTGAGTTGTAGAGACATGTCGTACTAAGATTCGAAAGAGGGTACTCAAACATTATAGCACTGCGTCACTTAAAACATGACTTTGCCCTGTTCCCTTCACCTTTCACTGATGTGCATTGAAGTCTAACCACCTTTTCCTAAATGCAACACAACATATATGTGCCAAGTTGAACCCAGGTAGAAGTAGGTGTTTGTAGCACATTCTCAGTACCTTGAATTTTATCCTTGACCCGTGACCTTGACATTTACATCATGCACCAAAATCTGTTCACCTTTTCCTAGACCCACGCACAAAGTATGTTCTAATTTGAATTCCAAAAACTAAATAAGATAATAGTGAGTACAGTCGAGGCCGCACCCGAAATTTGGCGATAAGCCATGATCTCGACCTTTGACCAAGACTGAAACATTATTATCATACTAGCACAAATTTATATGCCATTCGTATCCATATCGCATAAGGCACTCATGAGATATAGCCTATTCTACATCTTGAATTTTGCCCATGAACCATGACATTGACCTTTGATCGATTAGGACTAAATTCAAATACATCCTAAACTAGAATGGCGTTCAGTAGAGCGCATACTACCGCCGAAGCCCTATCTCGCAATGTTAAAGAAAGTGAAGAAAAAGAAAAATCCTGGATCGGCACCTTTATCCGGGTCCACACCAAAATTTAATGGAGTGTACTCTGGGCCAATAACCATGCTTCTACCAAGTTTCGTGGAAATCCATCCTGTAGTTTTTGTGTAATCTTGTTGACAAGCCAAGCAACAAACAAACAAACGGACAGGGGTTAAAACATAACCTCCTTGGCGGGGGGGGGGGGTAGTAACAATGTAGTATATGTGCCCGCTTTTCTTCAAGTCGGATGAGGCTTCGTTAGATATTTTACCATACATCCATACATACATATACACATACATGCGAGTATATACATGCACAGTAACCGTACTGACCACAGCAGCTACGTTTTCAGTCACTAACTAGAGAGGTGGTTCTGAGAATACTGCGAAGCCGTGCCTGAACTTTGACTACGTCACGTGACCTTAATGCTAAATTAGTATTCACTCAGTTGGAAACAATTCTTCCCAGATCCAAGAATAATGCATAGCCTATCCTAGTGTTTATCCAGATTAGATCAGACACTGACGAGAACTATTGTAATAGTGAATTATACAAAATTACTCGTTGTTGCCTATATTGCTTACGTGGAAACTGTCTCGGGTACAATAGCCATGCCATCCATGCTGCTAATAATTGAGGAAGCTGAGAAAGTAACTTACAGCGACATCGTGCCTGAACTATTTCCTGAACCCTTGACCTTTACCTCTGGTCGATCTGCAACTAAATCAAGTAACTTTTTCCAAACACACACACCGCTAATTTTTATATAAAATCGGATGAGGCATATTATGAGATATTTTAACACAGATACAGACAAAGAAATGAATCCAACTTAACAGCTACGTTGTCGGCATGGTTAAAAGAATAAATACAGTAGCTGCAGAAATAATTTCAGAGAAAGTACTCTGATAAACGATGACAGAGAATGTTGAAAGAATACAATGTAGAATGACGATAACAGAGGGTGCAGAAAGGAAGAATGCCACAGATAAAATGCAGGTATCAATGCTACATTCTTATACCCGTCCAATTCAGTCACGGACACCACTGCAATGGGATTCTGATATTATTCTTCTCGAGTTACAATGTTAAAATTATTCCACGATACGAATATGCAAGTGGCAAACATAAAAAAAAAAAATTGTAAGGCAGCAAGCCAAAAATAAACAGATAGTAAAATTGGGAAAAAAAAAATAAGAACAGCGGGCGGGTTCAGAAAGTCGACACTCTGGTCATGACGAGATGAAGACGATAGGATACTACGACTGAACGTGCACAATACCATTAACGATTGAACTCTACTTCATTTAAGAAATACGTCAAATAATGAAGAATAGACAAAACATCGCGTGCATATGTGTGTGTGTGTGTGTGTGTGTGTTTGACCTGCGATTGAATAGAAAAATAAACAATCACTGTGACTGATTGATATGTGGAATTTGATTATTATTGGAACTTACATTTTGTTTTTATCACTTGAGAGGGGTTACTACTTTCGGAATTACTTTTGCCATTTTACCATTTCTATCGAACCTAAGTGACACTTGCTAGTATGGAAAGAGGTACCCAAGATCAAGATAATTACCAGGTCTCCTCAAATCTCGTACGAACAGTCTCCTATTGTGCCCAGTGACGTTACTCGCAGTGGCTCAATCTGCTTCAGCTAAAATCAGCCCGCCAGTCCTCTCCTGACCACCGGCGCAAACAATTCTCGTGTGTTCCGTTTTCCTGAATTTGATGGGTGACTTTAACACGTTATCATGCTGAATATAAGAAGTGGACTATGTTGAATATCTCCTAATTTCTTATATTCAGGTTAGATACTATTGCTGTATTGTAAAGGGTAGGCAATTCTTGTGGTAAGGGGGGATATGCAGGGATTAAGAGAGTGAAGCAGTCTCCCAGTGAATGGGCAGAGGGGGAAGAGAAGACAGGCTGGCTGTGGTATGGTGTTACAGAAGGTGTAAGCAAGGTGTCGGCAGGGAAACTGTTGAATAGGGGAACAGTGAGGCTAGTAAGAGGATGTCTAAAACTAATGGGATAAGAAGGCTGGCATGCTTGGAGGTAGTGTGGGAAGGTTGTGACACTTTGTACTTAAAGTTATGGATAAGGAATTGCTGGATTTTTTTTTTTTTTTCAAAAGTAAAATTATATAAAACAAAATTTTTTGCTACAATATTGCTAATGCAATTATAGATTTTTAAACATTTGTGTAATTGACGGCAACAATTTTGCAATCTGCATTCTTCATATATTTGATAAAGTGCGTTGAGGTTAAATACACTCCAGTTTCTCCATGAACCTAGCCTTTAAAAAAAATAAAGAATATATCTGTGTCCCATAATATCAGTTGTCTCTCTTATTCTCCGTTTTCTTTTTCTATCCCACTGCCGCTGATGTCATAATCTGCGCTTGGGAAGACATTGTAATTCTCTTGGTCATGAGGACACCTACGAATGTTATGTATTATCAGCCTATAACTTTACTTAATATAGGCTGTTGCGTTTTTCGTAGCTCAGATTGTTTAACAGACATTATTTAACCACCTGATAATGTGACTCTGAACAAACAGGCACAGGTACAAAAACAAGATCAATGAAAGAAAAGAAATTCTCTCTCTCTCTCTCTCTCTCTCTCTCTCTCTCTCTCTCTCTCTCTCTCTTGAATTGCACTTAGAAACTATATATGGAATAAGACATAAGTAAAAGAAAAATTCAGTATTTGTCTCAGTTTCAAATATAATTTAAACTTAACTAAAAGTGGTGTATAAGATGTCACAGATTAAAGTAAATATATTTGCAAAGACAAATGTGATTAACAAACCTGTACCTGAATTTAAGTCCTGTCTTTGTTACTTCTTTGCTGTTCCCCTGTCTTACTATGTCGATGTTGGGATATGGATTAGTATTGTAATGTATATCCTTGTTGACCACGCTCTGTTATGCTTCACCTTTTCGTGTGTGCCTCTTATTAAATCCATCAATGTTTCGCGTGCCCAACTAAGCTTCTTAGAGTAATGAAATTTTGCCAGTATTAACATGCTGTAAGGATTTGTGTCGGAAAGCAAACTATTCGTTTCTCAAGTCATTTAAATAATTATAATTTACCACGAAATCCATACGGATGTAACCAGTTGCTGAAACTTGATGATAGTGAACTTCAGTGATGCCAAATTTATAAAAATGATTTAAATTCGACTTTACTCTGGTATTCTAAAAAAAAATATACCCTTGTTTACCCTATATTCTCAACAAATATGAGTTAATGAGACTGGGCATCATTCACGAATATATAAAGGTCTTGTATTTACAGTTATTTGCTTCACATTATCTCGAAGTGTTTTTAATAATAAATTTTAGCATACCAAGAGAGCTTACTGGCATGTATTCGTAGTTACTCAGATGATACAGTAGTTAAATTCTGATTTTCATGTTTCCCTTTGGTTTATCCTGTCAACCATTTTGTACTGGAAGGACTAGAAATAAAAGGATGATGATGATGATGATGATGATGATGATGATGATAGCTGAACTAATGTGAATATTGAGAGAGAGAGAGAGAGAGAGAGAGAGAGAGAGACAGACAGACAGACAGACAGACAGACAGACAGATAGACAGAGATAGAGACAGAGACAGAATGATGATGATGAAAGGGTAAGTGTGATGAGAGCATAAACAAGACTTTGTAGTCGGCAGTGTCGTAGAACTATAAAGATAGCGAGAAAAGGAAAAACTGAAGAAGAAAGAGGTGATAAATGACGAGCTGGCATGACCGGTATATGGAGAAAGAATGAGCTTACTGTAACATGAGCCGAGAAGATCAGTGTGTAGGACATGAGCTATTAGGGGGAGGAAATGCAAACAACGGGGTAAAAGTGAAATAAGTTAGTAAGACAGAGTAATGGGTGTGTGAAAACACTTCAGTAGCAATGGGTACAGCCTTATCTCTCTAAGGAATCTTCAGACAGAGTGTCTTTCCAGCTATTATATTCGTACATTGAACTGTAATAGGGAAACTGTACTATGAGTCATAAAAGTATTGATGCACAGGGGGTCCGATGCCTTCTGAAAACATTCGAACAACTGCTTACATTAGCAACGTCTCATTGTGTATGAAGAATGTCTGTTTATATGAACATAAAATTTGCTATATGTTTGCATGAGGATATTGCTGGTTGGCGATACATGACACCTCTCGACATCAAGGATACCAACGTGTGGTAGGTCGAACACTAGTATTTCAGTGACCTTCTTTCTGTGGTTCCAAATGTTTCACGCATATTGTGCACGGATACTTTTGTGACCCATAGTACATCGAATAATACGCTGGGGGAAGACAGTACAGACTCCAATGACAAAAAACAATAGTCCTTCAGTGAACTATAAAAGACTCCTTCTTCTTTCTTGCATTTGCTTCTTCTTTCCTCCTCCTCCTCCTCTTTTTTTTTTTTTTTTTCATCTTAATTTTCAACTAATTATGTTTTCGCTTAAGAGCATTGACACTGAATGCAGGGTTATTAGCATTTCCAATATAAATAAAGTTTAAGTTTAAAGAAATGGCATTGTGTGTGTGTGTGTGTGTGTGTGTGTGTGTAATAATGTATGTGGAGGGTGTCAAGTGGATTCGTTTGATGTTAAGTGTGAAGATATCATAATGGTCTGTGTGTAGAAGTATATGTTTGTGTGTTTTCACTGGAATGTCCCCTTCTTCATGGAAATATGATTATGCAAAGCAGTGTACGTGCAGTGAGTGTCCAGTCTTGCATTAAGGAAGGGAGGTTGTAAAGAAAAGTGTTAGTAGGAGAGATGGAATGATCTGATGGGTCAATAGTTTCTTTAGTCACTGGGGGCACAATTATTATTATAACGGTATGACAACATGATATGGCCTGCAATGAGAAAAAAAAAAAAAGATGAGGCAGATGATGAAGAGCTTCAATACTGTCTATGAGCTACGGGTGTATCATTAAGACATATTCAATGATTATATTCTTCCAGTGTTCTTGATGAAGACCTGCAGTAGTTGAATTGTACCTAGGTTATGATTTATAGGTTTCTACTGCCTGGTCAGGCACATAGAGGAAGCAAGTATGGTTTAAATTATTGACCTTCGCGGAATATATAATATATAATCTAGAGTCAGTCAGTGTTTATTTCATTATCATTTCATTCCATCCTTTCTTTTAAGTAACTCTTTGCATGCAAATCCCAAACTTCAGATCATTTTTCGGAGGATTTATGTTGTTATTCAGGTGAGTGAAACCCACAGCAATAATAGGGTTGATTCTCCCATTTACATTTCATTTTCTTCTTCAAGAGAACAGCAAAGGAAGTGTGAGACAGAAATGTCAGAAAAAATAAGAAACCTTAAAAGCAACCACTGTTGTATACATTTCGATAAGGAAAAATACAAAATAAGCACCTATAGTAATATGAAGAAATGACAATGTCAGTACTTCCTTTTAGATTCACAAACTTTAATTTCAGAGAGACTAGCAATGATCAGTTCGTCTCAGAATCTCCCTTCCCATCACCGTCAGGTTGCTCTTCCTACAGCTCGAACCAACTTCACTCACCTAGGATCACACCCCGTCCTTCCACATTAGCCTTAATCCCCGATCTCCTCTCCAGTGTAATCTAACACAACTACTCGGTTTTAGTTTCTCTTGCTCTCTTATTTTCATCATACCCAAAGAATCGCAAAGGTACTTCTGACAGCCTATCCTATCACATCTGTTTAACACCACCTTAAGTCCTCGAATTTCCTTACTTGTCTCTCTGTATCTTCATGTGAAATCCAGACTCTGCCTTCAGATAACTAATATCCGCGTCACTCTAAATGTGTAGCTCATATCGCTGATGCATAGAAGAAAAAGCTGGTGACAGTACAAAACACGGAGGAATCAAAATACTAGAAATTTTAGATGAAGCATTCTCATCTTCTACAACAATATATATATATATATATATATATATATATATATATATATATATATATATATATATATATATATATATATAGAGAGAGAGAGAGAGAGAGAGAGAGAGAGAGAGAGAGAGAGAGAGAGAGATCATCATCATCATCCGGACCTCCTTTCCCACCCAAGGGCAGGGTGAGGAGTAGCAATGTCCAGACAGCACAAACTTGCCCAATCCAAATAGGCCACACTTCCTTTCACTCATCATTCAAGCCCCAGGAATACTGGCTCTACCGGATACGCCAAAAACATTCACCACATTCTGCAGCTTCACTCAAACGTATCCGATTAAGTCAATCCGGACGCTGCCATGCTCACAAGAGGTGCCAAAATCCCTGCTGACGCATTCCTCCTCACAACATTCATCCAGCCAGCTTGATCCCTTGTCATTTCCCTAGCCACACCGACTTCCAAATCTCTCTTCCTCAAACACTCATCCACCATATCTCTCCACCTTCTCCTTTGCCTACCTCGCCTCTTCCCTCCTTAAAAATTGCTCAGGTATACCTTTTTCACCACTCTATTGTTATCTATTCTTTCCAAATGACCATACCATCTCAGGACACACTCTTCGATTCTGGAGTCCACCGACTTCCTCACTCCACACCGTTCACTAATCAAACTATTTCGTATCCTATCCACCCTCTGTACTCCACATACATTCCTCAACTGTCCCATCTCCACTGCTGTTACTCTTGACTTTTCATTTTCTTGCCAGACCATAGTCTCACACCCATATGTTAGAGTTGGCACTAACACTCCCTCATGTAAGCCTCGTGCAGCTGCAAAACTCAAGGCTCTGTTTCTTATCAAGGCCTTCATTGCACCAGCTACTTTTCTTCCTTGTGTCACTCTGTTTTCAACTTCTTTTGCACATTTTCCTCTCTTTTCTACCACTGTATCCAAGTATTTGAACACTCTCACCAATTCCAGTCTCTCTCCATTCACTGTGACATCACATTGGGAGTCCCCTTCTCTCTCAATAACCATAACTTTATTCTTTACTCTTCTCTACTTTTACTCTCAAGGCACGACGCTCACAGACATCAGCAAAACTCTGCACTAGTCTGCCACGTTCCTGTCCGGTACTTGCAAGCAGTACTGCATCATCAGCACACAACAAAATTGAGATATTCCATCCATCACCATTCATTACCAACGCCATCCCTCTCTCCATCACTCGTGATTTCACTGCTCTTATCACCCCATCCATATATACATTGAACAACCATGGGGACATCACACAACCTTGTCGCACGCCCACACCGATTGTGAACCATTCACTTAGATGCCCATTAACCCTTACACATGCTTCGCTACCATCATAAAAACTCTTGACAGCACCTAGCAGCTTACCATCTACACCATACATTCACAAAACTTTCCACGGTCCCTCTCTGTCTACTTTGTCGTATGCTTTTTCCAGATCCACGAATGCCATAAACACCTTATGATCCTTCTTACAAGCCTTCTCTGCTATCTGTCTCACTGCAAATACTTGATCCACACATCCTCTGCCACTGCTAAAGCCACCCTCTTCATCACTCACTAGGACTTCTGATATCTCTCTTACTTTCTCTATAATAATTCTTCCATATACCTTCCCTACCATACTCAATAAACTTATGCCACGATTATTCTTGCAGTCACTTCGCTCACCTTTATTTTTGTACAGGTTTACAATCACAGCCTTTTTCCACTCTGCAGGCACAGTTTCACTCATCCATGCCTTCTTACATATCTCCAACAAGCAAACCTATTCCACTCTCTCCACTACTGTACACTTAAGCATCTCTGCATTCATCTCATCAACCCTAGCTGCTTTGCCATTTTTCAGTCGTTTCACAGCACTCTTCACCTGTGCGAGTGTCATGTCTCCTGGCACTGCATTCCTTCTCTGCACCCCCCCCAAACCAATCATGTTTACAGCCTCTCTGCTCTCTCTATTCCCATTAATCAGGCTTTCAAAATATTCTTTCCATCCGGCCCTTACTTCATCTCCATGGGTTAGTAACCTACCACCTGCATCCTTCACACTATCACATTTCTTTCCACTTTCACTTCTACATTTCCACATTTCTTTCCAGAATAGCTTCCCATTTTCAGAGTAGTTCGCATTTATTTATCATTTATCTCCTTCTTTTTCCTCTTCACTAGTCTTTTTACGTGCTTCTTGCTCTCGATATACTCAGTTCTTATTTCAACTGAACCCCTATCCTGTAACCACTTTAGCCACATCTTCCCCTTTTCCTCCACTGCTCTCTTAACCTCCTCATTCCACCGTACATATATATATATATATATATATATATATATATATATATATATATATATATATATATATATATATATATATATATATATATATGTACCGTATATGTGTGTGTGTGTGTGTGTGTGTGTGTGTGTGTGAAAGGGGGAAGAGGGAGGGGGAGGCCGAGGATGAGATGGAGGGATGGAGTGAGGAGGTATATGAGAGAGTGGGATGTGGGCTTGGAGCAGGGCAATGAAATGGCTGGGGACAGGGCGACATGTAGGCTATTTGTTTGTGGCCACCCTTTACGGGATTAAAGCGTCTGGCAATATATCATCATCATCATTAGCCATTTGAGGACCGGCCTATCCCGACTGAAGTTGGGACGATACAGCCAATGTAGGCTATCTCTACCAAGTGGCTTAGGCTGTCTGGTAGAGTTTGTATGTAGGGAGGGAAGTGCTTGTAGGTGTAATTGTAGTGTTGGAGTGTCTTTGGATGTGTGTGTAGTCTGTGAGCAAAGTGTAATCAGCTGGCGCAAGCTGACTTTGTGCAAGCACACTCTATGGTATGTAATGGTGGTTCAACCACAGCACCCCTTATGTCCGCCAAAGCAGTACGTGGCCGGGTGAACACTCCCAAAGTTTATTACCCTAGGGGGAGCGCGAACCCTGGCTCTCCCGTGCACGAAAATGCACTCTCTACCACTGTACCACAGAGGCTCCATGGCAATATATATATATATATATATATATATATATATATATATAGATAGATAGATAGATAGATAGATAGATATATTGTATGTAAAAAAAAACGAACGAAAGGATACAAAACCAGAAGATTGTTCCCTCTCAGAGAAAATAAAAACATGGTATCAGAGCCACGTTCAAGATCCATTCATTTTGAGATGCCTTGACACACTACATTTAAAACAATGGAGATCATAGAGAGTAGGAAATAAAGACAGAGAAAGGCAGTTCCAGATTTGGCCTGTTGCATACATGAAAGACTGAGAGTAACAATTGTTTCTTACATTAGAGTGTTAGACAGAAAAGGAATGAGAGTTTGCTGCTAGATGAGTGACGTGCTACCTCCTTAGTGGTGGGGGGATGCAAGTAGAGAGTTCGGAGGAGAAGTGACAATTGAAGTTGTGACAAAAATGAGCTAAACATGCAACCGTGCATTGGAGACACAGAGGTTGAAGGGAGCCGGTAGGAGGAGAGTTAGTAAGACGAAAAGCTTTTGTCTCCACCCTGTTGACAATAGCTGTATGTGGGGAGCCTGCCCACACATGAGAGTTGTACTCTACACAGGGGCGAATAAAACCTGTATAAAAAGTCAACAACTGTGCAGGGATAAAGAAGGCACAGGACCCCATTCTCTTTAACCCCCCCTCCCCCAGTCCCGACATTTTTGGACCTTTTTTTTTTTTTTGGCTCAAACATCCGCTTTTGGTGAGAAACATCGAAAATTCACAGAGAAATCGCTCACCTGAGGTTTAAAATACTCGATCCAGGTAGGAGTACGTCCTTACCTTACAGGGTTTTCTATCAGGCTGGCTGCAAAGAAAACGAGTTCTATGGGAGGATAACTATTCCACACCACTCATAAACGGAATGCATTTATTTATTTGGTACGAATTTATATGTAGTACGAGAGTATATTTGTTTTCAAATGGTAATATAGGCATTATAAGCATTGTTTTACTCACTAACTCATCACTATTCCTGACCTTTTTTTGCCACATTACCTGATCATCATTTCTGACTGTTTCTTCCTCTAATGTTTGTCCTCCACATTGTCATCGATTGGGGAATCACTCTAGCCCTGAATTTCGTACTGTGGCATGACATGGCTTTACTGGCCAGGTCACAGATAACAGGTGAATTGCTGAGAAAAGGGCATGTGGGGGGGGGAGGAGGTCTTGCTGGATAAGGCATTGTCCCTGTCTGGCATCTTGTAGAGGAAGGTGTCCCATGTATACGTGCCAAAAATCACTGACGAAAATTGAAAATTGTGCAAATTAGGGACCTTGCAATGTTGCTGCGTTAATTTACGTCTCTGGGATATGAGTGCACATCATGTGAGGACGTGAATTCACGTCTCCGGGATGGGGCGGGTTAAGTAGATATTACAAAAGAGATAATATGATCTTTCCAAGATAATCCTGAGAAAATTACATCCTAAGAATGTTGAAAGATGATGGAGGGTTGACTTGAATATTGTTAAAAATTAATGGTAAAGGGTAGAAACCGTAAGAGGGCACTTTAGAAATGGAAGACTTTGCCAGACACGATCATATGCAACTGAAATGTCAAGTGTAGGGGCAAAATTTTCACCAAACCCAGAAAAGATCATGGCTATCAGTCAGAAAGGAAGATGAG
Organism: Coenobita brevimanus; assembly: GCF_032717465.1. Taxonomy (NCBI): domain Eukaryota; kingdom Metazoa; phylum Arthropoda; class Malacostraca; order Decapoda; family Coenobitidae; genus Coenobita; species Coenobita brevimanus. The sequence goes on from NC_136998.1 coordinate 7,778,004, forward strand.
AAGTTCACCATTGGAGCATCCCTGGGAAAACCTATTAACGGCAGTTAAAAAATAGATTATCAGAGGAAAGATGCTTCACCATCATGCTAAGTATTTATTCAAAGTCTTTGTAAATGAAGATATTACAGCAGTTGGCTGACGGTCACCCTTCTTAAGGACAACCTGAATCAGAGCAAACTTCAGACAAGCAGTTACAAAAGTACATAGGCAGGAGACTAGTTACATAGGTAGGGTGTCAGTGTAGAAGCACAACTCTTGGAAACAACAGGAAGGACTCCATCAGGACCCTTCGCTTTACTAATATTGAGGTATGTGTTGGCAGAAACAAATCATTTCATAAGATTTGAATGGCAGGCATGGCAGAACTCATTTATCTGAACCTTATGCAAATGACCTTACAGCTAGATAACGAATAGCAAGATGAGGTACGATTTATGTTTAGTGTTAAGGGTGGATTATTGTAAAAATCTGGATTAAAATTAATGATGTAGCAATGGTTAGATTTTAAACAAGAAGCCTGCCGAAAAACTTTGCAAAGGATAAGAGGAGGCTTTGGGTGTTGCATTAGTCGAACAACTAAAAAGTCACAGTGCTGTCATCATCATTATTCCTACCAGCTGAATGAAAGGTCTTCATTCCACATTAAAGACTATTTTTGAGAAAAGACTTGACATCAAAAAATTATACACCATGATAGATGTAAAGAAGGCCACTGAAAAGGATATGAAGGAGGTCGGGTGCAGCGAAATTAATACTATCCAGGGGGTCTACAGTTGGTGGTAAATGAAAATTTGCAAAAACCTACAATTTCAAACTGTCAAAATTGACCCTACCCACCTTTTCAAGTGATCTCACCAACTGTAGATTTCTGGATATATTTCACTGTTCAGTGCATAACAATGCTGACCTGTCCTCTACCCAGAAATTCACTTACCGCAAGCGACAATTTCATGGGATGCAACTAATATAATACAGTTTTTTAAGGTAGGCGATAACACTCCCTGAACCATTTACATCATTCCCATAGAAAACGTTTGGGCAGGAAGACAAAATAATGAGAGCTTCGGTGAATAATTTTTACTGTTTCGTTTCACCTTTGTGCTTCTGAATTACTACAGCGAGATCCAAATAGATATGATCATCACAGATTAGACTGACAACAATATAGATCCAAAAACAAACACAACACTCCTGAAATGCAAAAGTGGCAAGGACATTATCAGGTGTCCAGCAAAAAATGGACCAAGCACGTAATGTCCCGTGTTACTCAAGTCTGTATAATTAAATGAAGAAAAAAGTTAGCATGCATTTATAGGTAAATAAAATCCGTACCAATGACGTATAAAGAGCCAATGGTTGCCCACAGAAAATTTCGTGACTGTCTACTGGCCTTTTCATCACGAAATATTTGCAAATACTATTATCTTTGTTTCCATACCGTTTCTGAGTCCACAATGACCAATTATGGACAGAGTCGAAAAAATGGCTTTCGCTTTTTTTTTTTTTTTTTTTTTTTTTTTTTTTTTTTTTTGGCGTGTTGCGATTTCCGATAATTCTGAGCTATCGCGCTGTGCGCATTGACCAAGAATGTTCTTTAGTAATTTCCTGACACCCACTGAACTTACCCAGACCTAATGCAAAAAAGAATTCGGTCGATATCTATTACCGTTCTCGTGAAAGAAACGAACAAATGCACAGACAGACACACATACATACACGACTTTATTTAGATATACAAATTCCAGGTGAGTTAATCTACTTAGAAAGAAAAAAAATCACAACATCCCAAGCCCACAAAATCTGACATTACCCAATGTTGTTGATACACGATAATCTTGGGGATGCGATTCGAAAACTAAAATGTCACTTCAAGATAAAACCAGCCAAGCCAGTGCAGGGTACTCAGATTAGCCTATCACTAACAAAACACAGAAAGAGAAGCTGAAAACATTAAACAGTGAGTGTTCATTGTTTTTTTCTGTTGCAAGAAATGAAATCTGCATCATAAAATAAAAATAATGAGAGTTCGGTCCTTACATGCATACCTGGCATGCACTGAAAAAAAAAATATATATATATATATATATATATATATATATATATATATATATATATATATATATATATATTTGTTCTGAAACTTCTAAAATTTTCAAGGAAGCTCTTGCGATGGAGTTACAAGGTGAAAATATTTATATGGATACAACTGAAACATGACTTGCCTAATTTTTTTTTTTTTTTTTACTTAACCAGAAAATTATTTTGAAGACTACAGATAAAACTTTGATTGAGCAAAAGACACGATGCAGTGATTCGTCAAGTATGTAATTAAAACACCCAAAAGAAAAAATTCATTATTACCTGATCAGGCTAAACGACGAACGATATGTTCGTTCTTTTATGGTATAATACGAGTACAGTATTTAAAGGTTTTGTTACATGTTTTTCTCCACATTAAAGAAAGCATAACTGTGCATTCCCTCCCCACAACAGGAGACTAATCGAGCCATGAAGTTCATAGTACACCCACATAATACAATACATGGCCCTAAAATAACTTCCATAACATTGCCCTAATCAGCTTTAAAACCGTTTTTTGTTGGTCTCTCGGACGGTTGCTAGGAAGTAGTGTTGTTCATACCCTTCTCCTCTTCCACCTCCGAGTAATAAGGGTTCTTTCTGCTCCCTGCCAGTGAACTGCGGAGTTAGAAAAATGTAACTGTTCTTGAAGACAGTGCATGGTAATAAAAAAAAAAAAAAAAAAATTCGTTGGGCACACAAAACATAAAATCACTGTTTCTCTTGACAACAACAGGCAGCTGAATGAATAGTCTGATTTATCGAATCCACTCAGGGAAAAAAAAGGGGCCATTTTTTTACCTGTGTACTTGAGACAGACATGACCATGAGCGTCCACTAGGTGGCTGCACTAAAACTACTGGAGAGGAGGGATCAGTTGACTGCCCAGTCCATATTCTTATAGCCTAGTCTGTTACTCAGAACATTCCGTCTTGTTCTACATCGGATCATATTAATTTCAATCCTTCAGTCTTTTTTGTTAGCATTGTTTATAGTCAGTACTAATATTCTGTCTTGTTAAATGCTGAAAATACAAGACTAAGAATGAGCATGTAGTTCTTCTATCCAATACTGACAATGTTCGTGTGAAGTCTCGAAGACATGAGTAACCATCTTTGGATGTAACAGTACTCCTGGAGCTCATGCAAAGGATAGTTGAGTCTATGCTCGCAGCTGGAAACACGAGAAATATTTAGACAAAAAACAATTGAAATTTTCATAGTTTCATATTAATATTAACAAGGACAACACCTCAAAATGCGCCACTCAACCGAATTTTACCAAGTACTTGACGGACCGGTGATGAGAGAAATTATGCACTATGTGTTTTCCTAATAACTCTCGCCATTCCAACCTACTCAAGAAATATTTCACGTCATTTTCCTGAAGAATAAATGCCAGCATGATGACACTAAAAATATCGAATGATATGGAATTATTAAGTACAGATTAGTAAGTCAGTTGAATCTATCATGTTCTGTGGTAATTTAATTTATTATCATTACATTCAGCTTGGAAAAAAATATATAGAGGAAAGAAGTATGAAATTATTTCACAAGAAAATACGTACATCAGTACCATGGTGTCGCCTTCATCATAGTCACCTACCCCATTATTGGTCGTTTAAAAGCCTTTTAACCATGACGCCGTTTAATTTTATATTGTAACCATTAGAAGAGGTCATTCATCTGTCGAAGGATGCCTTGGACTGACGGTGTTGTAGTAAACCTGCTTTAATACTTTCATTACGGAAATCATATATTAATTAATATTCCCGGCCAAAAATTACCTTCTGCTAATTAAAGACCTCCCGTAGTGAAGGTAATAAGTGCGAGTGGAAATCCACAAATTTTAGTATTAAATGGAATACTGTACCAATTGAAGAAAAAAAGGATCATAAAACTATAGTCATAAAGAAAGTGGTATGGATTTGGCGAATCATGTCACATTTCTCTGATTGTTTCCATTCCCTTTCCGTGACCATATAAATAAACTATGAAAACTGATTAGAGAGCAGTATTATGTTCTGAAATATCTGTACTGACAGCTTGCCAGAGCGCAGTTCCCTCACCTAGGAGTGGTAAAACCCCTCAGTGCGATTGAGTAATTTTTCTTATTATTATCTCGAGACAATTTTAGTCAGTGTAGGAGAGTTTCTGAAAGGGGTGGGTTAGATATGCCTTCACCTAGCCCTTCGCTTCAAAAGATCTCCCCACAGCTCAATAAAATTATCCGATGGTGGCAAAAATACAGCAAGGAAGCAAGTCATCAGTGTCAGTTCGTTGTGGGGGTGAAGTGTGTGACGTGGAGGGAGTAGATGGGACTTTGCTTCCATAATGCAGCTCGTGTGATCACAGCTCACATACCATGTGGGTGCTGTTTGTATCTTGCCATGGGGAAACAAATAGGAAACTTGATACCAGGTTGAAGGAATTTAAAGCAAATATAAAATATCACCACATAACTAGTGCCCTAGCTAACCATCTGTATAAGGAACCGCTTTGTTTGTCCTTCAATCACGTCCAAACCAAGGGCCGGAGACCCGGAGACCCATATATATTCTGAATCACGGTGACCCAAGGATGGTTTTAGGGGGGACAAAATTCATATCTGGGTCATTTGAGGTCAACGGTAGGGTGTTCGCCTTTTTGGTCCGGGCAATGCCGGATATCCCAACAGCCCAATTTTTGGCATGGAGACTCATATGACCTGCAGTTCGGACACAGGATATGTGAGGTTGACTTCCGAGGCCATTTGAGTTCACTGGTCAGAGGTCATCTGAGGTCAGTGGTAATACACACTCGAACGACTGGACCTAGCAGCCCAATTTTTGGCATGGACTCACATGACCTCCAGTTCGGACATAGGCTATGTGAGGTTGACCTCCGAGGTCATTTGAGGTAACTGTCGGAGGTCATTTAAGGGCACCGGTAATAGTGAAGAAATGTGCACAAATACTGCGCGTTAGTCTGCGAAAGTTGAAACAGAAAGTTCCTGGACCTCTTATAATTGCTCTTCAAAAGCATAAGAGGTACATGGTCTTTCTAGAATAGAAAGAAATTCTGAACTAGAACAAATAGGATTAAAGTGTTTGCCTTTTTTGGGGGGGCCTGGTAACACCGAGTACCCCCGCTAGTACAGAAAATAAACGTCATGTACCCGGATGGAAAGATGCAGTAATGTTAGAATATGACGTGACTAGAACACACAGACAAACTCTGGAGGCATTCTACATAACAAAAACGACAACAACAAAGGCATAGATGATATAGTTTGGTCACATATGGGTGTCCAAATTGCCATGTTAGAAAGAGGAAGAAATTGGACCAATCAGCGTCCAGATTAGTCACTTCAGGTCCTTAGGGATTCTCTGGATCCGGCCGGTACAAATATAAGGTTAGGTTAGCCTGAATTAATTCATTCCACTGAAGGTGCCTTTAAGTTAAAACGGTCAGGAATAAAACCTTGTCTCAGACTCGTGTTTCTCTGTACGGCATTCTTATAACTTTGGAATATTATCAGATACAATAGGCTTACTCTGTGACTCACCCTCAATCCTTGCACCAAGTTGGGTTAATATCGGTCAAAATTTTATATTATTAACACCCAGGCACACTAAACAAAATCTGACATTACCCTGTGTGTGACTTTGACCTTTGACTGAGTTCTTAAAATGTAATCCCTTCATTCTTTCCTTACCCTTCATCTTGCTTACGGGGTTAGTTTATATCGGGTAAAATTGTTTTAGCTGAGTTCCCAGGTTAGCGTTTGAGGCAGCACTGTGGCTTTGATATTTGACCTGTTGTTATGATAAAATTGAAAGGTTTCGTCACTAGTATACTACACATCGGATAAAAACTATTGGACTTACTTTGTTATAGCACACACACACACACACACACACACACACACACACACACACACACACACACACACACACACACACACACACACACACACACACACCATTTTAAATATTATCAATTGTCTAATCCATTGCTTGATGGCGTAAATCCACGCAGACGTTAAATCCGGTTGTTTATTGAACACAGTCGGTGTTGTGTCCTATCGGGTGAGTGTTTCTTGTAAAGTGCAATGCTATTCTTGTACATTACGATATTGGCTGCGGGATGAAGTGAATAATATGCTTCTCGAAGACCCAGTACTACAAGTATATTCATAGAAGTGCACTGTAATATTTCGCAAGAAATTTCTTGTGTGTCTCCTATTTTCTTAAACAACTTCAGGTGTCGTTACAATGCTGTTTTATGGTTTATAAAGTTATGGTTTGTGAAATCCTTGGTTCACAGTTATTATTTGTTTTATTTTCAGCATGAAAGGATTCATAGTTGACTGCCCATTGCAGCTATAATTTTCTGAGACATGAATACACCATGTGCTGGACCTGAAGATGTTTCCTGATAAATCACGATATGCATCCATCTCAACCTTGTGTCATCTGTTTTGCATATTGCTTCGTTTTGCATACTGCATATTTTTAACTTCATTGTTACTCATTAGTAACCTTGCTTTCAAAACGTTGTGTTCTTTGTTCATAATCAGTGCTACTTGATAAATCTCACCCTTCTCAGTCATCACTCCGTCATTACTAAGAGACAAGTAATCATGTATAAATTAACATGATTTGTAACATTTTCCACCATCGAATATTGTGATTTCTGTTACATTTTCTACGGTAAGAAGTTCATAGCTATAAGGATATAGCACACAACGAAATAACGCATCTCAGAGTCCGCAAAGACAGGTACAAAAAGCGTCCCACATCACACATAGTAAATCTGATAAACAACCAGTGAAACTATACACACAGTGTCACCGTGCTCCACCTCCCCCCACTTAGATCTAAGCCTTTATAACTAATAAACTTCTTACCTGACAAATTAGTGATAATCAGTCTGCTATATCCCTGCAATACGCTGCTATGCACAATCAGTTATAATATCGCTTGTGTGAAATCATCATACTACTGGTAAACTAGGCGTGAGCTGTTTGACCAACATCATTAAACACAGCAACAGTGCAGATGTATGCATCATAAATCTAGTATCTATGTAGTATAAGCTATGGCACTGCCTAAGTTTAGTATAATAAATGTTTGATATAAAATCAATCACATAATTATGTTATTAGCATTTGATAAATATCATCACATTTTCTGATGTAGAATGAATGTGATATAATGAGACTGCTGAAGATAATGCTAATATATAATGTTTGATTAATATTTGCCATATGATTAGCCACTGCAGTGTTGTAAGACCACATTATGTATTATGAGTTCCTGCTAACAGGAAATACAACACTTTTACTATTGTAATGATCGTATAATGAAGGTGTGTGACAGTAACATCATTTAAAACATTTAGTGCGTTAGAGGTTTATCTCAATAAAGGTGAGCTTTTAACTATTGTATTGATCGTATATGAAGGTGTGAGACTGTAATATCATTTAAAACATATTTAATGTGTTAGAGGTTAATCACAATAAAGGTGAACTATACTATTGATAAAAATGTACTTAGTAATCAAAAGACGCAATCATATTGTCTTGACAATATGATATAATGAAGATGATAAGTATAATGAACATTCCTTACATCACTGAGTAGTTCAGTGCCACTTGTTACAAATATTTGTTACTCGATGAGTGAAACAGGGTGGCACTCATTTTGTCAAACTTGAATCAGTAAAATGTTATGTTTAATGATTCGAATTGTTTGGGTTCGTTTCCTAACACTGACTCGCTTAACATTGTTCAGGGTTTCGAAATTAAGGATATTGGCGGAAAGAGAGGTGTAAAGATATGAGAATGGTGATTGAACGGGTAGTCTTACGTTGCTAACATCCTCGCCAGGAGTTTTTCTCATGTAAGTAGCTCAGTCAATTATGACCCGCGTTTTCAACATCATAAACGCATGGCTGAGCTACAGACATTAGACTTTGCCACAGAAGATGTAGACTCCCCGTACAACCAAGAGTTTACGCTAGATGAACTGCTTCTTGCCCTTAAATCCTGTAAAGACACCAGCCCTGGACCAGACACCATCACGTACGGTATGATCCAGCATCTTAATCAGGACAACCTGATTAAGATGTTAGCATTGTACAATGAGATTTGGGCGTCTCGAACGTTCCCACACTCATGGCACTTTGCGCACGTCATACCGATACCCAAAGAGGCTGGTCGTCTTATGAATCCCACTTCATTTCGTCCTATTGTGTTGACTTCTTGTCTATGTAAGGTCATGGAACGTATGGTTAACAATAGGCTTCTTTTTGTTTTAGAGTCGAAGAATTTGTTAAATGATCAACAATGTGGCTTCCGTAAATACAGAAGTTCACTAGACCATTTAATGAATTTGGAGCATTGTATTGCAGAGGCATTTGCCAATAAAGAATTCATGATAGGGGTGTTCTTGGACATCCATAAAGCCTATGACATGACCTGGCGACACGGTATACTAATGAAGCTCTATGCTTATGATTTAAGAGGAAATTTGCTTATTTTTATTTCAAATTTCTTAAGGGACAGAACTTTCTCTGTCAAATTGCCCCGTAACGTAACATCGGATATATTTATCCAGGAAAACGGGGTGCCACAGGGAAGTGTACTTAGTCCTACTTTATTTAGAATTATGATCAATGATATTCTGTCATCAGCTCCCATCCCGAGGAATCTTAAATACTCGCTCTACGCTGACGATTGTGCAATATGGCACTCTTCCCGTAATGCACAATTTTCGGCTGGGCGGATTCAAGCAGCCCTTGACTCCGTCCACCAATGGGCCTTGCAGTGGGGATTTAAGTTTTCCGTATGTAAGTGTGCCGCTATAGTCTTCACTAATCGTAACGTTCCTAATTTGTGCTTAACTTTGGATAATCAGGCGGTACCTTTTCAAAATTCTGTAAATTTTTTGGGGTACAATTTGATCATAGAATGAATTTTAAACTTCACGTTAATACTTTGCTTGCTCGTTGTGATAAATCGTTAAATGTCCTCGAGTACCTAGCGGGTACTACCTGGGGTGCCGACAGAAAATCTTTATTAATGGTGTATAAGTCCCTTATTCGATCGAAGCTAGACTATGGCGCACAGGTGTATGGCTCGGCATCCGATGCCACGCTGAAAGGATTGGATGTGTTACAGAATAAATGTTTGCGAATGTGTCTTGGAGCCGTCCAGTGTACCCGTGTGACTCGTATGGAAGTGGAGGCGAATGTGCCTCCCCTCCGTATTTGCCGTGACCACATGGCCTTGTCCTACGGCGTAAGAACGTTTAGGAAAAGTAATATCGGCAATGTGGCCTGTACCCCCCTGCGTCAATACCACCACCTTGTGCGGGGGGTGCGTCGGCCACTTGCCGTTCGCCTCCACTTACTGACTCAGGAGCTTGGTGTCGACCCCAGTGACTGTGACAAGTTGGTGTTTAAAAAGATAGCGCCTTGGGAGCCACCCGACTTTACAGTGGATGTCTCATGGCTCCCAGCACCAAAGGCCAAGGCGCCGGAGGCGGAGGTCCACCACTTGTTTCATAACATCATTGTTCGTCACTTGGGGTCCCATCAATTGTACACCAACGGCTCCAAGTCGAGTGAATGTGTGGGTGCAAGTGTGTGGTCGACTGAATGTGCACTTAAGTATCGGTTGCCGACTCATACATCTGTGTTTACTTCAGAACTTTTTGCTATTGACAAAGCCATAGACTATGCTCTCAATTCTAGGCATGACTCATTTGTCATTTTTTTCAGATTCACAATCAGCCCTTCAGGCAATTGCATCTTGTACTACGGACTCTCACGAGATCCAGGGCCGCATCGTTAATAAGTTGCATTCATGCAACAAGTCATTCACGCTGATCTGGGTGCCTGGTCATTGTCGTATCTACGGCAATGAGCAGGCTGACTTACTTGCAAAGTCGGCTGCAGAGCTCGAGGAGACTTGGGACGTTCCTCGTGATCTACGGTCGAGTCTCTCTCTCGGAAAGAAATCAATAAATCTTCTGTGGCAAGGTCAGTGGACCAGACTAAATATTCCGACCTGTAAGCCGTACCTGGGCTACTGGGACACCGCCAACCGCCCCAGTCGCCTGGAAGAAAAAGTGTTGGCATGGTTACGGCTCAATGCCACCATTTTAACACATATGAAACCTTATATGGAAAGACGCTTCCCACCGCACTGTGACATCTGTGATGCGGTGTTATCTATCAGTCATATCATCCTGTATTGTCGGCGATTTATTCGTGAAAGTGCTTCACTTATAAATTACTGCGGCGCAGCAGACGTCCCCTTCACCCTTTCCACCATCCTGGGTGATGGGGACATTGTTATGACTGATAAATTGATGGCTTTCTTGAGAGAGATCGGACTGATCAGAGTGATGTGACTTTTTTACTGTGTGGTTATGGTTTTTATCAACGGTAAATATGTATATATTGTAATATTAATTAGGGTTGTCAGTTGACATATTTTAAATAGTTCCTCCTCCCACTGATCTATTTCTAATATAGATGTTCCCTACATTAAGCCAAGTTCCTCGCCTGATAGTCACCAGCTGATGAGTGCAAGTGTGCAATATAGGAAGGTATTGGGCACTTGAAGTCGATGGTGGTCTGCTGGGCGAGGTTCTTCACTTTTTTTATAAATTATGTAAATACATTATACCATCTTGCTTAAGTAATTCTAATTCGGGCCGACAGCTGACGTATATGGAAATGTTCCTGACTCGTCTGGTTCCCTTTCATATATTGATGTCCCCTGTATTAGGTTGTGCCTCGACCGACAGGCACCAGGTGATGAATGCAGGTACGTAATGTAGAAAGGCATTACATATCTGCAGTCGATGGTGTTCTTTTGGTCGAGGCTTTTTTACCATTAGTGTAGGCCTAGTTATTTGTCTCTTATGACTTAGTATAGGTTAGCGATTTGTCTGTTAGGTGATTAGTTTTAGGGTCTTTATATTAGGCATTTTTGTTTATAAGTAATATAAGGTTAAAAATATAAAAAATTACCAAAAAAAATTATAAAAATAAAAATACAAAAAAATAATAAAATAAAAATTATTATATATATATGTGTGTGCATGAAAGTGTGTATGTTCATATGCATGGATGTGTGTATGTATGTATGTATGTATATATATATATGTTCGTATATATATGTATATATATGTCAATGTATATACATATATATAATTTTGCCTTAATGACCAGGGGCTCCGGCCTCCATGGTCGATAGGCAAAAAAAAAAAAAAATAGTCTTGGCATGGCTGTCTGAAGTTAAGTATCTCTTTCTCTCTCTCGTTAATACTGGAATGGGCTTTAAGGATAAAATTATATTTTTTTTTACTTAGGAAAGTCTAAGTATTCTTAAAGAAAGTTTATATTCGTATGTTTCCGCTTCTGCTTACTTGAAGATTCCGTTAAAGTCTCTTCCAAACATTAAAATATTACTGTACTGATTCTGGTGAAGATTACCGTAAGTGCTGTACTTGTTTGGCTGTTTATGTGGTTCGTGGTGTCATATAAATATGTTCCTATTATTCATTAATTCTACTTGTATATACAGTAAGGTAAATAATAATTTGGTAAATTACATGTGTTTTGGTTTCCTCTCGATAGTTTGATTACTACAAGTTTTAGTAACTATCAATTGTTTATGAACTCCCCTAGGTTCGTAATATAATTAACTGGGGGCCTGTCCGGGATATCAACATTTTCTCTCATGTTCGTAATCTTTTGTCTTACACTCATTTGCGTGTGGAAACCAAGCAGGATTTTGTACTCTTGATGATTTCATGTTTAATCGGGTGTTCTGTTCTTAAATATGTTCTCCCTAAGTAAAGTTACTGAAGATCCTTCTGTTGAAAACCTTTGTCAGGGGCAGTTACGTAAGGCAGATTGGATAGAAACAACAAAACATTTATAATGTAAGACATCAGTTAGACCAGAGAAACTCAGTAATACAGAATGCTGTCCTTATTGAATTAGTGAAAGAAGATGTTCTTCCTGGGGATGCTCTTGGGTTAAGTATAGCTAATCCTTGTGATAATATAGAATTACGTAAGCTTGAGATGCAACATGAGCTGAAAATGTTTTAAGAAAATAGGAAAGATGAATTAGCCATGCAGGAATATGAGATAACACGAAAAAAAAAATTTGAATTAACCTTAGAGGAGGAAAGGAGGAAAACAGAGGAAGAAAAACGGAAAACATTAGATATACGCATGAAGGTAGAAGCAAGGGTTAATAACTCTGATAAGTAGGATGGGAGCTATGGGTGTGAAGAGAATATCCCAGTATTTGATATTACTAAGCATTTGCGTTTAGTACCCCAGTTTGATGAGGACGATCCGGAAGAGTTTTTTCAACAATTTGAGAAGATAGCTCAGTCCTTTAAATGGCTTAGAGATTCGTGGGTAGCTATGATTCAAACAGTGTTCAAAGGTGTCGCTAGGTCTGCTTTCCTGTCGCTATCAGTTACAGATACTGAAGATTATGAGAAGGTTAAAGCTGCAGTTCTGAACATTTATGAGCTGGCTCCCGAACACTATAGGGTTCAGTTTAGAAATCTGAAGAAACCAGAGTCACAGTCATATCTAGAGTATATGCATAAGCTTTGTAAAGTGTTTGGAAGGTGGATGAGGAGTAGAGGAGTGGAAACATATGAAGAACTGACAGAGCTGATCATACTAGAACAGTTTAAGAGAACTCTGCCGAGAGATAATCAGTGTTATTTGGAAGAGAGACAGGTAACAGAGGTGCAACGTGCTGCAACTCTAGCAGATAGCTACGTGTTGACTCACAGGAATTTTAGGACAAATCATGTAAACAGGGGCAGGGATGGCAAACTGGAAAAACAGGATTTTGTAAATGATTCAAATAAAGCATATATCCGGAGTAGTTCGGGTCATAAATCTCCCCGGGTCGAGCATAGAAGTCAAATTATTTGCTTTTATTGCAAACAGTGAGGTCATGTCGTTGCAAATTGCCCAAAGCTAAAGGAAAATGAGAATTCGATGCTGTCCTTTGTAGAGATGGAAGAGTCAAGCCCTACCTTGGTGCTTTCCAGTAAAAAGGAAGACTTGCTTGAGCCATTTAACTTTGATGGGACTATAATCAAGTAATGAGTCGAGTAATGATCAGTACCCTATTAGGATACTACGTGACACTACAGCAGAACAAAGTCTTATGTTGAAGAGTGCTGTTCCTGATGTGGATAACCTCTATACCGGTGACCATGTAGTGATAAAAGGCGTAGAGGGTACAATAACACTTCCTTTGTGTAAGGTGTACTTGAGGAGTCCCTTAGTTTCAGGGTGGATGACTGTAGGGATTGACGACACTCTACCAGTATCGGAAGTCTCCTTATTATTATGTAATGATATTGCAAGTGATCTTGTGTTCCAAATCCTGTTGTAACTATGACTCCTGCAGTGGAGAATAACATGAAAGTCATTGAAGATATCTATCATGGTTTATTTCCAGTTTGTGCTGTAACCCGAAGTATGACACATAAAATTATTGACAAGAATTCTCGGGATGATCCTGTTCCTATTGTCGCTGACAGTAATGAGGTAGCCAGAGATGACCTGGGATTGAACATTTTGTTTAACTCTGAGACATCTGACATGGTTGCCTCATTAGTTGAGACAGACTTTAGACCTGTATGTAATAATGATATTAACCAAGTGCCTGTGAATAGGGAGAGACTGATAACAGATCAGAAGGAGGATTCAGAATTATCAGAGTTGTATATGTCTGCAGTAAGCTCAGAGGAAGCTGAGAATTTACCAGTTTGTTACTACTTGGACTCCAGCCTTTTGATAAAGTTCAGGTCTCCTTGTGCCCCCTCAGAAAAATGGCATGCAGTTACACAAATTGTTGTCTCAAGGTGTCACAGAAAAGAAATACTTAGACTCGCACATGACCTTTTGGAAGGACACCTAGGAATCAAGAAAGCATATTTCAAAATTTTGCCTCTTTTTTTTTTTTTTTTTTTTTGGGGGGGGGGTGCAGGCTTAAAAAGAGATGTGTCAAAGTACTGCAGAACCTGTCATGAATGTCAGGTATTAGGTAAACCTAATCAGAAAATCAAACCAGCCTCTTTGCAACCTATCCCAGCAGTTGAGGAACCTTTTTGTAAGGTAATAATTGACTGTGTAGGCCCACTCCCAAAAAGTCGTAGTGGAAATCAGTTTTTGTTAACAACTATGTGTACTGTGACAAGGTACCCAGAGGCTATACCCCTCCATCGAATCACTTCAAAAAATGTGATTAAGGCTTTGATATTTTTTTTTCACGTTATGGCATTCCTAAGATGGTGCAGTCCGATAGAGGACGCAATTTTACATCTTCACTTTTCCAGCAAGTCATGCATGAACTGGGTATTCAACAGTATCTGTCTACAGCTTATCACCCACAATCACAGTCATAGGGAGCCCTTGAAAGGTTTCACCAGACCTTTAAATCAATGTTAACGTAATATTGTGAAGAAAGTGGGAAGGACTGGGATGATGGGGTTCCTCTCATGTTATTTGCCATCTGAGGAGCGAATGATGAGGTGAAAGAGAGAGAGATTGTCCAGGTGCTTGAGGATGCGAAAGTGGATGTATGTGGAATAACTGAAACAAAATGGAGAGGAGAAAGTGTGAGAGAATGGGAGTATGGATGGGGTATATGTGCAGGAGTAGATGAGAATGAGAGGGCAAAGGAAGGAGTGTGTATAGTTGTGAGTAAAAGATGGAAGAAGAGCATAAGGCAGTATGGATCAGTTGGGTCAAGGATTGTGTGGGTAAAGTTGAAAGTTGGAATACAAATGTGGGCGATTGTGTGTGTGTGTATGCGCCAACGCAAGATCGTGCTAGAAGAGTGAGAGAAGAGTTCTGGACAAATGTGGAAGTGTGCATGGAAAAGTTTGGAAGGAATGAGAGAGTGTTTTTGATCGGTGATATGAATGGTAAAGTTGGTAATGTGAAGGTGGATGGAATAGTTGGTGAGTGGGGTGTGCCTGCTGAGATAGATGAGAATGGGAGTGCGCTAGTGGACATTTGTGCTGGGAGGGGGGTGGTAATAGCCAATACCCTCTTCAGGCATAAAATGATCCACAGGTATACATGGCGAGTGATGAGAAGGGTGGGTGGTGAACTGAATGAAAGGAAGGCAATGATTGATTATGTGTGTGTGGATGAAAGGATGCGAAGATGTGTAAAGGATGCAAGAGTGTATAGAGGTTGGGGGAGTGGACTTTCTGACCACTACTTGGTGGTGGCCAGAATTAGGATGCAAGTAAGATGGAGGAATAGAAGAAGGGAAAGACGAGAGGAAGGAGTAGTTGCAAGGAGAGTGGAAAGGTTACAAGAGGATGAGAAAAGGCAGAGTATAAGAGAGAAGTGGAGGAACGATTGGGCAAATATGAATTGGAGCAGAGGGGAGACGTGGAAGGTGTGTGTAAGATATTTACAGAAGAAATATGTGCAGCATGTGATGTGGTGTGTGGAAGGAAGAGAAGACGGAGGGGGTGCACGGAACAGCGTGGTGGACTGAAGAGGTGAAACAGGCTGTGGCACAAAAGAAGAAAGCATACAATGAATGGATGAGAAATAGGGGCGTGGAAGAAGTTGAGAGGCAGAAGAGAGAGTTATATGTGGAAAGGAAGAGAGAGGTGAAAAGATTAGTAAGAGAGAGTAAGAAGAGAGTGGATGAGGAATTTGGAAGGAATTTGAGTGTAAAGTGGAGGGACTGTAAGAAAATGTTCTGGAGAGAAGTGAAAAGAGTAAGACAGGGTGGAAGTGAAGTTAGCAGGGGAGTGAAAGATAAACATGGTAGATTACTAGTGGAGAAGGGAGAAAAAGTGAGCAGATGGAGAGAACACTTTAAGGAATTGTTGAACGTAGAGGATGGAAGTAATGCGAGTATAAGTGGCTGGGGAATGGCTGGGAGAAGGAGGGAGGTGAGAAGACAGGTAGTAATCAGTAGGATAGAGGTTGTGGAAGCAATGAAGAAAGTTAAATCGGGGAAAGCCCCAGGAATTGATGGAGTGTGTGGTGAGATGCTGAGGCATGGGGGAGAGATAGTAGTAGAATGGATGTGGAAGATGTGCAGATTGGCCTGGGAGGAAGGTAGAGTCCCGGAGGATTGGAAGTCAGGTATAATTATTCCCTTGTACAAAGGAAAAGGGGAAAAAGAAGTGTGTGGTAATCATAGGGTATTTGTCTTCTTAGTATAATAGGAAAAGTGTATGGTAGGATACTTATAGACAGAGTTAGAGAAAGAACAGAGAAATTAGTTGGAGAAGAACAGGGAGGCTTTAGGAAGGGAAGAGGTTGTGTAGATCAGATATTCATTCTTAGATCTTTAGTGGAAAAGTTTCTAGAGAAGGGAAAGAAGTTGTATGCGGCTTTCATGGATTTGGAGAAAGCATATGACAGGGTGGATAGACAAGGATTGTGGAAAGTGTTAAGAATATATGGAGTAGATGGGAAGTTGTTGAATGCTGTGAAGAGTATGTACGATGGTGCGAAGGCTGCAGTGCGTGTGGATGGTGAACTAAGTGAATTTTTCTCTTTGAAAGTTGGGTTGAAACAGGGATGTGTCATGTCTCCATGGTTGTTCAATCTGTACATGGATGGGGTAATAAAGAGGTACAAGGTAGGGTAGTGGATGTTGGAGTGGCCCTGGTGAGAGAGGATAGTGTTTGGAAACTCCCTGTACTGTTGTTTGCAGATGATACTGTGTTGTTGAGTGAAGATGAAGGGGAGCTGCAAGGCTTGGTGGATGAGTTTGAGAGAGTGTGTAAGAAACGGAACCTAAAGGTGAATGTAGGGAAGAGTAAAGTGATGGTCTTTGAGAGAGGTGAAGTCAGTGAATGTATAGCGAGGTTGGATGGTGAGGAATTGGAAAATGTGAGTACGTTTAAGTATTTGGGTAGTGTGATGAGTAAGGATGGAGGTTTGGAGGGTGAAGTGCTTGAAAGGGTACAGCAGGGAAGAAAGGTTGCTGGTTCCTTGAAAGCAGTGATAAGAAACAGGGAAGTGAGCATGGAAGTAAAAAAGTTACTACATGACAGTATTGTGATACCAACTCTAACGTACGGAAGTGAAGCTTGGACGTTGTTGGAAGGACACAAGTCAAGAGTGAGAGCAGTGGAAATGAGTTATTTAAGAGGAGCCTGTGGAGTCACGTGGAGAGACAGGCTGACAAATGAGGATATAAAGGAGCGTTGTGGTGTTGATGTGGATGTGATAGGAAGCGTTGTGAGGAACACACTGAGGTGGTTTGGCCATGTGGAGAGGATGGAGGGTGAAAGACTGACGAAGAGAGTGTATGTGAGTGAGGTGGTGGGTGGAAGAGGGAGGGGGAGACCGAGGATGAGATGGAGGGATGGGGTGGAGAGGTATATGAGAGAGGGGGGTGTGAGTTGGGAGCAGGGTAGTGAAATGGCGGGGGACAGGGCGACTTGGAGGCGATTTGTTTGTGGCCACCCCAAACGGGATTGAGGCGTCTGGCAATAGATAGATAGATAGATAGTGTTCAAGAGGCTCTTGGTGTCAGTCCATTTCAGTTAGTATACGGTCATGAAGTGAGAGGTCCATTGACAGTGTTGAAGGAAAGCTGGATAAATGGTAAAGTTAGGTTGCCTCTTTCTCAGTATGTAAACCAGTTCCAGAAAAAAACAAAAAGAGTAAATGAAACTGCTCGTGAAAACTTGCATCAAGCCCAGCATAATATGAAGTCTTATTATGATCAGCCGAGTAAGGTTCGAGAGTTTAGTCCTGGTGATACAGTTCTAGCCCTAGTAACTTCACACATCCCTTACAAGCAAAGTCTGAAGGTCCATACTTGGTACTAAAGAAAGACAGTAGCCTCAACTATGTTACTGCAACCCCCGGAAAACGTAAAACAGAACAACTTGTACACGTAAACAGGATTAGGCCATACTTTGATAGCAAGGATGAAGAACATTAATCCCTTGACCAAGAGAAGTTGGTGTGTGCAGCAAGAGCACAGGAACCTCTGGAGCAAGATTTCCCAGTGGAGGTTCCCATTAAACTTTGTAATTCCCAAATTTTAGCTGATCCACATTCTAAAGTCTCATCTTTCACAGCAACAGGCTCAAGACATCAGGCAGCTGCTGCAAGAATACCATCAAATATTTGAGGATGTACCACAGGCTTGCAATCCCATCAAGCATAAGGTGACTCTTTTGCCTTGGACCACACCAATCAAGCAGAGGCCCTACCGGATGAGTCCTGCCAAGAGGAAGGTTCCTCAGGAGGAGGTGGACTATTTGCTTCGTCATGACTTGGTTGAGCCAAGTGATAGTGACTGGGCATCACCATGTGTATTGATACCTAAGCCTGATGGCTCATATCGCATGTGTACTGACTACAGACGGATAAATGATGTAGCCAGAGCTGATTCTTTTCCACTTCCTCGGATCTACGACATCTTGGACATTATCGGGCAAGCCCAGTTTGTCACCAAATTGGATTTGATGAAGGGGTACTACCAGATGAGACTGGAGGAGGAATATAAGAATATTACGGCATTTGCCACCTTTGATGGACTTTGGCAATATAATGTTCTACCCTTTGGTCTCCGTAGTGCCCCTGGAACATTCCAAACAGTGATGAATAAGGTGACTTCGGGGCTGAAAGGTGTTTATGCCTACCTTGATGACCTGATTGTACAGGAGAGACTTGGTAGAGCCACCTTGAGAGACTTCGTGCCCTCTTCACCTGGCTATCAGACTACCACTTCACGGTTAATTTAACAAAGAGTGAATTTGGTCATGCTACTCTTGTATACCTTGGTCATGTGGTAGGCCAAGGAAAAGTGACTCCTGTTAATGCAAAGATCAGTGCCATTCTCCAACTACCACCTCCAGTAGATAGAAAAGCTCTGCACAGATGCCTTGGAATGGCAGGCTTCTATAGACGTTTCTGTAGAAATTTTGCTCAAGTTTCTGTTTCTTTAACAGATTTGGTAAGCCCGAAGAGGAAATTTTTGTGGACAAAAGAATGCCAGCAGTCTTTCGAGGGGATAAAACAATTGTTACTTCCAGTCCTATGTTAATGGTACCAGATTTTAGTAAACCTTTCGAAATTTAAATTGATGCCTGTGATGTAGGGGTAGGTGCTGTATTGCTACAGTAGGATTCAAATGGTATACTGCACCCAATGTATTACCACAGCGAAAAGCTGAAACCACATCAAAGGAGATACGCCATAATTGAAAAGGAAGCTCTGGCACTTTTGTTGGCGTTGATGGGGCCCAGGGAAAGATTGAGGTGTTCTCTGATCATAATCCACTGCAGTTTGTACAGAAAATGAAGAACAAAAATCAGAGATTACTTAGGTGGGCCCTTGCACTGCAGCCCGTTAACATAAATATCAGACATATACGAGGAAAGGATAATTTCATTGCAGACACTCTGTCTCGTAACAGGTAAAAGTTTCTTCATAATAATTCATAAACTTTTAAGTTAAGGTGGGAGATGTTACCAATATTTATTACTCGATGAGTGAAACAGGGTGGCACTCATTTAGTCAGAAGTGAATCGGTAAAATGTTATGTTTAATGATTCGAATTGTTTGGGTTAGTTTCCTAACACTGACTCGCTTAACACTGTTCAGGGTTTCGAAATTAAGGATATTGGCGGGAAGAGAGGTGATTGAAAGGGTAGTCTTGGCGTGGCTGTCTGAAGTTCTCTCTCTCTCTCTCTCTCTCTCTCTCTCTCTCTCTCTCTCTCTCGTTAATATTGGAATGGGCTTTAAGGATTACATTATATTTCTTTTACTTAGGGAAGTCTAAGTATTCTTAAAGACAGTTTATATTCGTATGTTTCCACTTCTGCTTACTTGAAGATTCCGTTAAAGCCTCTTCCAAACATTAAGATATTACTGTACTGATTCTGGTGAAGAATACTGTAAGTACTATACTTGTTTGGCTGTTTATGTGGTTCGTGGTGTCATTTATAAATTTGTTCCTATTTTTCATCTATTCTACTTGTATATAAGGTAAATAATAATTTGGTATATGGTTTGTCTTTTGGTTTCCTCTAGATATATTGATTACTAAAAATTTTATTAACTATGAATTGTGTTATGAACTCCCCTAGGTTCGTAACACACTGCATCAGGAAGTGTATGGTGTGTTCTAATACTAATGTAAAACTGATAATATAGTTATTCCAGGTTGTACTTATGTACTAATATTACACAAGTATATAAACAAGCACAGTAAACTCAACAATATCAGTTTCTACTGAAAAATTACTGTTGTCAGATATTTATTTATAGAAGTCGGTATCCTCACCCAGGGCACCAATAATCTCTATCCCTATCTATCTATCTATTGCCGGACGCCTCAATCCCGTTTGGGGTGGCCACAAACAAAACGCCTCCAAGTCGCCCTGTCCCCTGCCATTTCACTGCCCTGCTCCTAACTCACACCCCCCTCTCTCATATACCTCTCCACCACATCCCTCCATCTCATCCTCGGCCTCTCCCTCCCTCTTCCCCCCTCCACCTCACTCACATACACTCTCTTCGTCAGTCTTTCACCCTCCATCCTCTCCACATGGCCAAACCACCTCAGTGTGTTCCTCATAAGGCTTCCTATCACATCCACATGCACACCACAACGCTTCTTTATATCCTCATTCGTCAGCCTGTCTCTCCATGTGACTCCACAGGCTCCTCTTGAATAACTCATTTCCACTGCTCTCACTCTTGACTTGTCTCTTTCCAACAACGTCCAAGCTTCACTTCCATACATTAGAGTTGGTATCACAATACTGTCATGTAGTAACTTTTTCACTTCCATGCTCACTTCCCTGTTACTTATCACTGCTTTCAAAGAACCAGCAACCTTTCTTCCCTGCTGTACCCTTTCAAGCAGTTCACCTTCCAAATTCCATCCTTACTCATCACACTACCCAAGTACTTAAACATACTCACATTTTCCAATTCCTCACCATCCAACCTCGCTGTACATTCACTGACTTCACCTCTCTCAAAGACCATCACTTTACTCTTCCCTACATTCACCTTTAGATTCCGTTTCTTACACACTCTCCCAGACTCATCCACCAAGCTTTGGAGCTCCCCTTCGTCGTCACTCAACAACACAGTATCATCTGCAAACAACAGTACAGGGAGTTTCCAAACACTATCCTCTCTCATCAGGGCCACTCCAACATCCACTACCCTACCTTGTACCTCTTATATTACCCCATCCATGTACAGATTGAACAACCATGGAGACATGACACATCCCTGTTTCAACCCAACCTTCAAAGAGAAAAATTCACTTTGTTCTCCATCCACACGCACTGCAGCCTTAGCACCATCATACATACTCTTCACAGCATTCAACAACTTCCCATCTACTCCATATATTCTTAATACTTTCCACAATCCTTGTCTATCCACCCTGTCATATGCTTTCTCCAAATCCATGAAAGCCGCATACAACTTCTTTCCCTTCTCTAGAAACTTTTCCACTAAAGATCTAAGAATGAATATCTGATCTACACAACCTCTTCCCTTCCTAAAGCCTCCCTGTTGTTCTCCAACTAATTCCTCTGTTCTTTCTCTAACTCTGTCAGTAAGTATCCTACCATACACTTTTCTTATTATACTAAAGACAAATGCCCCTATGATTACCACACACTTCTTTTTCCCCTTTTCCTTTGTACAAGGGAATAATTATACCTGACTTCCAATCCTCCGGGACTCTACCTTCCTCCCAGGCCAATCTACACATCTTCCACATCCATTCTACTACAATCTCTCCCCCATGCTCCAGCATTTCACAACACACTTCATCAATTCCTGAGGCTTTCCTCAATTTAACTTTCTTCATTGCTTCCATAACTTCTATCCTACTGAGGTCTTCCTGTTTTCTCACCTCCCTCCTTCTCCCAGCCATTCCCCAGCCACTTATACTCACATTACTTCCATCCTGTATGTTCAACAATTCCTTAAAGTGTTCTCTCCATCTGCTCACTTTTTCTCCCTTCTCCTCTAGTAATCTACCATTTTTATCTTTCACTCCCCTGCTAACCTCACTTCCACCCTGTCTTACTCTCTTCACCTCTTTCCAGAACATTTTCTTACAGTCCCTCCACTTTACACTCAAATTCCTTCCAAATTCCTCATCCACTTTCTTCGTACTCTCTCTTACTAATCTTTTCACCTCTCTCTTTCTTTTAACATATAACTCTCTCTTCCGCCTCTCAACTTCTTCCACACCCCTATTTCTCATCCATTCATTGTATGCTTTCTTCTTTTGTGCCACAGCCTGTTTCACCTCTTCAGTCCACCATGCTGTTCCTTGCACCCCCCTCCGTCTTCTCTTCCTCCCACACACCACATCACATGCTGCACATATTTCTTCCGTAAATATCCTGCACACACTTTCCACGTCCCCCATCTGCTCCAGTTCATTTTTGCCCAATCGTTCCTCCACTTCTCTCTTATACTCTGCCTTTTTCTCATTCTCTTGTAACCTTTCCACTCTCCTTGCAACTACTCCTTCCTCTCCCCTTTCCGTTCTTCTATTTCCCCATCTTACTCGGATCCTAATTCTGGCCACCACCAAGTAGTGTCAGAAAGTCCACTCCCCCAATCTCTATAAGCTCTTGCATCCATTACACATCTTCGCATCCTTTCATCCACACACACTTAATCAATCAGTGCCTTCCTTTCATTCAGTTCACCACCCACCCTTCTCATCACTCGCCATGTATACCTGTGGATCATTTTATGCCTGAAGAGGGTATTGGCTATCACCAACCCCCTCCCAGCACAAATGTCCACTAACGCAATGCCATTCCCATCTGTCTCAGCAGGCACACCCCACTCACCAACTATTCCATCCACCTTCACATTCCCTACTTTACCATTCATATCACCGATCAAAAACACTCTCTCATTCCTTCCAAACTTTTCCATGCACACTTCCACATTTGTCCAGAACTCTTCTCTCACTCTGCTAGCATGATCTTGCGTTGGCGCATACACAGAAAATTCTTGTACATTCCTTTATATGACGTGTGTTAATCTAAGATAACCTTAAGTAAATTCACATGTCTCTTAGGAGGATTAGGTGTAACTGATACTCCAACTCACCTAAGTACTGTTCTCGTATCTCCTATCTCCTAGCTAATTCCCCATAGAGTTGGCCAATTCGTAAAGGTTACTTAGCTAGAAAGAGTTGGACAGGAGATGACGACGAGCCTGATCTTTAGATCGGTTGACTGGGCTGTCAAGCATCCTTGAGGTGCGTATTTACAACATGCTAATTCAATGAGTTTTAGGAGCAGAGTGACTAACATGGCGAGCCTCTTGGTTCCTCACGGTATTGTAGAGGTGCCAACTATTTATTAATTACAATGCAAAATATAGTTAGATTACTTCATGATGCATACAAGGCGAATCTAACTGATTAATTTTAGTTTTAATTAAACTAAAGCCAAGCCAATTATTCCATTCATCTATGTAAACATGTTAAACCTACATCTGCCATTTATTTGAGGCTTTTCATTCTCAGGACACGTCATCTACCGCACAGACGCAATTTAGGTCAATGGAACTTTCCAAAGCGATTACATGTATTTACAATACAGTTGTCCACATGGGTTAAATGAAGTAGCATTTAATTTATTAATAATAAGAATTATGAAAGAGAACGTAATCTCTAGGTTATAAAACCCGCTTGAAGTAATTAACGCTGTCCAGGTTTTCCTGTTTCTAACCAGGGACGACTATTTTAAAAAGTAAGGAGCGCAGCTGCTCTGGGGGAAAATATTTCCCACAGATTTGGGGCCGGCCAAAATATGCGCTGTATCATGCAATGTGACCCTTGGCCAGGAGTTCTCGACATAAGTCTAAAGAACCCCGTGCTGTGGCCCTTCTAGGTCGCGTATCTTGACCCATTTGGTCTCCACCATTTGCTGTCTCCGGGGTAGCCGTTATCTCAAGGGGTACCAGGTTATAATTAGTTTTTATGCTGGTATGTCCCCTACATTTTATTTTCATGAGTCTCGGCACCCCCCCCTGAATCTGGGTGAGTGGAGATCATTTTAGCTAATGATAACTGGGATCTTCGTTGTTCTGTTTTTACTAAGAACATCTACTATGTTTATAGCAGACTTGTTTCTGGCAGCCTGAGCCCCATAAAATCTTTCTCTTAGGCTCAAAAGATATTCTTCACTCCAGTGTCTATTCCAGGTGTCTAATACCTTTTTCAGAGGTTGATATCCCTCCCGCAGATGTTGTTCTAATTCATTATTTTCCATGGTAAGATCCTCTACTTCCTCCTGGACATCCACACAAGGCACCAGATGGAGCTTTCTGCCATAAAACATATGAGCTGGTGTCCGTGCCTCAATTGAGATGCTAGTGTCATCTAGATAGGTTAGGGGTCTATCATTAATCCTAGCATCAATTTCAGTTACCACTGTTCATAAGTCTTCTCTTGTGATCTTATTTCTGTGTAAGGTATTCCTTAGGCAGTTCTTCACAATACCAATTGTTCGTTCGGTAAATCCATTTTGCCATGGCACTCTTGGAGCTATGAACTGCCAGGTGCAATTTCGGATTCCAGTGCCGACGTGACCTTTGTGTCATTCGTTATATTTAAAAGTTTATTAATTTATTAGGACAAGACCTTCTAGCATCAAATCTTCTAAATACGTTCAGAAATGTCTCTGAACTCCGATCTTCTGCTATTTCTAGATGGACTTCCCTTGTGTAGATGCACATAAACAGACCTTATGGGGAGTTCCCTCACCCGTAACAGTTATAGCCCCTGTGTAATCAACTCCAGTTACTTTGAAGGGCTGACTTACATTTACCCTATCCCTTGGTAAGGCAGGTGGTCCTGGATAGTCATATGGTCGTTGTTCATACCTCCTACATGTAATGCAACCTTTGAGATATTTCTTTATGACCTATTTACCCTTAGGGATCCAATACCTTTCCCGGATTGAGGCCAAAGTCAACGGCACACCTCCGTGATGAGTCAAATCATGGGCTTCTATTCCAATTAACTGTACAAAATAATGGCTCTTAGGTAATAATGTGGGGTGTCTAGCTTGGAGAGGCAAATCAGCCTTTATTATTCAGCCCCGGCATCTAATTAGACCCTTTCCGTCTAAGAACAAGCCTAAATCTCTTATCAGCTTACTCTTGTTCCCAGTGCCTTTGCCTAAAAGGTTATATATATCTATGTAATAATTCCCTTGTATCCTTTTCAGCCAATATTCCATGGGATCTCACTTCTGAAACCCTACTTTCTTATTGAAAAAAATCAACAACTAATTTAGTAGTGTTAATAAGTTGTCTTATTGATGATAATCTGCTAATGTCAGTTACTTCTGGCTCAGGTACTACAGGTTCCAAATTTACTACACCAAGCTCGACAATACTATACTGTTTCTGTTCAGGCCAATCTTTAGTGAGTATCCATTTAGGACCTTTAAACCACAAGTTATTTTTTATCAGTCTCTTTACAGTCGAACCTCTTGAGAGCAGATCAGCTGGATTTTGTTTGGAGGATACATGCATAAATTTAAATTTGGAAGACAGCTCTTTAATAGTCTTCACTCTATTGCTGACGAAAGGAATTTTACTGTCTTCCTTCCCTATCTAGTAAAGACAAATCTCACTGTCAGTCCATATACAGATATCCTCAAACTGAGTATCAAGAGCAGTGGCTGTATACCTGGCCAATTTAGTGCCTACTTTTATAGAAGCCAATCCCATTTGAGATAGGGTTCTTCCTTTAATTGGCGCAACTCTGGCTTTGGACATAATAATCTTACTATCCTCTCCTGTTGGGCAATAAGCTATTGCTCCAGATGCCTTTTGAGAAGCATCACAAAATATGTGGAAATACTTCTCATTACTGTTTCTATTCCTGGGAATACATATGCTTGAAGTGGTTTCAAACTCCTTTCTAATCTGTTCCCATTGTTCCACATAAATCTCACCAAATTCAGAGTCCCAGTCCAACTTTTCTCGCCAAGCCTCTTGCACTAAACATTTGCCCCTAATAGCTATAGGACTGACCAATCCTAATGGGTCAAATAACATGGAGACCTGACTTAACAAGGATCTCTTGGTGAGAGTGACTTCAGAGAACTAAACTGGTTTCAAACTTATTTCATCAGCTCTTGTATCCCAGTTAAGACCCAACACATTTTGAATTTTGGAAATGTCATTATTGGGATAGTCCTCTTGTATTTTATTCCTCAAAAGCAGTGAATTTGTGTTCCAGCTCTGTAACGGCAAATTTGCCTTCCCACATTCGTAATTGGCTGCTTCATAAGCCTTCAATGCTTCCGTCTCTGCATCAGCAACACCTTGCAAATTATCCATATAAAATGCCTGCCCTATTTCTCGCATTTGGCATCCTCAAAAAATGATGCTTTAAAGTGTTGCAAAGTGGGAAAGGACTAGCACAAGAGCCAAAGAGCACTGATCGGAAACAGTAAGTCTTCAATGGACTATCCTCATGTTGAGGATCTTGAGGCCAGAGGAATTTTGTAAATTTCCTATCCTCCTCTCTCGGTCCTCTTCTGAGAAAGGCCTTACTAATATCTGCTGTATAAGCATAAGGTTTCTCTCTAAATCTTAGTAATGCATTCCCTAACTTCTCTGTTAGTGTAGGTCCGGAGTATAGCTAACTGATCCTTTGGACGCTTTACTACTACAGTTGAAAACTATCCTTATGGGAGTAGTTACTGAATCCTTGCTTACAGCATGATGTGGCAAATAATGTCCCTCCTTATGGTTGACAGGGAATTCTACCTATTCTATAAATTTATTCTTCAGTTGATCTTTTATAATATTATCATATATGATTAGATGTTCTGGTTTATCTCTCAACTTCCTTAAAAGAGAATTTAACGGAGCCTTAGCTGCTTGGTAATTTGTCGGAAACTCTGAATGGTTTAGTTTCCATAGTAATCCTGCCCAATACTGTCCATCCTTAATTTCCCATGACTGGTTATACAGATCCAAAGTTATTTTATCTTCAGGGATTGGTTCCTCAGAGTGTATGACTACACTGTCTAGGTCCCATAATTTGTGTACAGGTTCAATGTTTTCATACAGGAAGTCATTTATCTGAGTAGGTTCTAGTTCTGCACCTATTCTAGCTACCATCAATGACTGTGTGGGGGTAACAAAGACTGAGTCTACTAGTTTAGCCTCACCTTTAGCTTGTTCTGGAAATGACAACTGACCCATAATAAGGTTACCTCCTCGACTCTTGAATAACTGTACCTTATCCTTCTTGAAAGTCCCACGTAGGAATCTTCCACAGTAATCAGAACCAATTATCATTTTTATGGGACCCACAGTATCTGAGTCTACGTTCCGTTTAGCCAACTTTATCCCTGATCTTTGTAGATAATCAGAGGTCTCCTTCAGTCCTTTTATGTATATACTTGTCTCCATATTATCAAGCACAGCTGCTGTTATACGGCATTTATATCTGCCAAGTTGTATTACAGGTCTAACTAAATCAAAAGACTGAGATTCCTTAGTAGTTAAGAATCCTGTAATGACTAGATTTACCTTGCCAATAATAGGTAACTTCAGTTTCTTCACAATGTCTGCAGAAATGAAGGTTTTCTGAGCACCCGTATCAAAAAGAGTACATGCTAATAGGTATCTTTTCTCAATCACTACTTTCACATCTGCTATTGGAACTGCAGCTGGCATTATTACTACTGGAGTTTTCCCCTTAGCAATTGTCATATTGACAATTGCAGGTTTAGGAACCTCATTTTTCATCCTTGGCAATAAAGCTCTATGATGTTGATCCCTTTTACATTTGAAACAAAGATTTAATTTAGTCTTGCAGTCCGCGGAACTGCGTTCGGAAGTCATACATATTATACAACATCCCAGTTACTGAAGCTTTCCTACTTTAGAGGCATAATCAGGATAATGTTGACAAGATGCACTGGAATGTTGCTCATCACAAAATGCACAAACTTGCTTGTCCCTTGCCATGGGAGGTTTTATTTCCTTATTTTCATCATTTTGTCTATTCCTTGTCTTTAATATTTTATCCTCAGCCTTTAAAAAGCTGAGGAGTGTACCTATCACTACTTTAGGCACAGACTTAGCCTTCTCTGACTTAGGTCTCCCAACCAGTTGGTTAGTGTTTTTTTTTTCTTTATTTCAGTCTTCTGTTTAATTTCAGCAGGCTTTACTGTTCCTTGCATATGTTTACAGAGTTGCATTAAGCCTTCCGCAATCTCCTCACAGGAGAAAGTATCTTTTTGGTACCTACCATACAAAGCATCCTTGGTTTTTGGTGGAAGCTTTAAGGACACAATTCTAGAAAGCACCCAATCTGCCGCCTTAATATTTTCGTAAGTACCTAAAGCCTTAAAATTGCAACTTACTGCAATTCTAAAACTTTGCAAGGAATCAAAATCATGTTTAGGTATGGGTAATTCAAGTACAGCCTGGAGTAATTGGGTGATAACTTGCTCCTTGTCTTTAGGAGTTTTGTCTAAGGATAGTCGAGGCCACCTCATAATTGTTTTCTTCCACTTGTAATTCTTTTATCAGCTTATAAGGCGTTCCCTCGACCTGTTCTAACAGACATGTGAGTTTGCTCACATTAGGGAGATCTGTTCTATCATGAACTAAGTATTTGAACTGGTCCCAAAAGGATTTCCAATTTTGCTCCCCATCAAACACCAGAAGCGTAATTTGTGGTAGTACAGCATTACTCTGCTGTTCCACAACTTGTATTTCCGCGGCAGTCTCAGCCAATCTTGACTAGTAACATCAGTACGGTTAAATATTCTTCTAATTTACCTTCAAATTTTGCAATCTCTGACTCTAAGAGATCTTTTATCATCAGCTTTTATTATGACCGCTTCTAAATTTACATAACCTTCTTCATACTTAGTCCATCGATCTTTCAGTATATTCAGGAGACAATTTAATTTCTCCCTGGACAGAGGTGTTTCATCTAACGATTGTTTGCAGTCATTTATGGCTGTCGTTACCCATCCTGCCTTACTGCAAGATCTCTGTAACAAGGAAATAGACATGTTGACTGATTTCTGATTTAATAATTTAACCATTAATATCAACCACAAATTTACCCCAGCTCAGTAATTATCTAATTATTTTAAATGTAGAAGAGTGTAGGGATAAGGTCCGCAATATCGACCCTATTCCCCTGGGTTGTTAAACCTCTAGGGTTATATCTTATCCCCACACTCAATTTCCAAATAACCCATACCCCCTGAGCTCAGAAATATTTATCTCCTACCGCACCATAGGCCCACCCATAGCTTTTATAGCATAGAACTGTCCTTTCTTCAGTTCTATATAGTACATATATTTCTGCAGAACCGCTTCTCTACCATGATGATTGCAATGTATACCATCGGCTTTTAATGTTGCTTGGAAGGGCTTTGCATTAAAGTGGATAAATCCTTTCCCTTCCTAATTCGTCGCAACTTCCTGTTCACAGCTCTGCTATTTAATTTATATGTACCATAGCAAACTGGAAAACTATATGGTAGGTTTCTAGGCTCAAGTAGGGTTATGGTTACCGAGGATTTATGTGAACCTTCTATGGCTCCTACCACGGCTAGAATGCTTTCCACAGTTTCATTAACTTCCACATCTTCATGAATATCATTTCCTCCCAGGAAAAGGATAGTGCGGTCATGCTCCCAATCTAATACGACATTTAGCCTTCCATCATCAGAGAATGAACTTGCCCTCCCACCTGGAGCGCGGTATATACGTACTTCCACGTCATCCACTTGTACCGAACGTGGTAGTAGCCTATGCTCAACAAACGCAACCTTGTAAACATTCAGTGCTTCTGTGCACATCTGCTATCCTCACTCTCAGGGGCACCAAAAATGTCAGAAATTTATTTATACAACTCGGTGTCCTCACTTGGGGCACCAGAAATGTCAGAAAGTTTATTATTCAAGTCGGTATCCTCACTCAGGGCACCAAAATGTGTCCGAAAATTCTTATACACTCCTTTGTCTGACGTGTGTTAATCTAAGACAGCCTTAAATAAATTCACATGTCTCTTAGGACGAATAGGTGTAAATGATACTCCAACTCACCTAGTTACTATTCTCCTATCTCTTAGCTAATTCCCCCATAGAATTGGCCAATTCGTAAAGGTTACTTGGCTAGAAAAAGTCGGACAGCAGATGACGACGAGCCTGATCTTTAGATCGGTTGACTGGGCTGTCAAGTATCCTTGAGGTGCGTGTTTACAACATGCTAATTCAACGAGTTCTAGGAGCAGAGTGACTAACATGGCGAGCCTCTTGGTTCCTCATAGAATTGTAGAGGTGCCAACTATTTATTAATTACGATGCAAAATACAGTTTGATTACTTCATGTTATATACAAGGCGAATCTAACTAATTAATCTTAGTTTTGATTTAACTAAAGCAAAGCCAAATATTCCCTTTTACTATGTAAACATGTTAAACCCACATCTGCCATTTATGTGAGGCTTTTCATTCTCAGGACACATCTACCGCACAGACGCAGTTTAGGTCAATGGAACTTTCCAAAGCGATTACATGTATTTACAATACAGTTGTCCACATGGGTTAAATCAAGTAGCATTTAATTTATTAATAATAAGAATTATGAAAGAAAACGTAATCTCTAGGTTATAAAAACCGCTTGAAGTAATTAACGCTGTCCAGGTTTCCCTCTGCTTCTAACCAGGGGCGACTATTTAGAAAAGTAAGGAGCGCAACTGTTCTGGGGGAAAATATTTCCGACAACTGTGTATCATGGCATTAATAAATTTCGTCTATAATAGTAGTAGAGCATTAAAGTGGAAATTAAATTGAATTAGCATGATAATATTTTTAAAGTTTTATCACGGTATTGTAGTAGTAATGTTGAATATACTACACACACACACACACACACACACACACACATATATATATAAATATATCTAGAGAGAGAGAGAGAGAGAGAGAGAGAGAGAGATTTGTATATATATATATATATATATATGTATAGATTAGAAGGTATATATATATATATATATATATATATATATATATATATATATATATATATATATATACCTAGGCTGCTTCCCCCAAGGAAAGCGAGGTAGTGTATATATATATATATATATATATATATATATATATATATATATATATATATATATATATATATATATATATATATATATATATATATATATATATATATATATATATTTAAAATATTGTTTTTCTCTTGGAGTGAACTGTTATTGCGGGCTCATTGCCTTTGGTTCCTTCTTCCTCGCATTAAAAAAAAATATATATATATATGTTCATGAAGCACCATCACACATCACATTTGTACACCACGCTGCTAAATCACTCTTTACAATACCCATAGGATAGTAGCATGAATCAGTGCCATCGATATAATCTTCTCAAGTTAAGCCTAGTATTATTTAAAGAAAATATTAAGTACTAAGGTAGGACTTACAAGGACTTTGCTTAAACATATTTTCGGTCAAGAGGCAGCCGGAGCACTAGTAAACCGATTATTATTACCGTATTATTATTATTATTATTATTTTACAGAGAGAGAGAGAGAGAGAGAGAGAGAGAGAGAGAGAGAGAGAGAAAAAGTGATGTAAACATATCACCTACCTACTCTCCACAAGCGCAAGCTAAAAATAAAAATCAGTCAGTCATCTGGAGGGGTTACCGGTTGTTGCTTCGTCCCCTTCCCTACAAAAAATCTTCCTTGCGTTGAGTAAAATCGTCTGACTGAAGTTCGGGTAAAGTATGGGACATCACCTTATTGGACTTTAAAAAGAATAACGAGTAAGGAATGTGACTGGATGAATGGTCTTAACTGCCCCACAACTCACACTGTTATTAAAATGCTGCCATAAAACACAGTTGTCCTTCTATAACAACCCTCCCTAGAGGTGCTGAGTTGCCATATTGGTCTGTGTATTTGTAGGTTTAGTAAGGACCACAACACCTCTTTGTTAGCGATTATATCATCACATTACACCTTCACCGAGGCGTTTCCCACAAGTTAAGTAATATTTCCTGTAGCAAGGATTAAATATTAACAAAGACGACCCCATGCTATTACAATAACCTTCACAGAGGCGGTTCCCACTAGCTAGGTAATATTTACTGTGGTAAAGAATACATCAACAAACATGTCCTAATAGCATTACACCTTAACCGGATAGTCGTCCTCAAGCTAATCCTGTATCGATAATTAAATATAAACAAGGACGTCCTCATACTGACTGGACTGAGGACGATTGCTTTGAACTCCTTCATGTCGAGACTTTTTTGCATAATTGTGTCATCATACAAAAAGAGCTAATAGTCTCCTATTTTTATGTTGAACGTGTCGACATAGTTTGCAGGATTAACCAACGAGATAATTAAGTCATATCAGACATAAATAATAAAGGAATGCTAAAGGGCCTCTTCAGCTAATAAGAACACGATTACTCTCTCATCCTGAGCTAGTTGCATTGTATATTATATTGGATTTTGCGAAGTGTTGGTCTTGTGTATTGACAGCAAAGACTTTGAACTGTACTTATGAAAGAATTATATCCCCATGGATGCTTGATTCTTTAAAACTATGGGGTAACCGAAAGGTCAGACCTAACCTGGGCTCTCCTTCATGAACAAGACCAAAGCTTGGCCGATTCTTCTGTTCTCACAGTTTCAGTTTCAGCATATGGGCTTAATTCTTCCATCTGCTTGCCTCGCACAGTGATTTCTTTACGATGCAAGAAAAGTAAAAGTTGTACGTATGTGAGGTGATACGAAAAATATTTTGTTGGATATTAAACTCATAATCAAGGATGTAATTCTCTCTCTCTCTCTCTCTCTCTCACTCAAGAAGATGGTTATAAAGTGTAAGAGGACGTACCAGAAAGGTAGGTCTGTGGTGAGATTGTGGGCTGATACTCCCACTCTCAGCCACTCAGCCACCCGGTGTTCCCACATTTATGCAGGACCGCGTGTGTGCATTTCAGATTTTATACGCGAGCCGCTTCCCTGGAAAATCTTTTACTCTGGAAAATAAAGCTGACAAGCGCACCATTCTTATTTTTCTATTCTTCTATCGTTTAGTTTTAAGGTGAAAAGTGGTGAAGTACGTCATCATTGTAAAGCTTTTGAATGCTAAAATTCAATAACCTTTTCAGTTTCGTGAAGTCTTTCATGTTTCATAATTTCTAACTCCAATCGATAATTCACTTTACGAGAGACGTCTATAAGTGAATATGCGAACGTTAATTTATATTAACTACTGAAATACCTTAACATTTTTGTAGTTATTTTGTCTACTGCCGACTGATTATATTCGACTTCTGAGAATCGTCAATCAGTGAAATCTTTGTTGCCTGTCATTGTTAACTCATTTTGCATCTTGACATCTTACATTTTATTGCTGGTGCCACCAGACCATTACTTTCAGCTTACAAGGTTTGTTGTGGCCCAATTTCGCAACGATAATGCAGCTATGAATCCCTGGGAGACATTATTGTGTTTGTGTCGTGACGAACGCTAATGGTCAGGGACGACAGGCTGGTAAGCAGGGAAGTGCGCAGGTTACGTGGTCGCAAACTCTGCTTTCTCTGGTACAATATGTTGCTTAAAATATAACCCCATTAAGTATGATGTTGATTCTAAATTAAGACTATAAAATATCCATTCCTTTCCCATTACGATCGTGGTAAAAAAAAAAAAAAGAAAATCCTTAATGAAGATTATTTCTGGTCCGTCCAGCAAAAGAAAACTTTATAAATCACGAAGTTGACCTGACCGTCAGACGGTGTAACAACTACGATGGATGTCCAGAATTTCCATAAATGGGAAAGAACATCATAAGATGAAAATCTCTATATAATCTTCAGTGTTTCTTATTTCTATGGCTGCTTATGTATTGTATACATTGTACATGCCGGTTTGAACAAAGATGATGGTTGGCAGCCGAGTTATACAAGTTCAAACCGTATTTTCCTGATCTTAAGGTACAACTGATCCGCAGGGCCGCACACATCAATATCTGTCACTGGAAAACTAACCTGCCCCCACTCAATGTTTCACACATGAGGATACTTGCAGAGGTATTGTGGAGAGTGGGGTGGGATATCCATGCGGAAATCGTGTTGTAGTGGTTGTGTTTGTGAGAGTCTAAATATGTCATCAAAGAGCATAAACTTGATATGAAGATATGAATATTAACTTACATGACTGAACCTTAATAAACGTTCGCCCAAGGGTGGGATTCAGCCCAGGTCAAGAGGAATGGTAGACGCACAGGCTGCTCAACTCACTGGCCCAAGACTTGGTGATAAGAGGGAGGCCGTACTGTACAATGCAGTAGAAGACGCCACAACACTGAATACCAGACCCCATACTACCATTCTTTACATTACATCACAACACTTTACCACACGTCTCATTTCTACACTTTACATTTTCTGCTCCCTACCGAACAAATGATTTTTATTTATTTTGTTCGCACACACACACACACACACACACACACACACACACACACACACACACACACACACACACACACACACACACACACACAGAGGCAGTCAAAGGAGGCAGACGTGCGGCATCGGCTCTCCGTACCGGACCAACACGGCCAGTGGCATTACCTAAATTAGTATCTTTGAATGAGTCAAGCTCTGTAACAGGTTAGACTAAATGATTTTTCATTATTAAAAAGGAAAAAAATAATACAGAGTTTAAACAAGACTTGTTCAAGAGAAAAAAAAAAGAACCACGAGGGAAAAAAAATGCGCTGAGTCAGCTGGGTTTGTTTATACTACAGCAACACGGGGAAAGTGTGCATACTCTGTAAGTACATACTCTGTTCATTTAGTATTACAAAATGGATACATACTTCAGTAAAACAAATTTGGAAAAGAAAAGGGATAAAAGTAAAAAGCAAAATGATGATTTCTACCAAGAACTGGTTGAAGTGGAGACTCACAACAGACTGGTTGAACGTGTACACAAACTAGAAATGGCTTTCAAAAATGAAATTGATGAAGTAAAGAAGCAAATGCACTTGCAAAAGGAAGAGATAGAAAAACTAGGAAGAGAGGCCAATAAGAAAGACACAACCATCAGTGAACTAACAGTGGAAATGAGTACGCTTAGGAAGAAAGTGAGTGAAATGGGAAGTACAGTAGTCAATCACGAAAGTGTTATGGAAGAGTCCAAAAATGACACAGAAACAATTAGGCAAGCAAGCAGTCTTAAGGACCAGAGCAGTGATATTGAGGAGAAGATAACACAGGTGAATGAAGCTGTGCAAAGCTAGAAAAATGATGTAGAAACCACGTATGCTGAAATGGTGAAAGTAAAGAAAGCCTTAGAAACAAGGGTGGAGGAAAAAAGCATTAAAAAGGAAGTGAAAAGAATAATCCAAAACAATCCAAAGTTAGTCAGAGATTCAGTAGAGATAAACAAGTCTATAGTAATCACTGGTATAGAAAAGGAAGTAAAAAACAAGATCACAAGAGACAAAAAGGAGATGGCAAATATAACGAGCTTACTGAAAGAAGTATCAGAGGAAATCTGTAGTAAAGACATAGAGGAACACAAAAGGTTAGCGAAATACGAGAAAAGCAAGACAAGACCTCTAAAGGTGACTTTCTAGAGTGTAAACACTGTGGAAGAGATACTAAAAAATGCAAAGAATCTTATAGAAAAAGAGGAGTTCAAAAATGTATGGATAAAAAGATGCCTTACACAAGAGGAACTGGAATTACTGAAAGAGAAAAGGGAGGAAGCAAAAACAAAAAAATGAGGGAAGATCAGAAGAGAGGAAGAAGAATTTTTTTTTACAAAGTAATAGGATTGCAGGTACGAAAGTGGTACACAAACAGGATGGAAGAAAAAGGAGGAAGATAGTAGAACCATGTCATGACAAATATATAAACAAGATGATGAAGTTGATGTACTCAAATGTGGATGGAATGGTACCTAAATTACTAGAGATGAATGATTATGTCAGAGAAAATGAACCACAAATAATATGCCTAACTGAAACAAAATTAACACCAAGGATATCCAATGACATACTAAACTTAGAGGAATACAATATATGGAGAAGAGACAGAAATTTAAAAAAAGGAGGAGGAATTATAATATTAACTAAGAAAAATCTAAAAGTCAAGGAAATAAAACTAGATATACCATCACAAGTAGAACTGATTGCAGTAGAGATCGACACATCTGAAGGTAAAGTAATTGTAGCCAATTTGTACATGCCACCCAGATCAAACACATGGGAAAGAGACGAATATGAGGACCTGGCAGAGAGTACAATTCAGAGTATAAGATCATTACTACATAAAATGGAAGAGAAATCGGAAAGAATTATACTAACTGGGGACTTCAATACAAATATAAATTGGAATACTCTAGATATAAATAGCCAAGAAAGCTGTTGGGACCAAAAGCTCCTGGATCTCGTACAAGAGTTTTTCTTAACGCAACATGTGAGGGAAACCACCAGAAAAAGAGGACTTGTACCTTCAGTGCTAGATCTAATATTTACAAGGCAAGAAAATGATACTGACAGTTTAATATATCACCCTCCACTCGGCAAAAGCGATCATGCAGTACTAAATTATAACTTCAGGATA
This sequence comes from Coenobita brevimanus, assembly GCF_032717465.1. Taxonomy (NCBI): domain Eukaryota; kingdom Metazoa; phylum Arthropoda; class Malacostraca; order Decapoda; family Coenobitidae; genus Coenobita; species Coenobita brevimanus. Next base: position 7,814,807 of record NC_136998.1, read on the forward strand.
GCATATGACATAGTAAACAGCAATGACAGTTACAAAAAGAGCCTAAACTATAAAAAGGGAAATTATCAAGACCTAAAGAAGTACTTCTTAGAAGTTGATTGGGAAAATGAGCTTAGAGGACAAGATTTAAATGCTGTATATAAAAAATTTTGTGAATTTTATGGAATAGGAGTCCAGAAGTACATCCCACAGCACAAAGAAATAGATAAGAAAATACAGAAATGGTTCAATACAGAATGTAAAAAATCAAAAGAAAGAAGAGATTTGTTGTGGAATAGATACAGAAGACACAATAGTGAAAGAGCGTATAATAATTACAAACAGGCAAGAAATGACTATACAAGAATAAGGAGGGAAGCCCAAAAACAGTTTGAGGAGGATATAATAAATAAAAGTAGTGATCAACCAAAGCTGTTCTACAGCTATATCAGAAGCAAAACCAAAGTAAAAGATATAATACAATCCATTACGGACGAGGGAATCACTTATACACAAGAGAAAGATATTTGTGAAGCACTGAATAAGAATTTCCAATTAGTTTTTACAGAAGAAAACAATTTTGAGAGGGACTATGTGGAACACGCATGTCCACACATACTACCAGATATACAAATAGCAGAAAAAGTAATACAGGAGGAGTTAAGTAGATTAGACAGAGGAAAAGCAAGTGGTCCTGATGAAATTTCATGTTGGGTATTACGAGAATGTGCAAAGGAGTTAAGTAAACCATTATTTTTAATTTTCAAGAAATCCTTGAGTCAAGGTAAACTACCTGATATTTGGAAAAAAGCAAATATTGTCCCCTTATTCAAGAAAGGAAATAGACAAAATCCACTCAACTACCGACCAGTATCACTGACCAGTGTTGTAAGCAAGGTATTAGAAAAACTTATAAGAAAAGCTTGGGTAAATCATCTAGAAGAACACAGTATGATAACAGAAAGACAGTTTGGTTTCAGAAAAGGAAAATCATTTGTTACTAATCTTTTGAGCTACTATGACAGAGTAACAAACACAATACAGGAAAGGGAAGGATGGGTGGACAGTATCTATTTAGATTTCAAGAAAGCTTTTGACACAGTACCACACCAAAGACTTTTATGCAAACTGTACCATCAAGGAGGAATTCGAGGCAAACTGTTTTGTTGGATGCAAGACTTTCTCATAAAAAGAGAAATGAGGACAGTACCAAGAGGAAACTACTCATCATGGAAAGAAGTGACTAGTGGAGTACCACAGGGTTCAGTGCTGGCACCAATCATGTTTTTAGTGTATATAAATGATATAAACAGTAACATTAGAAATGAGAGCTATCTGAATATGTTTGCAGATGATGCAAAAATACAAAGGAGAATTACTAACACAGGCTCTTTATAAGAGCTACAAGAAGAATTAATTAAACTTCATGAATGGAGTAATACATGGCAAATTGAATTCAATGTGGACAAGTGTCATGTGATCAAGTTTGGTAAAAGTGGAAAAAGACCTGATTGGGGTTATAAGTTAGGAAATAAAACCCTATACACATCAGAAAGAGAGAAAGACCTAGGTGTGATTATCAATAACAGACTATTTCCAGCTGACCACATCAGCGAGAAGGTACGGAACATGTATACACTGCTTGCAAATATGAGAATAGAATTCATATACATAAATGAAGACATGCTAAGAAGGATAATAACATCATTCATTAGACCAACCCTGGAATATGCATCAGTAGTCTGAAGTCCTCATCTCAAAAAGCATATAGACAAGATTGAAAAAGTTCAAAGGGCCGCTACCAGATGGATACCAAGCTTAAGGGACCTAAGCTACGAAGAAAGACTAAATAAACTGAATCTACCAACACTACAAGAGAGAAGGAAAAGAGGTGACATGATAATGCTATATAAGTGCATATCAGGAAAGGAGAAATAGACATAAATGATTACTTAACATATGAGAAGCATCAGCAAGAGGACACTGCAAAAAACTGCATAAGAAGAGAGGTGATAAAGACGTAAGGAAATTCAGTTTCCCAAACAGAGCAATTGATCAATGGAATGCACTACCGAATGAAATAGTGTGTGCCAAAACAATTCACAAATTTAAGGATATGTACGATAAATATGGTTTAAGACACGGGACAGTACGAGCTTGACTCATTCCCGTAAAGATACAATTAGGTAAGAACAATTAGGTAAGAACACACACACACACACACACACACACACACACACACACACACACACACACACACACACACACACACACACACACACACACACACACACACACACACACACGTGGTGAACTTAGTCTTTGCTCTACACCTTAACCTATGAGTGATTGTTTTCACACCGGACCCTTTCAACTTGCCTTGACTTGACCTATACCGCTAAGTTTGTTAAAATTTGATGAAACTGTTTAAGATGACTCTGCCTGAACAAAATTTTACCTAACTCTGTGATCCAAACTTTTGTCCTATTGCTTTAAAAATAATGCGGCAACACCTTGTTTAACCATCAGTCTTTCGGCCAACTTTGGTTACTGTTGCATGAAAATTCTCTCTCTCTCTCTCTCTCTCTCTCTCTCTCTCTCTCTCTCTCTCTCTCTCTCTCTCTCTCTCTCACTCACACACACACACACACACACAAAATCATAACAGCCACTGTCATGCTGGTATAATAAAGAAGACCTCATACGTACACATTTATTGTCCTGCTTCCTCTGACATAAGTATTGGCATCTGTGTGATTTGTTCTCTTTCATGCTCTGCGCTGGCACCAGTTAAGCTGTTCATAACGTTTATTCGACTGCAGGCCACATCCAAGCTGGAAAAAAAAAAAAAAAAAAAAAAAACGCCTAGCCGCAGCAGTGAAAAAATGCTTAAGATTTCTAACAAAACTAAAATGATTATCTGAATCATTTTTAAAATTTTTTAAGACTGGTGTCATTCCTAAGCAGAAAGAAGTCTTTTGGCAATAGTAAGATTATAATTAAACCTGACTCCATCGCTTTAAATGTGTTATGCTTCCTACCAGGCTCTTGCAGATGCATAAGTTTCTTAAGTTTTACCCTCTTGAGATGCTTCGCACAATATCTGGAAACCATTCAAGTTTCTTGGCAATAGAAGAGGTTAGTACAACAAGTAAGGCAATACAGCAATGCAAGACAACGCAAGAGAGCGAGACAACATAAAATACAGGACTGCAACAGAGCAAGAAAACATAATAGTGCAGATCAACTGATCAAAGCAAGACAATGCAACAGAGGAAGATAAAGTAATAGTGGAAGACAGCACACCGGAAAGATCTAACATAACGTACAGAACACCGATTGGGGAGTTGTCAAAGACAGAGAACATAAGCCTCCGGTCACAACAAACTATCGAAGATCATTTCCGTTAACTAGAGGTAAATAATGAAACTGTTATGGCACGAAGAGATTCCTCATCTATTTTTTTTTTTTTAATACAGCGCGGGAAGCCATGGGCGAGGAAGAGGACACGCAAGATGGAGATGGAGAGTACAAGTCTTTGAGGGGAGTGAGCGGGGAGTTGGAGACAAGGCAGCTTGATGGCCGAGGACAGGCTGACATAGTGGCGATTTGTCTGTGGCTAGTCCTTCTAGGATAATGGGGTCTGGCAAAAGATGGATTGATAGAAGAACAAGAATTAGTGAGTCTACCTCGGACACAAGCCTTAAATGCTGTTGACCACTGTAGCCTACCCCCATGCACTACACTACGGAAGAGCAATATGAACGGCGTGTATTAGCCCAGTCAAAGCAAAGCAAGTAGAATATAATGGTATAACATGAGGAGTGTTAAAAAAAAATAATTGTCAGCAAGCTTCGTTTGATTCATGGATATTCGGATAACAAAATTCCATTACCCATATTAACGAACAACAATACGGAAAGTATCGCGGTCATACCTATTGCATGATTTGTTCTGAAAAAAAAAATAAAAAAATTGAGGCATGGGAAAATTAATTATTCTCCTTTCCCACCATTCCTGTATAATGATTTGTTTCCCCCCTTCCTAACCACAGTTTTAAATAGACTGTTACTTACAGTTACCAGTATACTCTGAGCTAACATCTGTACCTGATTCACAAATATTTTATAGCCTCGACGCAAAGAGAATATACATATTATTTATCACCTTTTACATCGACTCGGGTCCCTCATATCGACTTGAGTCAATATATTTAGATTTCGTAATTGTACCATATATAAAGGCTCCAACATGCTTCCATGCATCGGCCTTGGTCATCTAATGGCGCCTCTCGACGCTACTTGATCTCTGGCAGCATCCCTATTCAATCCCTTAAGCAGTTGGTCACACTTTATGATTCCGTCTCAGGTTTTTTTCGATCTACCTCTCGCAACCCTACCCCCGACGTTCACACTTCTCATTTTTTGCACCCAATCGTCATCCTCCATCCTCTCCACATGCCCAAACCATCTCAATCTGCCCCTCCTCATCACAGCATCAATACACCCCAGTACCATCGTGCCTCTCAACTCTGAACGTAAACCCCTCTCCAGGCCTCCCATTCAAGAACACACTACACATCCTTTTAACCTTTGTTATTTTTCTACGGTTGAACCTACGAATATCCTCTTTCTTTACCGCCCAGGTTTCGTTACTTTATAGCATTACACCGTCATCCACTGTGTGTGTGTGTGTGTGTGTGTGTGTGTGTGTGTGTGTGTGTGTGTGTGTGTAATGCAGGAAATGGACACCTTCACGTGGTGGCACCAGTATAACCAAATAGCATCCAGTATAACCAAATAGCAGCGTTCACTGTTTATACCAATGTCCCTCAGCTTCCTTCCTGTCTCCACAAAGCAGGATGGCGAACTGTAGAAAACTGGCAACTTCAGCTTTCAGGCAACTTTTTCACTTTCAGAAGACCCTGGGCAACTGCAGCAACTACAACATTTATGTCAGTAGAGAAGTAACTGTGCTCTCTCTCTCTCTCTCTCTCTCTCTCTCTCTCTCTCTCTCTCTCTCGCTAGCTCGCTGTGAACAAAATCACTGAAGCACTTTTAATCCGATTTTAACCAAACATCGTGGAAGGGTTGAGAGACACGCTAGAGATTTACTTATTGTTGTAAAGAGCAATAGGTCAACGGTCAAGGTCACAGGGGTTGTCCAATTTTGACCTAGTAATGTCAACATAAACATAAATTTTGGTAGAAAGGTTATGCGTGTCAAGTAAACCGTTTAACCATCCTGTGAGTCGTCTTGAACATGTTACACGACAAATGTGAGGGGACCCAACTCTTGTCTTGAACACCACTTTACATCTTTGCATTTTTATCAAGAACAGTGTAAAGTTCCGTTTCTGGGATTTAAAAGTTAGCCAGCACATACATAACAGAAGGAATCGGATGATGAAGACAGTTTCGCAACATGACAAAGCATCTAGATGAGCACAACTCTGGAGGAAAACAAAAAGAAATAATACTTAAGACAGGAACAACAGACGCTACCTGGTAACACTGTGTCACCTACAAGCAGACTGACGAGCTGCCCATCACACAGAAACTAGGCCTCATGCCTGAACAGGTCTAAAAATATTCCACCTTCAAAGTCTGCTCGTCTGACCAAATTTATCCTGCTAGCATTATCAGATCTTTCTCTCCAAAGGAATTAATTGTATACAGAAAAATTTCCTCTTAATATTAAAAAAAAAAATGTATTATTAATACTGTATCCATGATCGTGCTATATGACGAACGTATGAATTTGGCGTCACAAGAAAACTAAGCTTGACAGGAAAAATTTGATTTCATATTTGGATTAAAAACATGAAAAAGTATACTTATAGCATCCATCAATACAAAACTGTTGTTGAGCAGTGTATTTGTGGAAGGGTTCAGAGTAGGCGTAAGGCAAGAAGAAAGGGATTCGATTCTGAAAACAGTCAGCCAGAAGTCAAGGCCACAGGAAGTGGGTAACTCAAACTATTTTCATCCAGTTTTGGTCACACTTCGTCGAAGGGTTAAGGGTCAAGTTAGAATACAGTGAGACGATTTTGGAAGAAAGTCAAAATTGGGAAAGCCCCAGGAATTGATGGAACGTGTGGTGAAATGGTGAAGCATGGGGGAGAGATAGTAGTAGAATGGATGTGGAAGATGTGCAAATTGGCTTGGAAGGATGGTAGAGTCCCGGAGGACTGGGAGTCAGGTATATTGATTCCTCTGTACAGGGGAAAAGGGGAAAAAGAAGCCTGTGGTAATCATTGTGACATTTGTCCTCTCAGTGTAATATGAAAAGTATGTGACAGGATACTTATTCGCAGAATTAGGGAAATAACATAAGAATTAATTGGAGAAGAACAGGGAGGGTTTACGAAGGAAAGAGGTTTTGTAGATAGATACGTATCTTAAGCTCTGTAGTTGAAAAGTTTCTAGAGAGGGGAAAGAAGTGGTATGCAGCCTTCATGGATTTGGAGAAAGCATATGACAGAGTGGAGAGCCAAAGAATGTGGAAAATATTTTTAATATACGAAGTAAATGGGAAGCTGTTGTACGCCGTGAAAACTATGTATGAGGGTGCTACGGCTGCAGTACGTGTCGTTGTGAACTAGGTGATTTTTTTTTTCTTTCTGAATGTTGGATTAAAAGAGGGATGTGTCATGTTTCCATGGTTATTCAATCTGTATATAGATGGTGTTTTAAAACGGATACAAGGTAGGGCAGTGGATACTGGAGCGGTCCTAATGAAAGATGTCAGCATTTGGAAGCTTCCTGCTCTGTTGTTTGCTGATGACACTCTATTGTTATGTCAAGACCATGAGGAACTGCAAGGCTTGGTGAATGAGTTTAGGAGAGCGTCTTAGAAACGGAATCTATAGGTGAATGTAGAGAAGACTAAAGGTATGGTCTTCCAAAGAAATGAAGTCGCTGAATGTACAGTGTGGTTGGATGACGAGGAAATGGAAAATGTGAGTGCATTACTTAGGTAGTGTGATGAGTAAGGATGAAAGTTTAGAGGATGAAATGCTTGAAAGGGTACAACAAGGAAGAAATGTTGCAGATTCTTTGAAAGCAGTGATAAGAAATAGGGAAGTGGATGTAGGAGTAAAAAAAGGCGCTGCATGATAATATTGTGATACCAACTCTAACATATGGAAATGAAGCTTGAACCATGTTGGAAGGACACAAGTCAAGAGTGTGAGCAGGGAAAATTAGTTATTTGGGAGGAGCATGTGGAGTTACATAGAGACACAAACTAACAAATGAGGAAGCGAAGGGATGTTGCGGTGTTGCTGTGGATGTGATAGAAAGCATTAGGAGAAATACACTGAGATGGTTTGGCCATGTGGAGAGGATGGAGAGCGAGAAACTGACAAGGAGAGTGTATGTGAATAGGTGGAGAGAGGTAGAGGAAGGGGGAGGACGAGAATGAGGTGGAAGGATGGAGGGGAGAGGTACTGTATATGAGAGAGGAGGTTGTGTGTTTGGGGGAGGGCAACGAAATGGTGGGGGACAGGGAGACATCTAGACGAATTGACAAGAAGACTAATTGTTTGTAGCCAGCCCTTACGGGATGAAGGCGTCTGGCGATATATTTTAGAAGGAATCCACCCAAATTCAGTGTCACTCCACAAAGTCAAAGGTTCAGCCCTTAGGCAAATATGTTGTCACAGGTGTTGCACTCTCTGAGTGCCCTTGTTGTTCTTGCTGTTGTGTCTTCAGTTAAGTTGAACATGAAACCGATGGACTTCACTTATCCACCCCCTTCAACTGAACATTCCAAGAGATCCACTGTCGACCTTGTGCTAGAGGACTGTATTTGTTGAGAGAGTGAAATAAGGGGGTAAGGAAATGTTCGCAGTCACGCCTCATGGTCTTGTCATTCATGTACTTCTAGTGGTCTGGCTCTTTGTGGTCTTATAATCTGGTCATGCTCTGGTCCTTCACTGTTTCCTAGTAACATGGTCATTTGTAGTCTAGTCATGCTTTGATTTTTCACAGTCTGATCGTTCTTAGTCTGGCCGTGGCCTGGTGGGCGTGATCTTGTTATGATCTGCTTGTTCATGGTGTGGTCGTAGTTTCATCTTCCATAATCTGCTCTTTTGTCGTTTGTTCGTAGTAGTGCCATTTGTGGTCTGGTCGTGGCTTAATCTTTCATGATCTAGCCGTGCTTGGATCTTCCATAGTCAGGTTATGGTCTGTACCCTCGTTGTCTTATATTATACTGTATAGTGTTGTGGTCTCTTTTTTTGTTTATGTGGTCTGATCATACACTGAGGGGACAAATCATGAGTAACCCTAATATCCTGGTTGGTTCCTCGCTAATTAACTTTGCTCCAGCATATTTTTCCCAAGCTCCCTAATTAATAGTGGTGGTGCTGATGCCCGTACCGGGGATTAAATTATGAAATGTGTACAGAATTCTGTCGGGCAGGAGATGAGGCCTGGACAAAATGTGATGTATGAGGATATTGAATAATGTCAGTCATGAAACCTGTACGTAGTTTTTAAAAAGGGTGTCTGTTATGACAGCATGGTGATAAATATTAAGGGGCTCTCGTTCCAGTTAATAGCATGTAATGGTTAGTTGCCAAACAAAAGTCCATGATAATTGTCTCCACTCTTACCTGTTGAATGTTAGCTTGCTCTATCCCAACGAAGTATAATGCCCAAACTGAATGCATTCTTTAACAATACCCTGATAAATGAAGATTACTCTCGGGCGTAAAATTCTTTGAGCTTCAATAATTTCCTTTACATTCTGTGCTCTACTGCTGTCATTCTTATTCACCTGCGGCCTTTGAAAGTATACCCTACCTATCTGCCTGTCTATGTATTAATCTATATATCTGTCTATTGCCAGGCACCTTCATTCTGTAAGGAATGACTACAACTAAATTATCTTCGAATCGCTCTGTCCTCTGTCGGCTGTACTTCCAAATCACACCCTCCTTCCCCATATATCTTTCCACTCCATCCCCTCTCCCTCCTTCTCTGCCCCTCTACCTCATTCACATAAGCTCGTCCCGTCAATTTCTCATTCTCCATCCTCTCTAGGTTGTCTAACCATCACATTGCATTTCTCATGACACTTTCAGTCAAATCCATATCAGGACCACATGGTTACTTGACTTCCTCATTTAACTGCATGTCTCTCCATGTGACTCAACAGGCGCCTTTCATAATTCATTTCCACTGGTCTCGCTCTTGACTTGTGTCCTTCTAACAGGTTCCAAGCTTCACGTCTGTACGTTAAATTTGGGATCACAGGACTGTCATGCAGCGACCATTTTACTTCCATGCTTACAGTACTTCCATATTCCTTATTACTGCTTCCAGTGAACCAACAACCGTGCTTTTCAGCTATACCCTTTCAAAGCACTTCCTCTTCTAAACTTCCATTTTTTTAACACACTATGCAAGTGCTTGTATGCGCTCACATATTCTCCGTTTCCTTACCATCTAGTTTCATTATGCGTGCTTTGAATTCATTTCATTCAGATACCTTAACTTTATTCTTATCTACATTCATTTTTACATTCAGTTTCCTACATTTCACTCCCTAAGTCATGTACCACGCCTTGCAGCTCACATTCATGCCTACTTAACAGTGCTGTATCAACAGCAAACAACAGTACAGGAGGTTTCCACATCCTATCCTCTTTTATAGAGAAGCTCCAGCATCCACTGCCCTGTCTAATGTTTCTTTTATAACTTCATCCATACACAGATTGAACGACCACAGAGAATGACACCCCTTTTCAGTCTAATACTTAGGCCAAAGTTCCTTATTCACTATCCATACCCATCGCATCCCTAAAGCCTGGATACAGAGCCAAGTCTGAACAACATTCAGCTGCTTTTCAACTATTCCAAATGTTTTCAGTGTCTTCCAAATTCCTTGTCTACCCAACTTGCCATATGCTTTCTTTCTATCCATTCTCTAGACACTTTTCCTCTAAACATCACTGAACGATTATCTGAACTATGCAGCCTCTTCCCTCCTTATAACACTCCTTTATTATTCTTTTGTTTTCCATTCTCTGTTCTGTTATTGGAAAAAAAAAAAAAAAACTAATTTCCCGGTTGTTCCTCTAAGTCTGTCGATAAGACTCCTACCCTATTTTACTGAGAAGACAAATATCCCTATTAATGCCATGCACTTTTTCCTAGATTTCTTTTGCATGAGGAAACATTAATACCTGACTTTCAGTCCTCTGCGACCATATCTTCCTCCCAGGCCAATTTGCATTTCTACATATCCATTCAGTCACTAACTCCCCCCCGTATTTCAGCATTTCTCCATGAACTTCATCAATGTCGAAGGCTTTTCCCATATTTGCTTTCTTCATTGCCTCAGATGTGTCCGTTCTACTGATCTCTTCTTGCCACTCATATTCTTCAAGCCTTTCCCCCAACCTCTTAGGTAGCGCTGTTTTCATCCTCTTTCGTGTTCTCTCCATCTGCTAATTTTTTCTCCCTCCCTTACCAACATTCTGGTCCTTTTTTTCATCTTTTACTTCTGTACTCCTCACTTGTCGCCCTGTCTTACCTTCTTGACCTCCGTCTAAAACAGTTTCTTACATTCTCTTTATTTTTTCACTCAGATTTCTTCCAAACTCTTCATCCACTCTTTTTCTTGCTCTCTTTCACCTCCTTCCTCACCTCTACATATACCTCTCTCATCCTTTTCTCCACATCCTCCATTTATCTATCCCCCATCCAGTCACTATATGTTTTTTTCTCTGCCACATATCATTTCACCTCATCATTCCACCATGCTGTTACTTGTATCCCCTTGCGTCTCCTCATCACTCCGCACATTACATGTCGCACATTTCTTTAGTGGATGTCCTGTACATACCTTCTACCTCTTCCTCCTGCTCTAAATCATACATATCCAGACGCTCCCATTGTATTCTGACTTTTTTCCACCATCCTGCAGTCTTTCTATTCGTACTATACTTGCATGAAGTGCTTCCTCTTTTCCTTCTCTTCTTCTGTTCACTACCCCAGTTTCAATACATCCTCTTAACCAACCAAGATATTTCATTCATTTATCCAAACACACACACACACACACACACACACACACACACACACACACACACACACACACACACACACACACACAACCAATCATTACCTTCCGTTCATCCAGCACATTACCCATACTACAACTTGTCATGTACCCCTGAAGATGATTTTTGTCTAAAGAAGGCACTGGCACTTCTTTGCACAAACGTCCACCAGAGCACTACCAAGCCCATCCAGTCACTATATACTTAAGCAGGTACACCCTACTCACCAGCCGTCCCATCTACCCTGAGGTTCCCCAAGTCTTCATTCACATCTCCAGTCAAGGACACTCTCTGACTCCTCTGAAACTCTGCATTCCAAATTCTACCCCTGCCATCCAGGCTTAAGTGTACACACACACCAAAAAATTATCGTTACATCTTCTGCGCGATACAAACTGACGCCACGAATGAAACGTTTGATAACTGACTTCCTCCAGCGCTACTGAGACAGCTGCATTGCTCAGTAGGAAACTTATCGGACCCCCCTGTAACATACTTTTTTGAGTGTGTACATTCCATATTCTACTCCTGCCTTCTAGATTTAACCCTCCATTCCAGCTTCTACCCCTGCATTCAAGATTTAACCCTACATTACAGGTTATACCAAAGCGTCCCTGCATTCCAAATTATACCTCTGCATTCTAGATTTAACCATGCATTTCAGATTCTACCCCTTCAGTCTGTATTTTACTTTGAATCATTACCGATTCTACTCTTCTTATCAACAATTTCCCCTTCAAATATAGATATTACTCTGCCCTTGCATCAGTTACCATCAAATCTGCATGTTTATGGACGCCAAACATATTACTTAACTAAAAATTTCTAAGCAAGAGTTGAGTTTGGCACTTACAGTTTAAGTTATGTTGGCTGAGGATAAGCTTTTGCTAATCAAATTACACGTTCTCATCGTGAGAAGAGAACACAGTGTGCGGTGCTGTGAACTGACTTACATATTGTAATAACTATCCCTTCCACCACAAAATCTTGCCTGATTTCGACAGATAACATTAACGTCAGATACATTGCTGTCTACCTATCTCCTCAGTCTGCATAATCTTCAAATTGCCATTCCTTTAGCTTTGTTGGCATATATATATATATATATATATATATATATATATATATATATATATATATATATATCTATATATATATATATATATATATATTTCTCTCTCTCTGTTTATATATCTATATCTATATCTATCTATCTATCTATCTATCTATCTATCTATATATATATATATATATATATATATATATATATATATATATATATATATATATATATATATTATTGAAGTATACGAGTTTGAAAGCTATAACACATTCTCTTTTATTGGTTTTCTGATGTTCCGTTTCTATTTGCTGCAAAATTTTTCGGTGGTCTTCTTTGAGTTTCTTCAGCAGTTTCCCAAAGGGGAACGACGTTTCGGAACTTTTTCCATCTTCAGGCTAGATATGATGGTTCTGCCATTGTTGTTGTTGTTGTTGTTGGGATACTCGTCCCAGTAATACTGGGACATGGGCAAACAGAGAGCCCGTCAGAGTTGCGCGTGTAGTGCACATTCTGAAATTAGCAGTGAAGGAGGTATTGAATGACAGGCACGTCAGACCTGGCCAAGCAATGCGGACACTGATCTGGCTTCATACCAGCAATTTGTTTAAAACAGGGGAACCCAAGGTGCAATCTACAGAGTCTCATGACTAGATAGTTAGGCAGGCCTGGGGGAGGCAGCAGAGGAGAATAAGATGTAGTGATGGCACACTAAGTCGCAGAGCCAGAGCCCCCAGAGACGCAAATTTGGTACTCCTCCCGGGACAGCCTGCCTATGGTTGCTTTCAGAGCGCCAAGAATGTATGAGGGGCCGGGGCGGTGAGGGAACGTGATCCTCGGAAGAGAGCAGGCAGTGCATGCCACTTCATCAGCACGTTCATTGCCAGTAATCCCAACGTGGCCCGGGAGCCATTGAAGAATAATAGTGGCACCCCTCAGGACAAAGAGGGTTGCGACTGTGTAAATGGCTGTCAGGAAAAAGACATTGTCATGAAGGAAGAAAGAGCGTAGCTGCTGAAGGGAGGAAAGAGATTCCGTATGATTAACAATATGTCTGTGATGGTGGTGATGGGCGTGGCACAACGCACCCAAGATGGTTGCAAGCTCTGCCTGGAAGGCAGACACACCCGGGGAGAAGCACCACTATTCAATCAAACTCCCAAACACAAAAGCAGACCCAGTAGAGCCATCAGGGCAAACCGAGCCGTCAGTTAAGGAAGTGGCCGAACCCAGGGAGTCCGGAGCAGCCACCCGACTGAGGCCTTCCTGATGAATGATAGCAGGAATAGAGGAGCGAGGTTTGAACTCTGATGGACTGAGAATATGGAAAGAGGGTGGACTCCAACGTGGTGGCTCTACAAAGCCAGGGAACGGGGAATCAGGGTCCTGGGACAGACTTGGAGCAGCTCCAAAATCATGAATAATGGCAGCTGTGGGTCGGGCCCAATCACGCTGGGCGGCACAACAGGCATTTTAGTAGGGCAGAGACAGGCAGGTGAGGCCGGCACTGCACCAGCTGGAGAGTGATAACTGCTGCATGTAGCATAATGCGGAGCACCAGTGATGGCAAACCACTCTCCATACGTAAATTAGCGAGCCGGGTCCAGCATGGAGCTCTGAGCATGACATGTAATGCATCATTCTGTATGACTTCTAGAGATCTGGAGATTGGTGGGGAGAGACCAGTCATACAGATTGCTCCGTAGTCCACCAGAGATCGTATGGAGTGGATGTAAAAAGTGCGGAGGACCGAATGAGATGCCCCCAAACTCCTTTTTGAAAGGTACCGGAGAGCAGCCATGCAGGTGGAAGCACACTCCCGCAGGTATCGGACATGGTTTGTAAAGGTAAGGCCCCCATCAGACCATATCCCTAGATACCAGTGTGTTGAGACAAGGGTGAGCTGGTGGCCCCCAAGCAGCACTGGAAAGTCTGGGGGACGGAGGCCGAAGGCAGACACTTTGTCTTGTCAAAATTAGTCTTCAGCCCTAGCTCGGTGCACTTGGCATGCAGCCGAGAAAGGGCCGAGTCCGCCTGCGTAAAGCAATCCCTCCTTGTAAAGACAAGGGCCAGATCGTCTGCATAGCAGAGGAGAGTAACGCCAGGCCCATAGTTCACAGTTAAGAGCCCCTCTATAAGGATGTTGAAAAGGAGAGGGCTCAATACACTCCTCTGGGTGTGTGCCATTAGGATGCAGATGAAAAGGGGAGAGGTGCCCCTGAAAGTGGACCCCCGCAGAGTGATCATGAAAAAAGTCCCTTACCCAGGATAAAAGCCTGCCTCCCACATCCTTGGCTGCAAGAGCCGCCAGAATGACAGTGGGGCCTGCCAGTTCAAAGGCTTTCTCAAGGTCAAGGAAGACAGCCATTCCCCTTCCTCCCCTCAGCTCCCCAAGGAATGATGTGAGGCAGTGAGTGGCACCCCTGCCTGGATGGTATGCATAAATCCTTGGCTCCAGCGGTCCCAGCTGCCAAGCAAGACGAGCCCGCAAAACCCTCTCAGTGGTCTTAGCGACACAACTGAGAAGGGAGATGGGGCACATGGCGGCGGGATTGCGAGGCTTCGGAATCAGGTGGATGACAGCCATCTTCCACGACGTCAGCAAATGCCCCTCAGACCACGAGAGGTTGAGCAGATCAAGCAGATGCTTGCTACTGCAATCTCCATCATATGACAAAACAGAGTACCTGAGTCCGTCGAGCCCTGATGCAGTGTCCTCCCTGCGTTGCAATGCTTTCTGAGCTCCCCGCTAGTGATAGGACAATCAGCGGGGTCAGGCCTATCACACGCTGCCTGAGTAGCTGCAGCACGAGAGGTAGACAGCTGCACCTGCAGGGCCCTGACGGACTGTGGGAGATTGGAAGAGGCAAAGCTGTCAGCAAAGTGCTGAGCAAGATAGCTGGCCTCAGCGGCAGGGTCATGATGGGGGGGGCAGACAAGGAGGACATGAATCAGAGGCAGACCTGATTCTCCTCCACGTCGCACAGAGATTGGAGTGAAAGTCTAGGATATGACACCATCTGTTCCACGCCTCCTCCCTAAGGTGCACTTCTCAGAAGCTGCATGTCATGTGACAGCAACCAGGTACTGGTGGCGCAGAGATGTGCAGCGCCCCCGGTACTTCTTGTGTTCCGCATTAAGCCTCCGGTTCAATTGCTTAACCCTGTCACAGTAGAACCAGCCATCTCAGTAGTAACTCGCTGAGTGCTGCTGCAACAGGATAGCAAGAGAGGCAGCTTGTGAAAAAATACTTGCTACCTGATCTGCTCGGCTCTCGAGGTCTGAGGCGGGAGGGGATGTTGCAAAGGCCGCCATGAGAGGACGGTCAAAGGCTGCCCAATCTGCCTTGTGTAGGTCCCACCGTGGTGGGGGAGATGGGGGGGCGGGAGGGGGGCGAGAGGCAAGCTAACAATAAGGGCAAAGTGGTCACTCACAAGGTGGGGGTTGAGTGACCATGAAGCCAAGCCCGCGAGTGGGGCTGAAACAGAAGAGTGATTGAGGCGACCTCTCCCAATATGGGTGGGCTCTGCCATGTCATTTAATAAGGAGACACCACCCACCTCCTCCAGAACCAAAGAGATGTGCCATCCTGCTTCATTGGACTGAAGAGGCGAAGATAGAAGGGCGTGGTAGGCGTTAAAGTCGCCCCCTATATACACGGCTCCCGTGGCAGCCTGGGAGAACAGATATCCCAACTCCAGGGTGCCCCTCTGGCTCTGGTATACATTATATACCATCAGGGGCGACGTCGCCAGGTGGAGAACCAAGCCCTGGACCTCCACATCAGGTCCATAGAAAGGAGGGGGCTCACAATCCATGCACACTATGTGATCCATTGAAGGATAAAACAGCGTACAAGGGAATATTAAAGTGTCTAGTGAAGAAGCAATCCAACCAAAGAATAGGTGCTAGGAAATCCAGTGTACATAAACAACACAGTATTATTGTATCATATTGTTATTTATCCGAATCCGGGTATAGTCTTCACACCCTGTTTCCAAGGCCCAGTAGTCCTCTTACATACCATACTGCTCCACAAGACACCATCATCCGCACTGTATACGTGCTAGGGCTGTCTTATACAGGACTGGGGGATTGGTATTAGCGGGGGTATTTTTCCATGTGGGCTGGTCTTCTGATACACCAGTAAAATCTGTTTTTAATGATACTCAGGTCCTTAAACTATTCCCTGCCCGAGCCGGGCTTCGAGCTTGGGCCCATTAGTACTGCTAGACACCTCTGCCGATTCGGCTACCGCCCAGCTTTGGACCAAGATGTGATAGTCCGTGTTCTGAGGCCCAGACATCGTCCATCGCTCCCCAAACTCAGTTACAAGTCACCCCTTCGGAGCAGATACCTACTGTCCATTCAGAAAGCATGCCTGGGTATTATCGTACAGGACAGGTGTAATGATAAGAGCAGGAATGATACTGTTATATCAATATCCTGTGAATGATCAGTAAACGCTGTTTTAACGAAATATAAAATTGTGTAGATCAGATGTTGTGTAGATCAGATATTCATTCTTAGATCTTTAGTGGAAAAGTTTCTAGAGAAGGGAAAGAAGTTGTATGCGGCTTTCATGGATTTGGAGAAAGCATATGACAGGGTGGATAGACAAGGATTGTGGAAAGTGTCAAGAATATATGGAGTAGATGGGAAGTTGTTGAATGCTCTGAAGAGTATGTACGATGGTGCGAAGGCTGCAGTGAGTATGGATGGTGAACTAAGTGAATTTTTCTCTTTGAAAGTTGGTTTGAAACAGGGATGTGTCATGTCTCCATGGTTGTTCAATTTGTACATGGATGGGGTAATAAAAGAGGTACAAGGTAGGGTAGTGGATGTTGGAGTGGCCCTGGTGAGAGAGGATAGTGTTTGGAAACTCCCTGTACTGTTGTTTGCAGATGATACTGTGTTGTTGAGTGAAGACGAAGGGGAGCTTCAAGGCTTGGTGGATGAGTTTGAGAGAGTGTGTAAGAAACAGAATCTAAAGGTGAATGTAGGGAAGAGTAAAGTGATGGTCTTTGAGAGAGGTGAAGTTAGTGAATGTATAGCGAGGTTGGATGGTGAGGAATTGGAAAATGTGAGTACGTTTAAATACTTGGGTAGTGTGATGAGTAAGGATGGAGGTTTGGAGGGTGAAGTGCTTGAAAGGGTACAGCAGGGAAGAAAGGTTGCTGGTTCTTTGAAAGCAGTGATAAGAAACAGGGAAGTGAGCATGGAAGTGAAAAAGTTACTACATGACAGTATTGTGATACCAACTCTAACGTACGGAAGTGAAGCTTGGACATTATTGGAAGGACACAAGTCAAGAGTGAGAGCAGTGGAAATGAGTTATTTAAGAGGAGCCTGTGGAGTCACATGGAGAGACAGGCTGACGAATGAGGAAATAAAGGAGCGTTGTGGTGTTGATGTGGATGTGATAGGAAGCGTTATGAGGAACACACTGAGGTGGTTTGGCCATGTGGAGAGGATGGAGGGTGAAAGACTGACGAAGAGAGTGTATGTGAGGTGGAGGAGGGAAGAGGGAGGGGGAGGCAGAGGATGAGATGGAGGGATGGGGTGGAAAGGTATATGAGAGAGGGGGGTGTGAGTTGGGAGCAGGGCAGCGAAATGGCGGGGGACAGGGCGACTTGGAGGCGATTTGTTGGATTGAGGCGTCTGGCAATAGATAGATAGATAGATAGATAAAATTGTTTCTTGTAACAGCCTGCAATCGTACACATATCCTTTTAGACAGCATATAATTTCCCTAACCAAGTGACAACGACTGATAGAGAACAGTTATTACAGAGGCTCAAAAACTTTCAAGAAAATACTCAAGTTCTCACGGCTGGGCAGCCTTTAGGTCACAGACCTAACATCCCATTTTCTCCCTCGCTCTGCACAACACCTTTCATTCTGGACCTCCCTATCGAACTGTCAATAGTCGAGAGTTCCTCCACATTTTGGAAATCTGTAAGATGTAGAGCGGTGGGCCACTTGCATTCAGAGAGAGAGAGAGAGAAAGAGAGAGAGAGTTTCACAGCGTCACCACACACACACACACACACACACACACACACACACACACACACAATTTATTTCACCAACATTCCTTAACACCGTTCTCTCTCTCTCTCTCTCTCTCTCTCTCTCTCTCTCTCTCTCTCTCTCTCTCTCTCTCTCTCTCTCTCTCACACACACACACACACACACACACACACACACACACACACACACACAAACACAAACACACAGTTATTTCACCGACTTTCCTTAACAAAGTTTACGCACACACACACACACACACACACACACACACACACACAGTTAATTTACCGACATTCCTTAACAGTTCACACACACACACACACACACACACACACACACACACACACACACACACAATTTATTTCACCAACATTCCTTAACACCGTTCTCTCTCTCTCTCTCTCTCTCTCTCTCTCTCTCTCACACACACACACACACACACACACACACACACACACACACACACACACACACACACAAACACAAACATACACAGTTATTTCACCGACTTTCCTTAACAAATTTCACACAAACACACACACAAACACACATACACACACACACAGTTATTTCACCGACTTTCCTTAACAAAGTTTACACACACACACACACACACACACACACACACACACACACACACACACACACAGTTATTTCACCGACTTTCCTTAACAAAGTTTACACACACACACACACACACACACACACACACACACACACACACACACACACACTGTTATTTCACCGACATTCCTTAACAGTTCACACACACACACACACACACACACACACACACACACACACACACACACACACACAAAGACAGACAGACAGACAGACAGACACACACACACACACACACACACACACACACACACACACACACACACACTGTTATTTCACCGACATTCCTTAACAGTTCACACACACACACACACACACACACACACACACACACACACACACACACACACACACACACACTGTTATTTCACCGACATTCCTTAACAGTTCACACACACACACACACACACACACACACACACACACACACACACACACACACACACACACACTGTTATTTCACCGACATTCCCTAACAGTTCACACACACACACACACACACACACACACACACACACACACACACACACACACACACATCACTGAAAAATATTTCACAGAGTTGAATTTTGCGACAGCGGGTGAGCAAGAGGCGTCCATGTTATTGGAAAGGTGAATTTTGGTGTTAAAGCTGACCCTGAGTGCTGTGTGGAGTGTACCGGTGGATGTGAAGTTGACGGGGATTTGTGGTGGAATATGCCTTGAGGGGAATGTGTGGGAGAGTTTGAAATTAGGGAGTGTAGTGTGGAATGCGGAGAAATATAGATGTGAATGTGAATGAGTGTTGACAATTGCAGGCAGAATGACCGTGGAGGAAGACCTGACAGCCAAGTGGGGACTGGAGAGTGGAATTATTGGATAGTAGGTGGAGAGCTGGGAGTATACAATCTTGAACAAATAATGTTTACTACGGCCGTGCAGCCGACAGACAAAACTACACTCATAAATCAGGTTAAGATAAAACGGCAAGGATATATTCTCACTATCAACTTCGTAGTGTGAAGGCCTCCTCACTTTGTTTAAACAGTTCCTGAAACTTCAGAGAAAGGCAGAGCCAGAAGAAAACTGATAACGTTCCCAGTACAAGTATGTTTGTAGAGACTATCTATCTATCTATTGCCCGATGCCCTAATCCCGCAAAGGGTGGCCGCAGACAAAACGCCTCCAAGTCGCTCTGTCACCTACCACATGACTACCCTCCCCCCAACTCACCCCCCCTCCCTCATATACCTCTCAACTCCATCCCTCCACCTCATCCTCGGTCTACCCCTCCCTCTCCCTCCCTCCACCTCACCAACATACACCCTCTTAGTCAGTCTTTCATTCTCCATTCTCTCCACATGTCCAAACCACCTCAGTGTATTTCTCTTAATCTTTTCAACCACATCCACATCTACCCCACAACGTTCCTTCACTTCTTCATTCGTCAACCTGTCCCTCCACGTCACTCCACATGCTCCTCTCAAGTAACTCATTTCCACTGCTCCCACTCTTGACTTGTTCCCCTCTTGCAAGGTCCACGCCTCGCTTCCATACGTCAGGGTAGGGATCACAATATTATCATGCAGCGACTTCTTAATTTCCATACTCACCTCCCTATTTCTCATCACTGCTTTCGGTGTACCAACAACCTTCCTTCCCTGCTGTACCCTTTCACGTACTTCATCCTCCAAAGTTCCAGCCTTACTCATCACACTACCCAAGTACTTGAATGCACTCACATTCTCTATATCCTCACCATCCAACCTCACTACACACTCTGTGACTTCATTCCTCTCAAACACCATAACTTTACTTTTGTTTACATTAACTTTCAGATTCCTCCTCCTACACACTGTCCCAAATTTATTCACCAAATCTTGCAACTCCCATTCATCTTCACTCAGCAATATTGTATCATCAGCAAACAGCAACATCGGAAGCTTCCAAATCTCACCCTCATTCATTAGGGCCAGCCCCACATCCACTACCCTACCTTGCACCTCCTTTACACACCCATCCATGTATATATTAAATAGCCATGGAGACATCACACAACCCTGTTTCAGTCCCATATTGAGATCAAAGAACTCACTCAGCTCACCATCCACTCGCACCGTAGCCCTAGCTCCCTCGTACATACTCTTCACAGCACTCAACAATTTCCCCTCCACTCCATATATTCTTAATACCTTCCACATACCTTGCCTATCTATTCTGTCATAAGCTTTCCCCAAGTCCATGAAGGCAGCATACACTTTCTTTCCCTTCTCTAGATACTTCTCCACTAAACATCTTAGAACAAATATCTGATCTACACACCCTTTTCCCTTCCTAAATCCGCCTTGTTCTTCTCCAACTAGCTCCTCTGTCATATGCCTAACCCTATCAATGAGTATTCTACCATATATTTTACCAGTCACACTAAGAAGGCAAATACCCCTATGGTTTGAGGAACTGAAGCAGCAATAAGCGAAGTAGACATCAGTGTTTTGAAAATCACTTTTGAGTTGCTAACATTTGTAAAAACGAAAAAAAAAGTGGCAACTCTGCGTGTGATACTTGCCACAAACAGCCAAACATATATACAAATGATCCACCATGCTGGTCCATGCCAGTTATCCACACTTCCAGCCACCTGGTGCAGCAGACGCGCCTGGAAAGAGGGGATCGTCTTTTTAGCACCAATATCGCTGCTTAAAATTTCGATTATACTGTACTTTCACAAACCTAAGTAAAACGTAACAAAATTTCTTACAGGATAAACATTTCTGGAATGGGGTTATACGTACGAATGATATAATTTATTTTTTTCGAAACAGGAAAAGTAGAAAAAAAAAAAAAAAACTCCCCAGACCACACTGTGGAATCCATTTTTGTAGAGACACTGAGGCAGATGCCTCATGTGCCTTATAATTAATCTGGCTCAAATGAAGAGATTCAACATTTTTTATAAAGATTTCCTGTTCTGTAGAGTGCACTCCATCCTACAGTAACTGGAGTTTCCAGCTTTGTGATGCTAAGTGAGTCCTTATGATGCATATTACCTGTCCAGTCCTCCATTATGGTAATTTGGCAGTCATGAAACCATAAATTTACATACGAAGCTGTGTGGCAGGGAAATCCATTCTGCATGAATGTGCCAACCCTGAATTTTTCAAAATTAATGCCCCGGGAAAAAATACAAAGAAACTAAGAGTATTAGTATTAGTTCATTTTTCTTTCCCCATTAATAATACTAAGTTTCTACACAGTAATGAGTGAAATAAACCAGACATTAACCGCACCAAAACGTTTTTTCCGATTTGCATGTAAACATCAGATCTATTGTATTATAGTAGGACTCGCGCACGTTTGCGGCTGTGGTGTGACCCGCACCTGTGTACAATGGTGCCACGTTTCCCCAACTTGCGATGTGAAACGGAAGCTATTTATGTACAAGGCATCACAAATTCGATAAATTCAGATGAATAAAACTTACACTTGTGTATTTTGATGGATGAATCAACAGTAATCTTATTATGCATAAAATATTTATACAGTAACACAGAAACATGGCATACATATTGTACAGTGTTGCTAAAAGAAATTGTAGTCACTTTTAATGTTTTTTAGCGTAGTTTTAGGGTGGGTAATAATATCACAGTTATGGATATAAGATAATGAGCCTGAAAAAAGAAGAAATATGCCAATATCCAAAGTAAAAGAAATAATTCATGTAATTCTTGTGAGTGGCAACACTTACCCAGTCTGGCTTAAGGTAAAGTATGTACCTCCGTAGACCCAAGCATAGCTTGTACAGGTGTTGCTAGGGAAAAATGCTCACATTTACCGGCTTTTACCATAATTTTAAGGACGAGGAATAATCAAATTTATAATCGTAAGCTAATATGTAGGACAAAATAGTAGGCATATGCCAATACCGAAGTAAAAAAAAAAAAAAAAAATTATTCACTCGCGAGCGGCAACACCCACACCCAGTCGGTGAGAGAGAGAGAGAGAGAGAGAGAGAGAGAGGCAGGAGAGGGACATGCATTGAATGCATTGTCGGCATCACTAAATATAACAAAACCAAATTAACAAATGAAAGCACAATTGTAAATAACTTATAAAAGAATCAAAAGTACTCAGGGTGGCTCACATTTCCCGCCAGGAGAGAGAGAGAGAGAGAGAGAGAGAGAGAGAGAGAGAGAGAGAGAGAGAGAGAGATAACGGTATAGAAAACGTGGCAACACTGTACACAGTTCCGGGCCACACCACAGCCGCAAACGTGGGCGAGTCCTACTATAGTCCCTGGGAGTCCATGTATATTTTCGCCCTGGTTACCAGAAAGCCTCGTCGCTTCTAGAGCACATGCCACCACTGGGCAATATCTCATTTGATACACTTCTTAAAAGCAATTTTACGCCTTTGTTGCATAAGGGGGGAACAGGGGTCTCCGATGATCAATGAGACGGTGAAATTTTCTAACGGAGACATCTCCAGTTTGCTTGGGGATTTTTTCTAAGAATTTTCTTGTTGGTGCTAAAACTTTAAATCTGTTTGACGTTCCATGCCAGTTAAAATACTTGATGAAAGTCTTTCGTCCTAGTCCATCTCTCTTTTTATGTTCTGAAGCATCTTCTTTGTGATCATCCCGAAAGTTCTTCACCCGAATCTGCACACATTTGTCTGGCTTACCACCAGTTTTCTGTAATTATTCAGCTGGTTTCTCAGCCTTGTGCCAATTGATTATGACTACTACCCGTTCCTTCGTCAATAGCATTTTGACAACCATTACGCAGAAACACTGGAAAAATGCAATGTTTCTCGATAGGAGAAATAGATAATTTAATTGTTATACAGATATGTAGCCAGCGCCAAAGCAAGTCTTGAGGGGACAAATACACTCATAGGTAACTTCTGGCAACAGGCGCTCCCACACTGCTCTTACTTGGCATCCCATCTGTTCACTGAGCGGACAGGGATACAAGACATGCCCTCCCTCCCACTTATCAGGGTTGGAGTCTATCGCCCATATTCCCGTCGGATACGGAAGTATCCAAGCTCCCCTTCCTTAGCGATTTATTTTTGAATATGGTTAGTTAATATCCATCTTTACGTATCTTATGCAAACTACGGCAACGTTTCAAGGATTCATATAACACAGAATAGGACAGCAAATCGATTAAGAATTGGTAATACGGAACTTAACCAATGAGTATACGGGCCTTTGTTTCATTTCTGCCACATTAAACTATAGCCCAACGACCATGACAGCTGGATGTGGAGGACGGTGGCAGGGCAGAAGTGCAGAGTGGGATATAGAGTGCTGAGCGTGCAGAGAAGAGTTTGGAATGTGGAGTGGTGTGTTGTGTATGGAATGGAGAGTGTTGTATGGAGTCTAAAATGTGTAGTGTGGAAAGTGGAGTGTAGAAAGTAGAGTGTGGAGATAAGGGAGGAAAATAAAGTGTGGACTGTGGTTAGTACAGAGGAGTGTGGAGATGGGAGAAGAAAAAAAAAGTGTAGAGTGTGGTGAGTGGAAAGGAGTGTGGAGTGCGAAGAGTTTAGAGTGAAGTGTGCAGTGTGGAGTGTGAAGAGGAGTGTGGAGACTTGAGAGGAGGGCGAGTTGTGAGAAGTTGAGGGTAGAGAGTGGAGTGTAGAGTCTGGGGAGTGGAGAGAAGTGAGAGAGCAGGGTGGAAAGTTGATAATGATGAATGAACTGTAGAAAGTGGAGAGTAGAGAATCCAGTAGGACGAGCCGAGTGTGCAGAGAAAATAATAGAGGGGTGCGTGTAAAAAATCTGGAGCATGGGGAGGGAGGAGTTTAGTGTGATGGGTGGAGACTGTAGTGTGAAGAATGCTATATGGAGTGTGGGGAGTAGAGTACCGAGTGTGGATAGTAAAAATGGAAGTGTAATGGCATCAAAATAGTTCAGTTAAATTTCATACGTCTGTGCTAGTAGTGAAGTAGATTATACCACACATTATAGCCATTTTTTTCATGGGGTGCTTTTCTTCTGAGATCTTATGTACTTCACGAACCCTTGAAGAAGATGAGACTGGAATAATAATTATATCATGGCATATTTCTCAATACATCCTTTCAACTTTTTCACCCTAAGATATATCGAGTATTTTCATTCCAAGACTCTCTAAGCAGATTCTGACAAAGAGAAACTAGCCAATAAAACTTTATTTCACACGCAAAGTTCTGCTTCTAGATATGTTTTCATGATTCGAATTTGGCCACCACAAAGAAAGGTTAATTCTGACCAATACCCTCCTTCCAACGAGAAAATACGGCCTTCCGGGGAACTTCGCATGGATTGATACACATAAAGATATTCATAAATTGTCGCCCTTGTTCAACCCTTGTGGTTTTTGTAATGTAATGTACAAAATGTCCATCTACCCAAGACACTGTAAATGCTGTTAGTAAGATGTAACAATGTTAAATGGAGTTTGAACCCATGAGAGCGGGCAGTGAGCGTGATGCACATACTGTACAAGAAGATAGATAGATTGATATATGTACAGACAGATACATCACATTTCCTAAATACTTATCACACACTTTTAGCAAGGCCAGGTGATATAGTTATTGTCGGTGTGTATATGTGAATGTGTGTGTGTGTGTGTGTGTGTGTGTGTGTGTGTGTATTTGTTGCCAAAATATATCTAGTTGTGGACGAATTTTCATCAAACATTCAGGAAAAAAACAACTATGTGGATGTGCTGAAGCCTATTACTTTTGGTAAAAATCTGATAGAAAATGATCGAAAGCCATTCGTCATATATATATATATATATATATATAACTATATATATAACTATATATATATATATATATATATATATATAACTATATATACAGTATATATATATATATATATATATATATATATATAACTATGTATATATATAACTATATATATATATGTATAAATATATATATATATGTATAAATATATATATATATATATGTATGTATATATATAACTATATATATATATAACTATATATATATATAACTATATATATATAACTATATATATATATATATATATATATATATATATATATATATATATATATATATATATATATTGTTACATAGCCTATGATTTCATCATCCTTTGTGTAATTTTAACGCACAGTTGCTGCATGTTTGATCACGAGCGTGTTCTGCCTCAGTCCCCCCTTCTACCGTTATAGTAGAGTAAGTCGTTCTCTCTGTTATACTTTGCGGGATTTTCAGCTCTCTGTCCCCATGGCTTCATTTGCGCGTCCCTCTTACAAGTTGTATCAGGCTCTGCTGGCCCCTATATAATGAGCTCAGTCTCTGCATCATTGCCACTTAGATCTGCTCCTCATTTTGTTCACATCTCTGTCCTCCCCTGTACAGATATTATTATTGTGAGTGCTCAAGAAGTCTCCAACCATCTAGCAGCTGTGTGTAATTTGAGTATAACTGTTGTTGTATTTTTCTTGTGCTGTGTAGCATAGGGTTAGTTCTTAGGCCTAGTGAGGTCTTTGTGATTAATGTTGGGTTTTATGTCAGTCATTTTTGATAATAGTTTGTATCTGTAATAATTTATCTGGCATTCACTGAGTATTATCTGGTATCTCATTTTATCAGGGCTGACTTAGATAAATTTACTCTTGCTAATTTCGTGTTAATAGAGGCTATTGCAGTTAACCATATATTTAACCTGTTTATTTGCCATTACATTATCCTTATGAGTCCTGAATGTTTTGTTGTTAGTTTGAGCATTAAACTTTAACTTGTAATTTTACCTAACTCTTTTGTTTTGAACCTGGAACTTTACGGGACAGTAGTGATTTTTAGTATTCTCACTTTAAGTGTACATTATCTTTCTCTGTTCCGTAACATAAATTTGGCGACCTCATATCAGGATATTCAGGATATTATCATAAGGATATTGTTTGATATTTTGTGACTGTGATATATTCATGATGGCTACTATTTCTACACTTGATGAAGCCAAAGATTTTTTGTCAAATGTGCAAACAGTGTGTGATATAGAAAACAGAACAAAGAATGAACTTAAGATTGTTGCTCAACAATTGGGATTTGTTGTTCGCTCTCATCAGTCTAAAGATCAAATTGTTGCCATGATTAATGAAAACTTGTTTAATGTAACTCCTCCAAATGAGCAAACACAGATTGAATTAGCTAAGTTACAGCTAGCCCTGCAGGAGGCTCGTGTTAATGAGGCAAATGCTCGTATTGAAGAGGCACAGGTACAGGCTCGGGCACAAATTGAACTTGCCAGGATTCAGGCAGACCATGAGTATCGCATGAAACAAGGTGGAACTGGATCATCTTGCTCTGATGATTTTGATGTGGCTAAAAATGTTAAACTTGTCCCTCCTTTTAATGAATCTGATTTAACAAAGTATTTTCAGTTGTTTGAGAGGGTAGCTACAGGTTTTAATTGGCCTAAGGAGTATTGGCCAGTACTCCTTCAAACTGTTCTCACCGGTAAAGCTCAAGTAACTTACGCATCTTTGCCTCAGGATCAATCTGATAATTATGATGTAGTTAAGAGCTTGATTCTTAAGGCCTATGAGCTTGTTCCTGAAGCCTATAGAGTAAAATTTAGGACAACTTACAAGCAAGATAAGCAATCCCATGTTGAGTATGCAAAAATCAAAGAAGATCTGTTAGAGCAGTGGTTAAATTCTAAGAATGTGGATTCTGATTTTGGTAAATTTAAGCAGATGATTTTGCTGGAGGATTTCAAAAGGTGTATTTATAAAGATGTAAGCCTATATCTCGATGAGAAAAGAATAGATAATTTGTCTGATGCTGCAGTTTTAGCTGATGAATATGTTCTCACTCACAAGAGATATTCTAGAGAAAAAGGGAAAGCTAAGAGTAAGTACGTTGCCTCTACTCAGAGTACAGGTAACAGGAAAGAGAATAAGGATGATGTTTCTCAGGAAGTAAATACCAGCTTCACCTCTAGATTTCAGAAAAGTAAATGTACTTATTGTAGTAAGCTTGGTCATACTACGGAGAGATGTTTCAGGAGACAGCGTGATGTGAACAAAAAGGAGTCTTTAAATATTCAGTCAATTGGTCTAGTGTCCACTCTTGAGAGTTCCCAGAATTCTTTAACTGAGTTAACTGAACCTGCTTTGAGGGGTAACTTAAATTCTCATGATGGAGCTCCTCTTTTGAGCAGTAACGTGGGTGACACTCTCAAGAGTTCATGTGCTAATTTCCTGTCTGATGGTTTTGTTAGTCCTCTGGACAGTAATGACAGGAAATCAGTTCAAATATATCGTGATACAGGTGCTTGCCAATCCCTTATGCTGACCAGTGTTCTAGGCTCTAATGTTAATTCCTCTGATGAAACTGTAATCTTACAAGGTGTAGGGAATAATTACTTCTCTGTCCCTCTGTGCAGAGTGAATTTAGAGTCTGGTTTTGTTAATGGTTCTGTTATGGTTGGGTTGGTTGAGACACTCCCAATGTCAGGTGTAACTTTCTTACTTGGAAATGATATTGGTGGAAGTCAAGTGTGTCCAGCTCCTCAGTTGTCTAGTGAGCCAGTGGCTGCGTCCCAGGATTGTAATGTCCCTGATGCGTTCCCTGCATGTGCTGTCACTAGGGCTAAGTCTAAAGTTACTGGTGATTTAGAGGATAATGATGATGATGATGTTATCCTAGCTGACACTTTTCTTGCTAATTTGGACCACTCACCAGATGAGGCAGTACCCCGTAGTGTTGATAATTTGTCTCGTCAAGAGTTGGTTGAGTTGCAGGTTGCTGACCCTGAGTTGAAAGGTCTAGCTAACTCTGCTTACAGTGAAGAAGAGTCAGCCGGTGCTTCTACTTGTTATTATGTAAAGTCAGGAGTACTTATGAGGAAGTGGAGACCCCCAACAGCATCAGCCGACTGTGAATGGGAGGTTGTACATCAAGTTGTCATCCCTCGTGTTTGTAGGCAGGATATCATTCGAGTGGCTCATGATTCCAGTTTGGCAGGACACCTTGGAGTGAGGAAGACTGTGGCACGCATTTTGAAACACTTCTACTGGCCAGGTATCTTCAGGGATGTTTCCTGGTATTGTAAGTCTTGTCACACCTGTCAAGTTGTGGGGAAGTGTAATCAGACTGAAAAGGTTGCACCTCTAGTTCCCATTCCTCCTTTTGAGGCGCCTTTCACCCGTGTGTTGGTGGATATTGTGGGCCCTCTTCCTAAGACTTCTTCAGGATTTTCTTATGTGTTGACCATGACTGATATGGCTACTCGTTATCCTGAAGCCATTCCACTTAGAAACATCTCGGCAAAGAACGTGGTTAAGGAAATGCTAGGGTTCTTCACAAAGTTTGGTCTGCCTAAGGAGGTACAGTCAGACCGGGGAAGTAATTTCATGTCAAACGTTTTCAAGCAGTCTCTGAAAGAGTTGGGCATCACCCAGATCACGTCTTCAGCTTACCATCCCCAGACCCAAGGAGCGTTGGAGAGATATCATCAAACACTCAAATCGATGCTCAAGAAATACTGTTTGGAACATCAGAAAGACTGGGATAAAGGTCTTCCATTCGTTGTGTTTGCTGCAAGAGAATCTCCAAATGAATCACTGGGCTTCTCACCTTTTGAACTACTGTTTGGCCATGAAGTAAGAGGACCCCTTAAGTTACTCAAGGAATGCTGGCTGTCGGAGGAAGATGACGTCAACCTGCTGGAGTATGTGATGAAGTTCAAAGAACGGCTGTCCACTGCTTTACAGCTAGCGAGAGAGAATTTAGGAGCTGCTCAGGAGAAGATGAAGACTTGGTATGATAAGAAGTCCAGGTTACGCCACTTTCAGCCAGGAGATCAGGTTTTGATTCTGTTACCAGTTCATGGGCAACCTCTTCAAGTCAAGTTTAGTGGTCCTTATTTCGTGGAGAAGAAACTCAGTGATGTCAACTATGTCATCGCCACACCAGATCGTAGAAAGAGCAAGCAACTATGTCACATCAACATGCTAAAGTTATATCACAGGCGGGACGAAAATAATCCAGTCTGCACTGTAGCTGTTCCACCCGAGTCTGCAAGTGAAGCTCTGCCATGCAGTATGAGCCTGAGTGATAGTTTGGGGAAGAATCCTGATATCATGAATGATCTCCAGACTAAGCTTTCTCATCTACCTCCCAAGGAAAGGCAGGAGTTTTCGGCATTACTGCAGGAGTACCCGCAAGTGTTCCGTGCCACTCCAGGAAGAACCACTGTGTTGATGCATGATGTCGATGTTGGAGACGCAAAGCCAATTAAATTGCCTCCTTACCGTGTGAACCCAGTGAAAGTTCCTCTCATCCAGAAGGAGCTTGGCAACCTGTTGGACCACAAGATGATTGAGCCCTGTCAGAGCGAGTGGAGTTCTCCTGTCACTCTGGTCCCTAAGCCAGGTGGGTCACAGCGGCTTTGCATCGACTACAGACGTGTTAATCAGATAACCAAAACAGACACTTACCCTCTCCCTCGTGTGGAAGATTGCATAGACAAGATCGGAAAGGCTAGGTACATAAGTAAGTTTGATTTGTTAAAGGGATACTGGCAAGTACCTATGACTGAACGTGCTAGGGAGATCTCATTTTTTGTAACATTAGGAAAGACCTTTGCATGGTCTGTAATGCCATATACAGATTGTTTTAGAGTAATAAGAAATTTCCATGTAAATTTCTTTTTTCTTTGTGGGGAGGTGTTACATAGCCTATGATTTCATCATCCTTTGTGTAATTTTAACGCACAGTTGCTGCATGTTTGATCACGAGCGTGTTCTGCCTCAGTCCCCCCCTTCTACCGTTATAGTAGAGTAAGTCGTTCTCTCTGTTATACTTTGCGGGATTTTCAGCTCTCTGTCCCCATGGCTTCATTTGCGCGTCCCTCTTACAAGTTGTATCAGGCTCTGCTGGCCCCTATATAATGAGCTCAGTCTCTGCATCATTGCCACTTAGATCTGCTCCTCATTTTGTTCACATCTCTGTCCTCCCCTGTACAGATATTATTATTGTGAGTGCTCAAGAAGTCTCCAACCATCTAGCAGCTGTGTGTAATTTGAGTATAACTGTTGTTGTATTTTTTCTTGTGCTGTGTAGCATAGGGTTAGTTCTTAGGCCTAGTGAGGTCTTTGTGATTAATGTTGGGTTTTATGTCAGTCATTTTTGATAATAGTTTGTATCTGTAATAATTTATCTGGCATTCACTGAGTATTATCTGGTATCTCATTTTATCAGGGCTGACTTAGATAAATTTACTCTTGCTAATTTCGTGTTAATAGAGGCTATTGCAGTTAACCATATATTTAACCTGTTTATTTGCCATTACATTATCCTTATGAGTCCTGAATGTTTTGTTGTTAGTTTGAGCATTAAACTTTAACTTGTAATTTTACCTAACTCTTTTGTTTTGAACCTGGAACTTTACGGGACAGTAGTGATTTTTAGTATTCTCACTTTAAGTGTACATTATCTTTCTCTGTTCCGTAACAATATATATAACTCTCTCTCTCTCTCTCTCTCTCTCTCTCTCTATATATATATATATATATATATATATAACTATATATATATATATATATATATACGCATTTATATATATATCTATATATATATATATATATATATATAGTTATATATATATATATATATATATATATATATATATATATATATATATATATATATATATATATATATATATTTATTTATTTATATCTATATCTATATAATATATATATATATATATATATATATATATATATATATATATATATATATATATATTTCTCTCTCTCTCTCTAGGTGGGGGTGCCCATTATGCACCCACTTAGTGTAGTGATATCCTGTTTTCAGGATATCTCTCCATTGTGTGGCAAGCCAAATGATTTCCTGTAAACCAGGAAAGCATTTACAACGCTCGGTGGTAACCTTATAACCAACCAACACGTGTTCCCTACGTGTCACAAGTGGGTTGGCGGAGCGTTAGTGCTACTCCCCGGAAAACAATTAACTATAAATTCGAACAAGAAGCCTCAGACAAGGACTGACCAAAAGGTGACGACTAAGGACCGAACATAGGACACGATACGGATGACGACTTGGAATGTAAGGGGTGCAAATGATGAGTGAAAGAGAGATTGTCCAGGTGCTTGAGGGTGCAAAAGTGGATGTATATGGTTAACGGAAACTAAATGAAGATATGAGAGTGTGAGAGAATGGGAGTATGGATGGGGTATATGAGCAGGAGTAGGTGAGATAGAGAGGGCAAAAGGAGTGTGTATTGTTGTGAATAACAGATGGAAGGAGACTATAAGAGAGTATGGATCAGTTGGCTCCAGGATTGTGTGAGTAAGATTGAAAGTTGGACTACAAATGTGGGCGATTGTGTGCGTGTATGCGCCAGCGCAAGATCGTGCAAGCAGAGTGTGAGAAGAGTTCTGGACAAATGTGGAAGCGTGCATGGAAAAGTTTGACAGGAATGAGGGAGTGTTTTTGGTATGAATGGAAAAGTAAGAAATGGGAAGGTGGATGGAGTAGTTGGTGAGTGGGATGTGCCTGCAGAGATGGATGAGAATAGCAGTGGTTTAGTGGACATCTGTGCCGGGAGGGGTTTGGTGACAGTTAATACCCTCCTCAGGTACAAAATGATCCACAGGTATACAGTATATGGTGGGTGATGAGAAGGGTGGGTGGTGAACTGAATTAATGGAAGGCGATGATTGATTATTTGTTTGTGGATGAAAGGATAAGAAGGTGTATAATGGATGCAAGAGTATATAGAGGTTGGGGGACTGGCTGGTGGTGGTCAGAATTTAAGTCCAAATAAAATGGAGAAATAGAAGAAGGGAAGGACAGGAGGAAGTAGTACAGTACATACATGGAGAATGGAAAAGTTACATGAGGATGGGAAAAAAGCAGAATAAAAGAGGGAAGTGAAGGAGCGATTGGGTAAATATAGATTGGAGTACATGGGGAACTTGGAAGGTGTGTGCAAGATATTCACTGAAGAAATCAGTGCAGCATGTGAAGTGATGTGTGGGGTGAAGAGAACAAGAAAGGGGGTGCACGGAACAGCACGGTGGACTGAAGAGGTGAGAGAGGCTGTGGCACAAAAGAAGAATGCATATAGTGAGTGGATGAGAAACAGAGGCGTGGAAGAAATTGAGAGATGGAAGAGAGAGTTATATGTAGAGAGGAAGAGAGAGGTGAAAAGATTATTAAGAGAGAGTAAGAAGAGAGTGGATGAGGAATTTGAAAAGAACTTGAGTGTAAAGTGGAGGGAATGTAAGAAAATGTTCTGGAAAGAGGTAAAGAAAGTTAGACAGGGTGCCAAATAAGTTAGCTGGGGAGAGAAAGATAGAAATGGTACATTACTAATGGAGAAGGGAGAAAAAATGAGCAGATGGAGGAAACACTTTCAGGAATTGTTGAACATAGAGAACGAAAGTAATGTGAGTGAGTATAAGTGGCTGGGAAATGGCTGGGAGATGGAAGGATGTGAAAAGAGAGGAAGAAATCAGTAGGATGGAAGTTGTGGAAGCAATGAAGAAAGTTTAAATGGGGAAAGCCCCAGGAATTGATGGAGTGGGTGGTGAAATGCTGAAACATGGGGGAGAGATAATAGTAGAATGGATGTGGAAGATGTGCAGATTTGCCTGGGAGGAAGGTAGAGTCCCGGAGGATTGGAAATCAGGTATAATTATTCCCCTGTACAAAGGAAAAGGCGGTAAAGAAGTGTGTGGTAATTATGGGGGCATTTGTCTTCTTGGTGTAAGAGGAAAAGTATATAGTTGGATATTTATTGACAAGAAAATAACAGATGAATTACTTGGAGAAGAACAGGGGGGTTTTAGGAAGGGAAGAGGTTGTGTAGATCAGATATTCATTCTTAGATCTTTAGTGGAAAAGTTTCTAGAGAAGGGAAAGAAATTGTATGCTTCCTTCATGGATTTGGAGAAAGCATATGACAGGGTGGATAGACAAGGATTGTGGAAATTGTTAATAATATATGGAGTAGGTAGGAGGTTTTTGAAGGCTGTGAAGAATATGTATGAGGATGCTAAGGCTGCTGTGTGTGTGGATAATGAACTGAGTGAATTTTTCTATTTGAAGGTTGGATTGAAACAAGGATGTGTCATGTCTCCGTGGTTGTTCATTCTGCATTATAAAAGAGATACAACGTAGGGCAGTGGATGTTGGAGCGGCCCTAATGAGAGAGGGCAGTGTTTGGAAACTTCCTTTGCTGTTGTGTGCAGATAATACTGTGTTGTTAAGTGAAGATGAAGGGGCTGCAAGGCTTGGTGAATGAGTTTAGGAGAGTGTGTAAGAAACGGAATCTAAAGGTGAATGTAGGAAAGAGTAAAGTTATTGTCTTCGAGAGAAATGAAGTCAGTGAATGTAATAGTGAGGCTTGATGAGGAGGAAATGGAAAATGTGAGCCCGTTTAAGTACTTGGGTAGTGTGATGAGTAAAGATGGAAGTTTGGTGAGTGAAGTGCTTGAAAGGGTGCAACAGGGAAGAAAGGTAGCTGGTTCCTTGAAAGCAGTGATAAGAACCATGGAAGTGAGCATGGAAGTGAAAAAGCTACTTCATGGCAGTATCGTGATACCAACTCTAACGTATGGAAGTGAAGCTTGGACGTTGTTGGAGGGACACAAGTCAAGAGTGAGTGCAGTGGAAATAAGTTATTAAAGAGGAGCATGTGGAGTCACTTGGAGAAACAGACTGAAAAATGAGGAAGTGAAGGAGCGTTGTGATGTGGATGTGGATGTGACAGGAAACGTTAGGAGAAACACACACTGAGGTGGTTTGGACATGTGGAGAGGATGGAGAGCGAGAGATTGACGAGGAGAGTGTATATGAGTGAGGTGGAAGGGGGGAGAGGGAGGGGGAGGCCAAGGATGAGATGGAGGGATGAAGTGTAGAGGTATATGAGAGAGGGGGAGGGTGAGCTGGGAGCAGGGCAATGAAATGGCGAGAGAGAGAGAGAGAGAGAGAGAGAGAGAGAGAGAGAGAGAGAGAGAGAGAGAGAGAGAGAGAGAGAGAAATAGGTAGAGAGATAGATAGATGGATAGATAAATAATTTTCAATATGCATTGGTTTTTGTGAACCGCGGTGACAACGCCAAAGAGATTTGCAAGATACGAGTACTGTATCTTCAAATATGGTTCGTAGGTAGCCTGTGCTTCAGCCAACAACACATTATTTGCAGGTGAGTAGCATTCATCCCCCGAATGTTTTTGCTTGTAATGTGAACCGGATATGTGTGAAACGCGGTGACTGAATGCCGTAGAGTTTCGCGATTTTTCTTCAAACTTGGTTTGTAGGTAGCTTGTATCTTAGCCAATAATATTTGTTGCTGACGATTAGAATTCGGCCACGGAATGCTTTTGTTTCATTATAGTTCAGTTCATTAATTTCCCAGTTTCATAAAAAAGGAATCAAGCAATACAGTATGTCTTTTCAATTAAAAGATGGAACCTAAGAAAAAGCCCTTAGGTTTTAGACACACATAATGAATACTGGTATCAGAATGAACAGGATAACATTGGATACAACATACCATGCTAGGAAAGGAACTTCATGAATAAGGGAACATCAGCAAGTAGTCATGAACGGACGTCGGGTGGTGATGTGTTTCACAGAATAAATAACGGATGAGCAGCTAGGGTAATTGTGGCAACAGGTATTCACAGTGTGAGGGAAGGGTAGTCCCGGACTCCGTGAAGGAACGAAGATCGTAAAAGTGGAGATCTAAGATGGAACAAAGTAGATGACAAGGGAGAGATCTTTGTTGTGTTATGAAATAATATCAACATCAAGGCAACATCATCAGCTACCACTACTGTACATTACATGGATGAGCTGTGAGAATTAAACACGGGTACTGACTGCCTGCGATGATGATGTATTTCCTAAACTGAAGGCCAATGATAATAGAAGCATCCATTCGGTAAATACATCTAACTATAGAAGTGTTTACTGAATATCTCATCGTATGAACTAGTACAGAACACGATGATGATGATGATGATTAAAATTACGATAATGACGATGGTGATGATCATGAGTAGCCTATACCAAACACAGAATCCTTCACTTTACCACTAGGGCAGGTATGACCGAATGATTCGTCAGTCTTACCCGTAAGCTCTGGAATGATATTATTATTATTATTATTATTATTATTGTTAATATTAATACGATAACTAGAAACCTGGCTACTTATTGTGTAGCCACAACAAGGAAGCTTCGCCATAACTTTTTATGGTATTGATTGTTGCTATGCACTTGCTTTTGTGTTTACTGCTTAAAAATTTCATATGATCAACATAGATATTTGCAATTTTTTTCTTGTTACCTTTAGAAGAAGTTCATGGTCATTCATTATTGGAACTTGTACTTAGAACAAACAAAAGTAGCTTCTTGTGTAATACCAACAAGATCTGAAGACAAAGGTGTAGGCGAAATAAATGAAGCATGGGTACATTTTATATCTGTCTCAATAACTGGCTAACAGTATGCTTAACTGTAACCATACTCCTTTCGGATAATGAGAGGGACAACCGCTAAACTTCTGTAAAGTTCAGCTTTACAGCATTTGTGGTTTTCTATACAACGTGTTATAATGATAACACTGGGCAGATTTGAGTTCGGTACTTTCCACTGGGATAAATGGCAAAATATTATGCCAAAATTCCCAACAAACTTATTTATCGTAGGATTTTCAACCACATAGCTGTATCTCATTTAGTTTCTGAGATATTTCAATTTGAAATATGCAATTTTTTTAACCAAAAATGAGTACATGATCTTCAAAAATAGGTTTAGATCATTTATATTTGGCACAAGTACATGGGTTACCCTAGGGTACCCTTCTATATAATATCATCAAAGAAAAATATTATTACTTGCCTAAACAATAGGCTTCGCCATATATAAAGCAAAGTTTAATAATAATAATAATAATAATAATAACAACAACAACAACAATAATAGTAATAATAATAATAATAATAATTAGAACGGAATAAAAAATTTCAAATTTGATAAAGATCACTTTCCACAGCCATTGCTAGCTAGTAGCCGAACAACTAAGATCCCATGATGTCAAGGGCATACAGTTTAAAAGTCCTCCAAATTTGGTGGTCTAGCTTTAGTCTTTCATGGAACTTTAGGCTACATCTGGAATATCCGACAAATTCCAAAATTTTGACCCCTGGCGAGGTCAAGGTCACTGATCTTGTGCATGTCACCTTAGGTTATCACTTTCTATACATCCACCAAATATGCTGGTTCATGCTTTAATTCTTCATGGAAAACTAGGTGACATCCTGAATATCTGGAAAAGTTTCAAATTTTTACCCCAGGGGATCTCAGACAATGATCAGCCAACTGAAACTGTACTCCCTTCCAGTCTGCTTCCTCCATAATGCTATTTTGTTGTAAAGTTTCAGCTTCCTAGCTTAACCGGTTCTTCAGATAGCGTGGCTGGCTCACTTTTCTGTGTCCTTGAAAATATCCGGAGATCCTGTTAACAGACTGCCATGTGGGCGGGGGAGAGCCTTCATCTTCTTTCCTAATCTTGTGTTATTCTAGTAGTTTGGTTACCCTTGTAGGAGCTACCTAGCATGAACCAATTGGCCTACTGCAGTTACTTTCTCTTCTTATGTTCTTATATTCTTAAATTTGGCAAAAAGAAGTGGACAGCTGTCCTACTAAATTGACCAAGTTTGGTGGCTCCGTGCCAAATAGCATTTATCTTGCCCTAGGGTGGGAAAGGAGATCCGGATGATGATGATGATGGTGATTAAATAAGTAATAATAATAATAATATTAATAACAATAATAATAATAAAAATATTAATAATAATAATAATAATAATAATAATAATAACTACAACATCATCAGCAACAACAACAGTGATAACAACAATAACAACAAGTATAAAAATAATAATCATAATAATAATAATTGTAATGCTAGGTGTTTTAGGGTCGGCTTCCCATCCCACTAATGCCTAGTGTGTAGCTGGGTTCTCTTGCTAGACTGGAGCTTAGATAAATAAGAGAGGTAGGACACAAAAACTCAGGGCAACAACCTTACACGTGTATTACTATATTCTACAGTGGAACGTGTACATGTCACGAATACAGATATACTGGACAATTATAATTCTTAGGACTAGATATGGGTTATGTTACGAAACAGAGAAAGATAATGTACACTTTAAGTGAGAATACGAAGAGTCACTACTGTCCCGTAAAGTTCCAGGTTCAAAACAAAAGAGTTAGGTAAAATTACAAGTTAAAGTTTAATGCTTAAATTAACAACAAAACATTCAGGACTCATAAGGATAATGTAATGGCAAAAACAGGTTAAATATATGGTTAACTGCAATAGCCTCTATTAACACGAAATTAGCAAGAGTAAATTTATCTAAGTCAGCCCTGATAAAATGAGATACCAGATAATACTCAATGAATGCCAGATAAATAATTACAGATACAAACTATTATCAAAAATGACTGACATAAAGAACTCCACACGAATTACAAAAACTTCACTAGGCCTACAAATTAAACTTATGCTATACAGTACAAGAAAAAATGCAACAACAGTTATACTCAAATTACACACAGCTGCTAGATGTTTGGAGATTTCTTGAGCACTCACAATAATAATATCTGTACAGGGGAGGACAGAGATGTGAACAAAATGAGGAGCAGATCTAAGTGGCAATGATGCAGAGACTGAGCTCATTATATAGGGGCTGGCAGAGCTTGATACAACTTGTAAGAGGGACGCGCAAATGAAGCCATGGGGACAGAGAGCTGAAAATCCCGCAAAGTATAACAGAGAGAACGACTTACTCTACTATAACGGTAGAAGGGGGGACTGAGGCAGAACACGCTCGTGATCAAACATGCAGCAACTGTGCGTTAAAATTACACAAAGGATGATGAAATCATAGGCTATGTAACACCTCCCCACAAAGAAAAAGAAATTTACAAAGGAAATTTCTTATTACTCTAAAACAATCTGTCTAAAGTCTAGATAAGCAATCTGCAATAACATTTTCTTTCCCCTTGACATGTTGTATGTCTAATGAATACTCCTGAAGAAGTAGACTCCATCTTGTCAATCTCTGATTTTTATCTTTAAACTTACTAAGGAATTTCAGTGGGTTATGATCGGTATAAATGACTATGGGGTCAAAACCAGAACACAAATACAATGAAAAATGCTGTAAACCCAAAATCAAGGCCAAAAGCTCTTTCTCAATAGTTGAGTAGTTCTTTTGAGGTGGAGTGAACTTCTTACTGTAATAAGATACAGGATGTTCAATACCCTGATCATCCTCTTGCAGCAAAACAGCCCCAGCTCCTGTATCACTTGCATCAACAGCCATCTTAAAAGGCTTAGCAAAATTTGGAGTAGCGAGCACTGGCTGACTTAATAGAATAGCTTTAAGTTTGTTGAAAGAGGATTCACAGTTATCGGTCCAGACAAATTCAACTCCCTTTTTCAGTAGGTCTGTAAGTGGTGATACAAGAATAGAAAAGTTAAGAACAAATCTCCTGTAATAACCTACCATTCCCAAAAATCTTTGTAGCTCTTTCCTACTTTTAGGTCTGGGAAGATCACTTATAACCTGAACCTTAGCTCCTGGTGGTGCAACATGTCCATCACCAATTACATACCCAAGGTACTGAACTTTAGCTTGACCAAACTCACACTTTGATAAATTAGCTACAAGATTAGCATGAACTAAACGGTCAAGAAATTTACTGACATGGCATAGGTGATCTTTCCAGTTGTCACTGAAGATTAATACATCATCAATATAAACAACACACCCTGCCAAACCCTCTGTTACAACATTCATGAGCTTCTGAAATGTGGCTGGTGCATTCTTCATACCATACGGCATTACAGAACATGCAAAAGCCTTTCCTAGTGTTACAAAACATGAGATCTCCCTAGCACGTTCAGTCATAGGTACTTGCCAGTATCCCTTTAACAAATCAAACTTACTTATGTACCTAGCCTTTCCGATCTTGTCTATGCAATCTTCCACACGAGGGAGAGGGTAAGTGTCTGTTTTGGTTATCTGATTAACACGTCTGTAGTCGATGCAGAGCCTCTGTGACCCACCTGGCTTAGGGACTAGAGTGACAGGAGAACTCCACTCGCTCTGACAGGGCTCAATCATCTTGTGGTCCAACAGGTAGCCAAGCTCCTTCTGGATGAGAGGAACTTTCACTGGGTTCACACGGTAAGGAGGCAATTTAATTGGCTTTGCGTCTCCAACATCGACATCATGCATCAACACAGTGGTTCTTCCTGGAGTGGCACGGAACACTTGCGGGTACTCCTGCAGTAATGCCGAAAACTCCTGCCTTTCCTTGGGTGGTAGATGAGAAAGCTTAGTCTGGAGATCATTCATGATATCAGGATTCTTCCCCAAACTATCACTCAGGCTCATACTGCATGGGAGAGCTTCACTTGCAGACTCGGGTGGAACAGCCACAGTGCAGACTGGATTATTTTCGTCCCGCCTGTGATATAACTTTAGCATGTTGATGTGACATAGTTGCTTGCTCTTTCTACGATCTGGTGTGGCGATGACATAGCTGACATCACTGAGTTTCTTCTCCACGAAATAAGGGCCACTAAACTTGGCTTGAAGAGGTTGCCCATGAACTGGTAGCAGAATCAAAACCTGATCTCCTGGCTGAAAGTGGCGTAACCTGGACTTCTTATCATACCAAGTCTTCATCTTCTCCTGAGCAGCTCCTAAATTCTCTCTCGCCAGCTGTAAAGCAGTGGACAGCCGTTCTTTGAACTTCATCACATACTCCAGCAGGTTGACGTCATCTTCCTCCGACAGCCAGCA
This sequence comes from Coenobita brevimanus, assembly GCF_032717465.1. Classification (NCBI taxonomy): domain Eukaryota; kingdom Metazoa; phylum Arthropoda; class Malacostraca; order Decapoda; family Coenobitidae; genus Coenobita; species Coenobita brevimanus. The sequence goes on from NC_136998.1 coordinate 7,855,458, forward strand.
TTCCTTGAGTAACTTAAGGGGTCCTCTTACTTCATGGCCAAACAGTAGTTCAAAAGATGAGAAGCCCAGTGATTCATTTGGAGATTCTCTTGCGGCAAACACAACGAATGGAAGACCTTTATCCCAGTCTTTCTGATGTTCCAAACAGTATTTCTTGAGCATCGATTTGAGTGTTTGATGATATCTCTCCAACGCTCCTTGGGTCTGGGGATGGTAAGCTGAAGACGTGATGTGGGTGATGCCCAACTCTTTCAGAGACTGTTTGAAAACGTTTGACATGAAATTACTTCCCCGGTCTGACTGTACCTCCTTGGGCAGACCAAACTTTGTGAAGAACCCTAGCATTTCCTTAACCACGTTCTTTGCTGAGATATTTCTAAGTGGAATGGCTTCAGGATAACGAGTAGCCATATCAATCATGGTCAACACATAAGAAAATCCTGAAGAAGTCTTATGAAGAGGGCCCACAATATCCACCAACACACGGGTGAAAGGCGCCTCAAAAGGAGGAATTGGAACTAGAGGTGCAACCTTTTCGGTCTGATTACACTTCCCCACAACTTGACAGGTGTGACAAGACTTACAATACCAGGAAACATCCCTGAAGATACCTGGCCAGTAGAAGTGTTTCAAAATGCGTGCCACAGTCTTCCTCACTCCAAGGTGTCCTGCCAAACTGGAATCATGAGCCACTCTAATGATATCCTGCCTACAAACACGAGGGATGACAACTTGATGTACAACCTCCCATTCACAGTCGGCTGATGCTGTTGGGGGTTTCCACTTCCTCATAAGTACTCCTGACTTTACATAATAACAAGTAGAAGCACCGGCTGACTCTTCTTCACTGTAAGCAGAGTTAGCTAGACCTTTCAACTCAGGGTCAGCAACCTGCAACTCAACCAACTCTTGACGAGACAAATTATCAACACTACGGGGTACTGCCTCATCTGGTGAGTGGTCCAAATTAGCAAGAAAAGTGTCAGCTAGGATAACATCATCATCATCATTATCCTCTAAATCACCAGTAACTTTAGACTTAGCCCTAGTGACAGCACATGCAGGGAACACATCAGGGACATCACAATCCTGGGACGCAGCCACTGGCTCACTAGACAACTGAGGAGCTGGACACACTTGACTTCCACCAATATCATTTCCAAGTAAGAAAGTTACACCTGACATTGGGAGTGTCTCAACCAACCCAACCATAACGGAACCATTAACAAAACCAGACTCTAAATTCACTCTGCACAGAGGGACAGAGAAGTAATTATTTCCTACACCTTGTAAGATTACAGTTTCATCAGAGGAATTAAAATTAGAGCCTAGAACACTGGTCAGCATAAGGGATTGGCAAGCACCTGTATCACGATATATTTTAACTGATTTCCTGTCATTACTGTCCAGATGACTGACAAAACCATCAGACAGGAAATTAGCACATGAACTCTTGAGAGTGTCACCCACGTTACTGCTCAAAAGAGGAGCTCCATCATGAGAATTTAAGTTACCCCTCAAAGCAGGTTCAGTTAACTCAGTTAAAGAATTCTGGGAACTCTCAAGAGTGGACACTAGACCAATTGACTGAATATTTAAAGACTCCTTTTTGTTCACATCACGCTGTCTCCTGAAACATCTCTCCGTAGTATGACCAAGCTTACTACAATAAGTACATTTACTTTTCTGAAATCTAGAGGTGAAGCTGGTATTTACTTCCTGAGAAACATCATCCTTATTCTCTTTCCTGTTACCTGTACTCTGAGTAGAGGCAACGTACTTACTCTCAGCTTTCCCTTTTCTCTAGAATATCTCTTGTGAGTGAGAACATACTCATCAGCTAAAACTGCAGCATCAGACAAATTATCTATTCTTTTCTCATCAAGATATAGGCTTACATCTTTACTAATACATGTTTTGAAATCCTCCAGCAAAATCATCTGCTTAAATTTACCAAAATCAGAATCCACATTCTTAGAATTTAACCACTGCTCTAACAGATCTTCTTTGATTTTTGCATACTCAACATGGGATTGCTTATCTTGCTTATAAGTTGTCCTAAATTTTACTCTATAAGCTTCAGGAACAAGCTCATAGGCCTTAAGAATCAAGCTCTTAACTACATCATAATTATCAGACTGATCCTGAGGCAAAGATGCATAAGTTACTTGAGCTTTACCGGTGAGAACAGTTTGAAGGAGTACTGGCCAATACTCCTTAGGCCAATTAAAACCTGTAGCTACCCTCTCAAACAACTGAAAATACTTTGTTAAATCAGATTCATTAAAAGGAGGGACAAGTTTAACATTTTTAGCCACATCAAAACCATCAGAGCTAGATGATCCAGTTCCACCTTGTTTCATGCGATACTCATGGTCAGCCTGAATCCTAGCAATTTCAACTTGTGCCTCAGCCTCCTTAGCTTTTGCCTGAAATTCAGCCTCCTTAGCCTGTGCTTGAAATTCAGCTTCCTTCACACGAGACTCCGCCTCCTTAGCCTTAGCCTCCTGCAGGGCTAGCTGTAACTTAGCTAATTCAATCTGCGTTTGCTCATTTGGAGGAGTTACATTAAACAAGCTTTTATTAATCATGCCAACAATTTAATCTTTAGAATGATGAGAGTGAACTGCAATTCCCAATTGTTGAGCAACAAGCTTAAGTTCATTCTTTGTTCTGTTTTCTATATCACACACTGCACATTTGACAAAAAATCTTTGGCTTCATCAAGTGTAGAAATAGTAGCCATCATGAATATATCACAGTCACAAAATATCAAACAATATCCTTATGATAATATCCTGAATATCCTGATATGAGGTCGCCAAATTTATGTTACGAAACAGAGAAAGATAATGTACACTTTAAGTGAGAATACGAAGAGTCACAACTGTCCCGTAAAGTTCCAGGTTCAGAACAAAAGAGTTAGGTAAAATTACAAGTTAAAGTTTAATGCTTAAATTAACAACAAAACATTCAGGACTCATAAGGATAATGTAATGGCAAAAACAGGTTAAATATATGGTTAACTGCAATAGCCTCTATTAACACGAAATTAGCAAGAGTAAATTTATCTAAGTTAGCCCTGATAAAATGAGATACCAGATAATACTCAGTGAATGCCAGATAAATAATTACAGATACAAACTATTATCAAAAATGACTGACATAAAGAACCCCACACGAATTACAAAAACTTCACTAGGCCTACAAATTAAACTTATGCTATACAGTACAAGAAAAAATGCAACAACAGTTATACTCAAATTACACACAGCTGCTAGATGTTTGGAGATTTCTTGAGCACTCACAATAATAATATCTGTACAGGGGAGGACAGAGATGTGAACAAAATGAGGAGCAGATCTAAGTGGCAATGATGCAGAGACTGAGCTCATTATATAGGGGCTGGCAGAGCTTTATACAACTTGTAAGAGGGACGCGCAAATGAAGCCATGGGGACAGAGAGCTGAAAATCCCGCAAAGTATAACAGAGAGAACGACTTACTCTACTATAATGGTAGAAGGGGGGGACTGAGGCAGAACACGCTCGTGATCAAACATGCAGCAACTGTGTGTTAAAATTACACAAAGGATGATGAAATCATAGGCTATGTAACAGTTAATAGTATCGTGCAGGATACTACTTAGGTCAAGGTTGGGTAAGGTGAATAGCACTTAGGGCAGAGGGGTTATATAGTATTACTGCAGGAAGTCCAAGTTTTATATACTGGTGGAGTGGGTGGGACTATTTCACTGTTGGTAATTATTGCTTTAACACTGGGGTCTGTGTATGATCCTAGTATGATGCGGCGTTCTTAGTTGGTAGCGTATTCACTGTAATAGCCCCATATTTCACTGCCTTACCGTGTTCATGGTTTTGCTGTTACTTTTACTCACTTCGCCACTCTTTTATATTGTCACTGATGCTTCTCTCATGGAATTCCTTTATACTGTTAATTCACTGCTCTGGCTTCACTTCACTAGGTCACGGACACTGTGCTTTCACTGTCACTCTTTTTTGGTCTGGGCATCATGGCGGTCAGGTACAAGGGCGGCGGAGGTGACTCAGCCCCACTACTGACGGTGCAGGGTTCTGCCGGGGGCCTCTGTGTTCAGGGGCCACAGGACCACACGTAGGGGTGTCCTCTCTCGTTCGGGGCTGCTGATGGCGAAGGGTCCTGCACCTTTGGGGCTTTGGGTGGGAGTCCGGCCCTCGGGTCTGGGGTCGAATAGCTGCCTGAACTTCTCACTCAGGCGCCTGATGGAGGACGAAGATCTCCGGCGTCTGGGTGTAGGGAGGTCCCGCCCAGGGGTTCTGGGGGCAGTCTGGAGGTCCTGAGGGCTGCAGTCCATGGTATTCAGAGATGCCATCAGGAGGGGGCTGCGGCGTTGACCTACGTCGGGGTCTGTTAGGCGAGTCCTCTCCGGATCTGGCTGCAGGGAGAAGAGCCCAGTGGAAATCATGGGGCCTCTCCAGTACTCCTCCAGGATGGGGGCTTCCTCTGGGTTGTTGGTTGGTGAACAGGAGTCAGCAAGTGATGGAGGAGTGGCTACCAGCCGTCTCCTGCTGTAGGGCCCGGCTACTGGCTGTGGCCTCCTGGGGGCGCGGCTGCAGGCCGTCGCTAAAACCCGGCTACTGGCCATGGCCTGGGAGGAGGAGCGGCTACAGGCCGACCCAGGGGCACCTTCAGAGCAGCTGCAGGCCGTCTCCTGATTCCCTCTGGAGACGCTATAAGCCGTCTCCTGCAGGAGGGTTGAGAGGCTACAGGTCATCTCTCGAAGGGCACCTTCAGAGCGGCTACAGGCTGTCTCCTATTTGCCTCCAGAACGGCTGCAGGCCGTCTCCTGTAAGAGAGTCAAGCAGCTACAGGCAGTCTCGTTAGGGGCACCTTCAGAGCGGCTACAGGCCATCTCCTGTTTTCCTCCAGAGCGGCTGCAGGCCGTCTCTTGTAAGAGGGTCGAGCGGCTACAGGCTGCCTCAGTAGGGGCACCTTCAGAGCAGCTACAGGCCGTCTCCTAATGAAGGCGGGAGCGGCTACAGGCCGTCTCCTCTTTTCCTCCAGAGCGACTGCAGGACATTTCCTATAGGAGGGTTGAGCGGCTGCCAGCTGTCTCAGGGGTGCTGACTGGAGCTGGAGTAACAGCTCCACCCCATGGTTGGTTGTGGTCTGCTTGCCTGAAAGGTAGTCTTGTATTCCTGGTATGGTGGCAGCGAATGAGCTCACGGTCATAGGGCCGTGCGGCCCGGGCGTGTGACTCTCTGTTCTTGTAATACGAGTAGGTGAGTCTTGAGTCTTTATTATGATTTTGATAATTGAATAGCAGTAGGAGTTAAAAATGAATACAGGGAGTTGATCTTGATTTATTATCTTCAGAGAAAAGCCTTAAGTTGAGCAGCGTATGTATTACAGAGACTTAATACACTAAGTAAGTCTAGTTGGACCCCTCTTCTTTTTCACTCTTTCCACTACCTGTCGGTTCTATAGCTAGCCTCCTTCTGAGCTCTGCTTCCTAAATTCTGGTGTAGCAGGGGTCTTGTCACGTGTGTTACACTGTTGTTGAAATGTTCTAGAAGCCTGTGTGTATGTGTGTATATGGTCACGAGGCGCTGTTGTGTGCCTATCAAGCATTAGAGTGTGTAAGCATGTTTAGCACTGTTCGATTCTCGCTGACACAATACCTATCTTGCTGCTTCTATTTGTCTGTCTATCTAGCTATCTATCTATCTATCTATCTATTATGATTTGTAATTATAATATGGAGTCCTGACACTGCTCGGTCACCTGCTGGAGGTCCTTCGACAGTAATTATCATTGACATATGCTAATCTATTAGTACATAATATTGATTATAATACTGTATAGATATAATATTCATGGTAAATTGCAATGATCTAGTAATATTACATTTTAAACAAGTTGTATACATATTTGAATAAATGCACTAAAATTAAATTATTTAACTGTAATACAGTTTGTAAATTGGTCATTGTAGTAAAATGCATAGATGCAAGAAAAAAAATTAGTTTAAAGTTAAGATTATGGTAAGAGCTCTTAATATTTCATTTAAAGATAAAGCTACTGGTATAACATACTTCTATATAATGGGTCATTCTTCTTTGTATTATATATATATATATATATATATATATATATATATATATATATATATATATATATATATATATATGTATATATATATGTATATATATATATATATATATATATATATATATATATATATATATATATATATATAAAATTAATACTATATACAAAATATGTACACTTCATTCAGGGGGGTTAACTTGGATGTTAACTCTACCCCCACTAAATACTGACTCCAAATTTGCAATTCTTGCATGCATTCTGTGCACTGCGAACAGCACTACTGCAAATACAATGCAGAAGATTATAAGGACAGTACGTGCTGGGCAATACACATAATATGGGTTGAACATACTCAAACTCAAATCTTCCCAGGGCTTCATTGTTTCATTGATCAGTTGCATAGTTTCAAACTTAGGTGAAGTCAGCTTAATACTTGTGCTCATGTTTAAGTCCATATCAGGCAGTGGGTGGAAATGTGTGTGTGTATGATTGAGGATGGCGTAGTGATTGATGGTGGATAAAGTGGACATGGATGGTGTAAATACCGCACAGTAGTCTGGTGCTATGTATAATCCTGAGGCTGAAGTATGAGATGGTGGTATATCTGGACAGACTACGTAAACTGATGTGTTATCAGTGAAATAAAAAAAACTGTGAGTGTCCAATGCGTTGATGGTGTACAAGCTTATCTGGAGCAAAAGTGAAGTTACAATGATGATGCATATTGTTATTTCTTATGATAGCCATTTCACAAGGGACTGTATCAGTAGGCTGAAACGTGAAAATGTACGCAGGACAAAGATGAACAGCATGTAAGGATGTGCGGCACTTTCGTTCAATCGTTGATTCACTTGCGAAAGTGACAGTGTTCCGTCTCTTGGAGACCATGATGAGTTCGGTGTCTGTGTTGATGTTGATGATGACCAAAGTGTTGTTATTTTTAGAGGGGAAGGGGTGCATTTGGTATACTGTGAACAGGTCTTCAGTTATGAATGGTACATGAACTACTACTGATGTTGGTGTTAGTGTTGCTTCTAAATATGGATAATATTGCATGAACTCCCTACTTCGGAACAAAAGCTTCAATTTATGTTTATGTATGCCTTGACTAACTATCTGACATAGCTCATGAACTGGAAGTAAGTCAATTGTGATCTTGGCATCACCAGCATTCGAAATTCCTTGCATAAGTGCCCTGTAACGAACTCTACTATCCATTTCATAGGCGGAGTTGCGCTGTTTATCGCAAATATCTCCTAAAAGAATCGTTGGATCAGTATGGTATTTCAACACACTACTTTTGACATCCGGGCCTAATTTATGACCCGTAAATCATATTGCTATTTATGTTATGTGGGGAGTTTACTCGTGAAAAATAACAGAAAGTCGACTAGTCATGTTGACGCATTCGAAGGAAAGTGTTGCCCCCCCAACACCCTCCCAAACTATTCCTTAACTACCCCTACTTCTCCCCCTTCTCGTCCTCGTTATCCCTCCTATTCTCCCCAAGCTCCTCGCCTCCTTCATCACTCTTGTGTCCCTCCCTCATTATCCCAGCACTGTATTATAATGTAAGAATGTTATGTAGTTGTAGACGTATTGATATGATAATTTGCAATGGATGCACACAACAGTAGGTAACTGTGTTAAATAATATTACTAATGTATGATAAGTATATACATACTGTCATATTCAAATATTATGTATGCAATAAGAATGAAAAAAGAAAACGGAAGTGCAAAGATGGGAGAGGGATGGTGTGACTGGGAGTGAAGAGGGAAACGGGGAGGGGGTGAACGCGATATTGGGGGGTAGGGAAGGAATGGTCAGAGGGTTGTTCAGGGTGTTAGTGGAGGCGCTACCCCACACAGTCGCACTCGTCCGGTTTTGTATAACACCTTAGATTTGATGACCGGATTAGGCTTAATATCCTTCAGTAAACTCCTAATGTAACATATGTAGCAGTATAGTTTAAGGGTCATAAATTAGGCCCGGATGTCAAAAGCACTGTGTTGAAATATCATACTGATCCAACGATTCGCTTAGGAGATATTTGCGAAAAACAGCGCAACTCCGCCTTTGAAATGGATAGTAGTGTTGTCTAATTGTTAGAATTGTGTCAATATGTTCTGTGATGATGCAGAAGTGTTGGAAAAGTGTTATGTTACCTTCCATTTCATTTATTTTATCTACACTTTCGAGAGCTATGTTTTCTGCATTTTCCAGATTTTTCACAATTGTCTTCATTGCTGAGTTATGTCCTGTGATGAATTTATCTTGGTATGTTAGTACCTGAGCTATTTTATTTAATTTGTTGTTTAGTCCTTTAAGATCTTCCTCTGTAGACAATCCAAAGTGTTCCCAAGAACTGCGCCACCCAGGTCGAACAAACCGCGCTTTTGGCGAGTACGTGTGATGTTGTTCTTGTTGCTCAATACCTCCGTTCCATAAGATGGGAGATCTTGGATCATGATGAGCATAGTTGACTTAGCCTGTTCTATTTTCCATTTCGCTAACTTCACTATTTCATTCACTTCCTTTGTGTTATGTGCTTGTGAAACATAGCCTCCTATCATGAAGTCCAGGGTTCGCTTTGGTCTCGCGATATTTTCTAGATAAGAAGGTAATTCATACAAGTCATCCAGACTTATTTCATTACTCATGACTTCTTTTACGATTGGAGTCGTGGCCGTTGGAGCTATGAGGCATCGTTGCCGTACTATGTGTTGGGGGTCTAAGTGCGCATATGCTCTTGCTATGTAGAGAAGAATCCATAGCATAAGTCCCTTCATCGCTGCCTACCGACAAAAAAATCTATTAATTTCCTAATATGGTCATGCTGTGGTCGATGATAGTGATGATGTGCGTTACGGATGATTGTTATTTCATATATAGAAGGAGTTTAAATCGATATTTACTTCTCGTAAATGATGTACTGTTGATTTTATTGGAACAGTTGCACCTATGTTTGATTGTTTGGTATATGACCTTAATTTATTATTGTAATTATTGTTGTTTTCTTGATTGGTTTCTTGAGTTACGTTCGCTTGTTCGGTTGTATCCGATGCTGAATAATTATTGGATAGTTCCCTTGAAACTCGTTTTAAATGGTCAATACGAACTTGTTTCTCTTCGCCACTAGACAGTGACTTCCTTAAAACTTTGTTTGCTTTTATGTTTATTACTCTGTATGGCCCTCAAATTTTGGGGATAATATATTGCCTCTCGTATGAATGATACCATAAACAATGTCTCCTAAGCTGATAGACGAATCTCTTGCCTTCTTGTTAAATGCCTCCGTCATTTCTTCCTTGGACATAGTCAATTGTTTTTTGACTCTTTTGTGTATGTCCTGGAATTCACGTAAACGGAGTTTAGAGTAATCATCGTAATTGTATATGGGCAGACTGTCACCTTCTAGGAGCTCATATGGTAGTTTTTTATCTGTCCCATATATAATGAAATGTGGTGTGTCACCTATGGATTTATTTATAGATCCATTAATTGAGGCTTCTACTCTGGGAATCCAATCATCCCAGCTTGCATAATTTTCACTGAGAATGTGTCGTAGCACATCTAATACTTTTTTGTTTTGTCTCTCTACTAATCCATTAGATGCTGGGTGATAGGCTAAAACATTAACCTTTTTGATGTATTGTTTACATATTGTAAGATATCAGAATTAAATTCTCCTCCATTATCACTTATTAGTACCTTTGGGGTAGTAAAGCGACATATTACATTATCTGTTATTGCCTTTGCTACTGTCTCTGCTGTTTTATCTTTAATTGGAGCTAAAATGACATAACGGGAAAAATGATCCGTTGCTGCGAATAGGTATTGGTTATAATTGTATGATAATGGCATCTTGAGTAAATCAACAGCGACAACGTCCCATGGTTGATGTGGTACAGGGTAATTACCCATCGGTGCAGGTGTGATTGGGTTTTGCACATGATTCGCATCTGTGTATATGATTGTTTATATCTTTTCGTAATGAAGGCCAGTAATATAACAGCTGGGCTTGTTTGAATGTCTTCCAGGATGTCTTGCATGTGGGCTATCGTGTATCGTTCGTAATACTTGGGGTATCATTTCATTAGGTACTACCAACTGGTTAGTATTTCTTTGGCGTTTTGGTTGTTTCGGGTTGATCTTGTATAAAGTATTAGTGACTATTGTGAATTGTTCGAGTGGTACATGCTGTTTGGGTAATTGTATGTCATCTCCACTTTCTAACTTGTATATAACTTTAGACCATACTGGGTCAAGTCTTTGTGCTTTTGCGATATCATCGTGGTTTGAGATATTTCCTTTGAGATCTAATGCCGCGACCTGAATTGTGTTCGGGTTCGTAGATAATGCGTCAGCTACTATGTTCATTTTACCTTGTATGTAATGAATTTGTACATTGTAGTTTTCAACTGTACATTTCCATCTTGCTCTCCTCCCAGAGAGGAGTTTTGCTTTAAACATACCCACTAGTGGTTTATGGTCGGTGAATAAGTGTATTTCGTAACCATATCCCAAATCTCGAAACTTTTGTAATGCAAAAACCACTGCAAGTGCCTCTAAGTCTGTAGTGCAATAATTTTTCTATGCACCTTTTGTTTGTCTGCTGGCAAATGCAATTGGTTGATTCTTTCCTCTTTTATCTTCCTGCATCAGTACAGCCCCTAATCCTTTAACTGATGCGTCTGTATAGATAATAAATGATTTTGTGAAATCCGGATATGCCAAACAAGGTGCATTTGTTAGTTTAATTTTTAGATTGTTAAATGTTTTTTTTTTTTTGTTCTTCTTCCTATTGGAATATAACATCTTTTTTGAGTAGTTGGAATAGAGGAAAGGCTATATGAGAGAATTGTGGTACGAATGACCTATAGTACCCAGATAGACCTAAAAATTGTCTAACTTCGTCAGTCGTGGTGGGTTCAGGAAAATCTCTCACTGCCTGTATTTTGTCATCAGTGGTGTGAATACCATCAGAACTTAATTTGTGGCCTAAGAAATTTATTTCCTTAAAGCAAAATTTGCATTTTGAAAACTTAATTTTTAAACCAGCATCACTAAGCTTTTGTGACAGTAAGTGTAATTTCTTGAGATGTTCTGTAATATATTTCGTTGCGATTATAATATCGTCAAGATAAACAAATATTCCTTGTCCTAAAATTCCGGACAATACGAAATTCATAAGACACTGGAATGTGCCTGGGGCTGTCCTCAGTCCCATCGGCATCCTTGTTTATTGGTAGTGTCCCTTATTTGTGGAAAAGGCAGTGTATTTACGTGACTCCTGTTCAACCGGTATTTGGTAATAGCCATTTAGTAGATCGATTGTGGAAAATATATTATTTTCCGGTCCAATATTCTGTAGGACGTCGCTTAGCAATGGCATGGGAAATCGGTCTGGGATTGTGTGATTGTTTAGTTTACGGTAATCTACCACCGCACGCATTTCTCCATTTCGTTTGGGCACGAAGAATAATGGGGCATTCCACGGGGAGACTGATGGTTCAATAATTCCAAGTTTTAACATTTCATCGACATACTGATTTGCAAGTGTACGCTGAGATTGTGGGATGCGGTAGGCTGGTACGAAAATTGGTGGTGTTTCTGGGTGCACATTAATCTTGTGATTAATCAGGTTAGTACACCCTAATTGTTCTCCAGGTAATGCTACGGTGTCCCTGTGTGTTTCCAGCAGGGTTAACAAATCATTTTCTTCATCATATTCACCTGAGTGAATTAAATTCTCTTTTATGCTTTCTCTATCCATAGATTTTATCTCACTTGTAACTCCAGCTATAACTATTTCCTTCACAGGGGCGGGATATTTTTCAATATTAACTATGCAAGTCCCCTTTTTCAACTGTACTTCCCCATTCATGTGATTAATTATGAATATCTGAGTTTGCCCTTCGTCGTTCATCTGACATAATGCGTTTTCTACTGACAATCCCTTTACATAATTTTCCTAAGACAAGAACAGCACTATTCCGTAATTTGCTCTTTATGGTAACTTTCATAAAGGAATTAGGTGGTATAACTAAATCATTGGTGAGATGGGCGGGAAAAACTGATAAATCAGTACTATTACCTGGGTCTCTAATTATGGAGGCTGGGACTGGTGGTGTGAGTGGATCTATATACTCATCTGTTTGTGTATGTTTGTTTAAGCTTTTATCATTACCAGTTCTTTTTGGTTCTCTTTTACTAATCGGTGAGGGCTCTGATGGTATTTCCTCTATGAATTTATTGTCAAAGTCTATTCCATTCATTTGTGGGAGTAAAGTTATGTTCCCTGCTCTCATGCACCTATAGCCCAGTAACATATGAGCTTTAATTGCTAAGTTCTGAACGATATAGAAGAATGCAGAGAATGGTCTTGTAGTCTCTGTGAAACTGATAATTAACCTTATCATACCTTTTACTGTGATTTTTTTTTTCATCTACTGTATATAAATCTGAATCAGCTTCTTCCAAAAAAGTTACTTTCTTCTTATTTTTAAAAATTCTATTTATTTCTTCTTGTGTTATTAAGTTCACTGGAGTGCCTGTGTCTAAAAATAAGGCAACGTTTTGATCCTCACATACAGCTGGTATCAAGATACACTCATTTCTCAACATGCCTCCTGTGTGAATTTTAGACTTGCCTTTCTTTACATTTGTTCGTTTTTTGTCATGACTTGGTCTTCCCCCGATTTGAGCAGACACAATTTTTTCTACTGTTTTGCAGTTACTGGTCCAGTGCCCTTGTCATCTATGATGCCTACAGTATAGATCAAATCCTTGTGTCTTTTGTCTATCCTCTTTTGTTTTGATAAAGGATTCATTCCTTGTGTGTCCTGGTTTTGCACAATAATGACATAGAATGGACCTATCTCTTGACTGTGATCTATGAGGTGACTTCCCATATGTAGTGTTGTTTGTGGCGCGAGATCTGCTCGGGCTGCACGTAAACTTACGAAACTGCCAGTAGCCTGGTGTTTGTGATCGAACCCTCGACACGTTTAGTTGTTTGCTCTGCCTGCTTTCGGGTCACGATCGATTTTGTTCTCTGTTTGGGGTCGTTGTAGATGTTTTCACAGCTGATACTGTCTCAGGTACTCTCATTCTACTAGAAAGTGCGTTTGTGTCGATCATCCCTGCTTTACTGCACTGCATCTCTACCTCGTTCATTAAGTCTAGTAAGCACATGCCTGGGGTGTACGCGATCGTCTTGGCGATCTTAAGGGTCCTATCAGGTAATTTACACAAGGCAGCTACATACCCAATGATGTCCACGACGAGGTCTGGGGACATCTTTCCATCATCTGTTATCCAGTTTGAGTTTTCCAAAGTAACTAATAATGTTCTTTTGATTGTGGAGACATCAGCAGTTATTTCACTGAGCACATGGTTTGTAGTGTTCTCCCTTACAAGATCTACACTCTTATGTAATTCTGGAATTATACCTGGCAAGAAGTTCATACCTCCAGAAAATTTCTTCAAAAATTCAGTTTTAAATTCATCATATGTCTTAGCCTTGAGGAGCTTACCTGACCTTAGTAAATTGCTTGCTGGACATCTTTCCTGGCTTATGCAAGATGAAAAAGTGGCAATTTTCTCTTGTTCATCTAGTATGTGTCTTTTGATAAAGATTTGTTCGCACTGACTGACCAATGAAATGACGTCAGTACGATCTTTTTCTGTGCCAGAGAATTTTGTGGCAGTTTTATCTTCATGATAAACATAAACTTGAGGTGGGGATGTTTGATCCGCGGTATTTGTTGCGTTATTCATTTTCACTGTTTGCTCTGTTAATTTAACTTGGCCTTGTTTATCGTTGTGTGAGGGAATGGTGGAATAGGTTCGGCCTGAACGGTGAACCCTGTTAAGTATATTGTCATATGTGTTCAAGTCAGCGACAAAGTCCTCACTTGCCACGTCAGAAGGAGTTTCCCACTCATCATCTAGAACTGACGTATTTGTTTCTTGATCTTTAGTTTGTTTTGAATTTTGTACAGTGGGTGTGTTGCCTTGGTGCTCCCCTAATTGTGGATCCGCTGTGGGGGCTAATTGTTAATCATCTGGTATTAACGTGGGTGGTGACGAAAATATCCTTGTCATTAAGGTATGGTGTTATGAAATATGCCTTTTGTTTACGTCCTAACTAAATAGATGAGTAAATGAATTGTAATAAATGATAGATAGTGAGTGTATAAGTGTATATATAGAAATAAGTAAAGGAGTTGAATATACCTAATTTTAGCACTGAGAAGAAATGAGTAAGTATAATTTCACCCACTTGATACAGATTGGAGGGGTGTGTCGATGCATCTGTCGATCTCTTGATAATTCTAGGGCTGTGTTGATGGACGATATTACTCAGGAAATTCCATGGCCTGGTGCATGTAGTGGTTAACAGCTGTAGTCACAGGCAAACCTCATCATAGAACGTTGAATTTCCAACTCAGTACTGTGGAAATAAATGAGTATGATTAGAAGCTATGTGAATAATGAGTAATGAGTAGTGGGTGAGAAGTGCCTGGTGTCAGTCACACGTTGATTGGCGTGGCCTTGTGTCAGCAAACTCGCGTGGTGATGTCACTCAGCAGATACATATGGTGACGTCGGCTTCCCACACTGGTAGCTGTGGTGAGTAACTGAGTAGCGATGCATAACCTGGGTGAAGAAAGGTGAGTAAGATGCGTTATAAATGTGGCTCTGGTGTTTTGCTGTGTGTCTTGACCTCTGCGTCAGCGATGGAGGTAGGCGTGAGAGAGTGTTGGGGTTTTGTATGCTTGTTGCTTTGGTCTTTCTTTTCCTTTACTTGCTTTTTTTTTTTTTTCTTGATGCTGCTTGAAGTTACGTGAAAATTATAGAGTTGTTTTGTAGACTTGTAGGCTCCTAGGCTCCTAGGCTGTATTTTCTAGGAATTCACTGTAGAACTGAACCTAATCTTGTAGAGTCTTGCTGCTTTTGTAGAAATTCACTGCAGATTCGTAGACGAGGTTTGTACGTTCGCTGCCTCCAATGTGACTCTCTGTTCTTGTAATAGGTGAGTCTTGAGTTTTTATTATTATTTTGATAATTGAATAGCAGTAGGAGTTAAAGATGAATACAGGGAGTTGATCTTGATTTATTATCTTCAGAGAAAAGTCTTAAGTTAAGCAGCGTATGTATTACAGAGACTTAATATACTAAGTAAGTCTAGTTGGACCCCTCTTCTTGTTCACTCTCTCCACTACCTGTCGGTTCTATAGCTAGCCTCCTTCTGAGCTCTGCTTCCTAAATTCTGGTGTAGCAGGGGTCGTGTCACGTGTGTTACACTGTTGTTGAAATGTTCTAGAAGCCTGTGTGTGAGTATGTGTGTATGTGTGTGTATGGTCACGAGGCGCTGTCGTGTGCCTATCAAGCATTAGAGTGTGTAAGCATGTTTAGCACTGTTCGATTCTCGAAGACACAATACCTATCTTGCTGCTTCTATCTCTGTCTATCTATCTATCTATCTATCTATCTATTATGATTTGTAATTATAATATGGAGTCCTAACAGGCGGACTTATGTCATTGTTGCCCTGAGTCCCGGCGCGCTGAAGGTTCTCCTCGGTGAGCTCCTTCTTGGGGTGTTGGGTTGCCCTCCGTGGCACTATACTGCATTATAATAATAATAATAATAATAATAATAACAATAATAATAAAAATAATAATAATATTAATAAGAATTTTGCTTCATTTATAAATGGTCTACCATGCATGCATGAGTCGGAGTTCGAGAGCTAAAAGCTTAACAAACTTTCTGACCTCTTGTTGTTTCCTTATTCAGTCCATTATCACTGTGGTCACACTCTATGACCTCGTACCAGTTTTTTTTTTTTTTTATTTGTCTCACACAACCCTACCCTCGATGTTCACACTTCTCTCCTTGCACACTCATTTGTCATCTTCCGTTCTCTACACATCCCCTAACACCACCTCAGTCTATCTCTCCTCATCACAACACCAATACATTAAAATTCCATCCTCCCACTTAGCACTGATGTCGCAGTCTTAAACCCCCAGGCCTCTCATTCAAAGACACACCATATATCTATTAAATTTCATCATTTCTCTACAATTAATCCTATGAATATCCTCTTCCTTTTCCGCCCAGATCTCACTACCGAACATCATTACACTCCTAACTCATGGTGCGTACAAGGACCCCTTAGCACGCAGGAAAAGCCCTCTCAGGATCAGGATAGGCAACAGCTCCCCGAACTTCGTCCAACCACTCCTTACCTTAGTCACAGATGTAGCCCCAACCCCATCTCCGGCATATAACATGTCCCCCAAACAGCAAAACTTCTCTACACAATCAAGAGACTCTCCAGCAAGATCAGTCCTTTTGTCACCTCCCTATCTCTACATGCTCTCCACGACAGACGACACTCACGAAATCAACATTATTTTATAGCCTGCCTCTAACATCACTAAATCTCTTATGCACCCTCTTGTCACAAACATTGACAAAATGGAATTACTTTCCACACCTTTGTGGCAAACTGCAATGGGCCAAATTCTTTCTACTTTGATGAGATGCCCTAGATCAGTGATTTTCAACCTTTTTTTGCCCCATTCATCCCTTCCACCATATGGCAGAATGTCATTCCCCCCATTCCAAGACTGTCTTACTCATAAGGTGCTTACATGAATAATACGCATAAAATAATGAGAGTGGCAGAATCTACCGAGGCCTGAGGGTCAACAGCATCACTAGTTTGTACACGTCCAAAACGAAAACCTGACTGAACGGGAATATGACGACTCTCTCTCTCTCTCTCTCTCTCTCTCTCTCTCTCTCTCTCTCTCTCAGGGTTTCAGTTTATAAAATACGTAACAATAATTGCATTTCTTTTTTTTAGTCGAGATGAAATTCCCCTTGATTTGAGAGGTTTTGGTAATTCCTTCGCCGTTTCCCCAACTCAGGCAAACAAAACAAGCTGACAGGAAGACACACACAGGAATTAGACAAGAAAGAAGACAAGCCTCCTCCTCCACCTCGGACCGCATGTATGCACATAATTTCTCACTCACTGAAACAACTGAAACAGACCTGACAGGAAATTTTTTCTTCCGTTATTTCTCACACTATTCCTTCATTATTATAAAAATAAAAATACACTGGAAAGAAAAAAAAAACAATTTGGGCCTAACTGATGCACATTATGTTTTGTCTTCAGAGGCAATAAAAAGATGAATATAACAACAGTTTGAGCTTGCCATTCTATGGCCTCAGTTCCCCCCCTGAGACACTTAAATTCCCCCCTGGGGGGGAATTCACCCCTGGTTGAGAACCCCTGCCCTAGATATTATCACTTTTGTTTTGATGCCCTTGATATTATCACTTTTGTTTTATTCGAGTTTACTCTCAATCCCTTGACCCCATTCCATCTTTCCACTTCATACAACTTTCATCAGCCTCCCTCTCATTCTCAGCAATCAACACATCACTTACAACATCTCCCTGGGAATCTATTTCTGAAGTCATAATGGAAGAACTTCAAGCACCATGATAAACAACAAAGGGCTGGAAAACTACTTAGCAGGCAGATGTGCACATGTAATATTTGCTGGTCAGTCACTGAACATCAGAAACTTCACAACCGGCGTCCCTCAAGAATCTGTTTTCTCTCCTGCACTCTGTAACTTCTAAATGTATGACATACCCACACCTCACACACCACAGATACACATAGCTTCCTATGCAGACGACATAACACTTACATGTACACACCAAAAAGCAAACACAGCCGCACACATCCTCCAACCTTACCTCAACACACTACACAAATGGTTCACCACAAACAGACTCAATATAGCCCCAGACAAATCTTCAGAAACTCTTCTCACAAAATGGTCAGCAGAACATAGTCACATTTCACACCTCACCAGAAACAACACCCCCTTACCACACACACACACACACACACACACACACACACACACACACACACACACACACACACACACACACACACACACACAATCCTTTGTGTAACATACAATACATCAATGTCAGTTAAACAACACATCACAGACACTAAATATAAATTAACACCAAAACTCAACGCCCTAAAGGCCATACAACATTCGAACACAACAAAGAAACCACCACCACAGTATCCAAACACTATAAACGTTCATTTATGAATTATGCAAGCCCTGCTTGGGCCTCTGACCTCACTAAAACACACTACAACACCCTACAGACCAAACAGAACAAGGCCCTAAGAATAATCACAGGCTGTACAGCTTCTACATCAACAGACCACCTACACCACGAAACCAAAGTCCTCAAAGTCAAGGATCATCTAGACATGAGAGGCACACAAACATCACTAAATCTCTTATGCAACCTACACAAACCCACACATCCACTAAACTACATGGCAGCACATCTACGCACACCAAGGAACATCAAAACAACACCCAGCACACGATATCATACACAAATACTGTCTTCTCTCCCTCGCCCGTCTCAAACCAGCTTCCAGAAGCATATCCATATTCAAATCACTCTCCGCTCCATTCAGTCACTCAGAGACAACACACAGCTGCATGCACGGCCTCCTGATATCCACCCTTCTGAATCCCACCTCCCTCGTGAGGACAGGGTCCACCTGGCCAGGCTGAGTATCATCCAGCCCTCTTGAGTTATCAGAAGAGGCTGGTGACTCAGTCGCTGATGCTTGTCCAGGATGCAACACAGCACCCCATAGTATTAGGCGCATTATGGAAGACTGCATTGCACACAATCACTTGCGCCAACAACACAACATACACACTCCTTGAGAGCTCTGCGGGAAAGCCCGGTCTCGGCCGTGGCCATTCCTTAGGGACTTGGGACTGTTCGCCCAGACAGCCTAGGGAACAACAAAAACTACCAGTACTACAAGAAAGGGCTCAGAACTGACCCCTGATGACTTCAATATTCATGGAAAACTCACCACTCTAATCTCTGTTCACTCTTTCCTGCATGTGAGCACCCTCGTGCATTACCGTAACCTCTGTAACCAGCCCTTTCTCGATCCCAGTCTTCTCTTTATCCACTTCATCGCCCTATGAACTCTGTCAAAGGCTTTCTGCAAATCAACAAAAGCAAAGTACTCGAGCAGCCATCTCATCTTTCCTTTATATTTTTCCTAACGCTGCCATACAATGAATAAGTGCATCAATGGTCCCTTTGCCTGACATATACCCAAACAGCATCTCAACAGCGTTCACTTTTCCTCGCATCATACCTTCCATAACTCCATTACCTTCGTCATCTGGTCGAAAATTTTTATGCGTCAACAACTTCCTCATTTCAGAGGATCATTGTTCTTCATATACATATTTTCAATCCCGTTCTTCAACTAGTTATCTTAAACAACACACTCACATATAATCAAATTCAGCAAACCAGTACCTAAACCCACTCTTATAGCTCCTATGGCTATCATCATTTCGGCATGCAACTCAGACACACCAGTTGCCTTCCCCAGATGTATTCCGCCGATTGCTCTGTTCACAGCAGGAGCAACCATCAAAGGTCACGAGCCAAACACTGGATTGGCTGACTGCAAACCTTTCCTGTTCCAGTCAGGGTCTTCATTCAGCAACAAGTTATAATGCTCTCTCCAATCCCTTATAATATCCTCAATGTCCACTGTTACATTTCCTTCGTCTTTTTCACACACACTGCTCACCTATGATAGCCCTGTTTACTCTCTTCATCTGTTTGCCCATTTCAGAACCCTATTTATTCCTCGGCACTATTAACGCTATCCAAGTCTCTGAGATTAATATTATTTCCCTATATTCCTCCTTTAAGGCCCTACAGTTGACAGCCAAGTACTGCTTTCTGTTACCGCCCCTGTTTCATTTCCAGAAGAGTTTTTCATTTCTCCTTCATTGCTGCTTCTACACCTCGATCACACTAACATCTTACCTTATGTCTCGGTGGGCCCCTTATCCATTCACACAGTAAAACAATATCTCCCAAGAGATTGTTCTTGACAGCATTGCACTGCTTATTTACACATCTCTACAGCTCTCTCCCTGTTCAGCTTCCACTCTACTCATCTCGCTATTGAAGGCAACCCTTACTGCTTGGTTTTTCAACTTTCATTATCTCCTGGGTGCGTAGGTCCTATTCTTCACTGTGCGCTACTTTACTACCGTGAACCGTATCAGCAATTTGTGCTGCAGTACACATTTTCGCCCTCTATAACTTCAACATCCATCACTAACCTCATATCAGCCCTACTTACCAAGGAATAATCAATCTAGCTACTATAACAGTAGTTGTATTTAAAAATGATAACACGAGTGTTTCCATGTTTTGCTACCATCCGACATTTCCATACCAGCCACACACCACATTACAGCCACAGACTGTACGTTGTTAAAAAGAAACTATCTCAACATATAGTACTGCAGACTTGGGTCGCGGACAACAGGCTGCCGAACGCCCAAGCCAAATTCATGAACACACGCATTACCAAAAGTAAATTCGAAGACAAATACTCCCCTCACATCGCATTTAACAGTGTACGTGTGCCACTCACCTCGCCATTAAGATCCTTATGGTGACATCTGACACCTGATTCTTCTTCAAGGACCATGTACGAGACATCAAGAGGTGGTCCACCCCAAGACTCAATGCACTTTGGGCAACTACAAGGCCATACTTCAGGCAACACTCCTTCCTCTACAAACAAGACGTTAGATCTCTGATATCCTTTGCGTCGCAGGTATAGGCGCCGATCTTGTCTTATATGCACTGAAATATCTTGGAAACCATACTGAACAACACCCTATGCATCACCATTGGCTGCACCAATGCCACTCCCACAACTCAGTTACATTCTGAAACTAAAATCTTCCTTGTCACACGACAATGCACATAAAACAATCACGCCAAAAACGTTATAAAAATAGGGAACACTATCCCGCCTTCAGGTATTCCAATATTAACATCGAGGAAACACCTACATATCATGCACAGGAACGTACAACACCTCGATCAGACCACGAAATTGCAAGCTCCCCCTCCTGACATATACCTATCAGACGTGTTCTCAAATAGATATGATCAAGTTCATCTTGCTAGCTATAGAGTAGGCCATCACCCAGGCCTCCTCAGGTTTGATTTTCTATGCTTGGAATCATAAATAATACGTGGCCAACGCACAGATTAGGCCTACACAACATAGCACAGACAGTGCAGCATTGCACAACATGTTACTTTAGGACACAGATACAACATCAACGTTATAGTTAGTTACTTATCTGCCATCGACGGGCCTGCTCAATCAGTGAGAACGGATTTGAGTGACAACAACAACTGTCATGTGACATTGTGGTTCATGATCCCCTCGCATTTTGCTTTGGAAGCAAAATTTCAAATGTTCTTAATAAATATGGCAGCGGGTGTACAAGCCATTGTAACCTCAGCACAGTGTCCTAGTTTTAATAATAATAATTTTGCTACAACGAGACACCTTCATTAAGTCTGGTGGAGACTTGTTATAGCGAAGATATAACTACTTTGTCCATTAGCTTTTCCAGTACGATGACGGTGTTTATACTTTAGTCAGATATCATGTACAGAAGTGGTTAACTAACAATACATTTACTATAATTCCTTTCTAGGCAGGTTAAAATCATATGTCGGCAATAAGGGGTGGAGGGAAACTAGAAAGCACACATAGAGCACATACCTCCGCCAATGCCATTGCCATTAAAAGTATCCGGATCCGGATCCACCCCCAAATTTAATCAATTCTTTCTTAGTCCATGGTCCACCTTTCTACCAAATTTCATTGAAGTTCATTGAGAACTTTTGGAAAATTCTGCGGAATACTCCGGATCCGGATCCGGTTCTGCCCCCAAATTTAATCATTACTTCCTTGGTTCATGGCCCACCCTTCCACAAAATTTCATCAAGATCCGTTCATAGCTTTTTGAGTAATCTGCTGAAAAAAAAAAAAACGCTAGGTACAACATAACCTCCTTGGCAGAGATAATTAGAAATCTGTAAATTGTCCTACAGACAGACACTAGTCTCCACCTACTGTTTCTTAATGACCTTGACATCACTGGGGAGATTTGGGTTTCTTTTTCTACCAACAATGGTTCATGCTAGGACACATAACCTGGACCCTCTAGATTCCTTGCACAGCCTCCAGTTCACCTGGAATCGTCAGGTGACTTTGAAACCGAAATAAAAATAATTAATTACATTCACCAACTGTGTAGCCCCAGTAAGGAATCCGATTTGCTGTATGTAAGGTATGTTTAATATAAACAAGATCTGAAGACCCTAAGGTAACTTCATATGTAACATCAACAAGGGATCTGACGAAGATGTGGAAGAATACTTGTATGCTACTGTTTCTTATGATGACCTAGACTCCATTGGGGAGATTTGGATTTTTTTTCTATCACCAATGGACCCTTGAGATTCCATCCATAGTCTCCAGTTCTCCTGGAATCGTTGCGAGCCCTTTAGGCGAGAATACAGACAGTCACTAGTCTCCACCTACTGTTTCCTAGTGATCTTGACCCCACTGGTGAAATCTGAAAATTTTAAAAATCAGCAATGGCCCATGCCATGACCCATAACCTGGTCCCTTCAGATTCCTTGTGCAGTCTCCAGTTCTCCTGGAATTGTTGTGGGACTCTGAAGCGAGAATAGTAATAATAATACCAGTGATAACAATAGTCTCCACCTACTATGTAGGTGGACACTAACTAGAACTCTGTAACTGTCCTGTGGACAGTCACTAGTCTCCATCTACTGTTTCTTACAATGACCTTAACCCCATTGGGTAGATTTGGATTTTTTTTCTATCAGCAATGGCCCATGCCAGGACACATAACCTGAGACATTCAGATTCCTTGAGCAGTCTCTGGTTCTCCTGGAATCGTCGTGAGACTCTGAGGCCGGAATAATAATAATACAAGAGAAAACAATAGTTGCCCCCTATGTTGCCACTTATGTAGTAGGTGGAGACGAATAATAAAACGAAAAAAACTCTCAGGTTCGGTCCGTCATGTTTCATATACTGTCCTGCAGACAGTCACTAGTCTCCATCAGTTTTTCTTACAATGACCTGGACCCCACTGGGGAGATTTTTCTTCAATCAACAATGGTTCATGCCAAGACACATAACCTGGTCCCTTTAGATTTCTTGCGCAGTCTCTGGTTCTCCTGGAATTGTCGCGAGACTCTGAGGCCTAAATAATAATAACTAGAGCTCTGTAACTGTCCTCCTGGAATCGTTACGAGACTGAGGGAGGAAGAATATTAACACCAGCAAAAACAATACTCCCCACCAAATAATAGCAGCGAAAACAGTAGTCTCCACCTATGTAGTAGGTGGAAACTTATACCAGCGAAAACAATAGTCTCCATCTATTAGTCGGTGAAGGTTGATTACCGTTATCGTATTGACAGAACGAAGGGGTAACTGTAATTTCTATACATTGGCTGGTCTTCTCAAAACTTCAAAAGGGGTGTGGCAGTAGGAGGAAGAAAACTGAAAAGATGATACCACAAGTCAGGCATCAAACCCACTTCACGTCAAGCATCTAACCCATGTCATGCATAACACCCACTTCATGTTATGCACTACATCCACGCCTTAGCACATCATACACCACAGCCACGTCATGTTATACACCTCAACGACGTCATGTCATGTTATGGACCACACCCATGTCATGTTATGTCATGCACCACACTCACTTCATGTCATTTGAAGCACCACACCCACGTCATATGTGGTAAGCACCACACCCATGTCATGTTACGGTAAGCACCACACACACAGGTCAAATCATGTTATGCCGTACACCCAAGTCATGGTATGTCATGCACCACACCCACGTCATGTCATTTCATGCTTCACACCCATATCATATTATGTCACGCACCACACCCACGTCATGTCATTTCATGCAACACACCCACATCATGTTATGTCATGCACCACACCCACGTCATGTCATTTCATGCAACACAACCACATCATGTCATGTCATGCAACACACTCACATGTTATGTCATGCATCACACTCACGCCATGTCATTTCATGCAACACAACCATGTCATGTCATGTCATGCAACACACCAAGGACATGTTATGTACCACATCCACGTCTCGTCGTGAACCACACCCACGTCATAACATCGATCACCAAGCTGCTACATGAGACAAGTGTTATATTGAAGGGAGAACCAGTAGCTCTGGCCAGCATAACACGCATATATACACCAACACACTACAGAGAGAGAGAGAGAGAGAGAGAGGGAGAGAGAGAGAAAGAGAAGCACACTAACAGATATGCACATTGACAATAGCAACAGTAGACATACACGAACAGGACGTCAACAGGTACACCAACAAAACCGGCAGCTGACAGACATCACAAGAGACAGATAAACCAGTCAACAGCAAACAGGCGCACCAACAGACAAAGAGTAATGAAGAAGTACAGAAAACCCAACAAAAACTAGAGAGTAGCAGTACGTCAAAGATCATAGCAAGGAGTAGTTTAACAAAAAGGAAAACAAGACAAACATACCAAGTAATAATCAACATTGCCAGTCACGTCATAAAAATAAAGAAAAATAAAAGACAAAAAAAAAAACGCAAATAAGTATAAAACACAGACACGTCAACATATACACACACCAACAAACATAATAGACAGAGAAACCATCATAAAAAGACGAAACACTTAGAGAGTCCAACATCCCCGCTCTGTATTCTTTAAGGATCGCACGTTTGACATGGCCCAGTGAGCTTGATCTGTGACCAATTGTGTCCAAACTCGATTCCGTTGTCATTGCTAGACCTTGAACCCTTTCAACAAGGTTAGTCCATTTTGGATCGAAACATTGAGCTGACTTCCCCTGTGACCTCGAGCTTTGACCTAGGAGTATTGTTTTCAGAACCAACATGTCAGTCCCCTGGATGACCTTCAACCCGTCCAACAAGTTTGGCAAAAGTCAGCACAAAGCTGTTTTAGGAACCGTGTTATGCACTGTGACCTTGACCTTTGATTCATTGTTCTCACAGTCAGATTCCTTACCCTTGCTATACCCTCAACCATTTCACCAGGATTAAAAACTGAATAAAAAATCCTCATGTGAAGTTTGTTGGGGCCTTAGCCACTGACCTGCTGTTCTTTAATAAATGTGTCAGCCTCTTATCTGACCTTCAAATCTTCCACCAAATCTTATTCTAGTCGGATATTTAAGAGTAAGTTATTGAACTCTTAAAAAGAAAGACAGGCATACACACCCGTTTAGAGCTATAACACATTAGTTATGCTAAAGAGCGTGTGGGAGTATATAACAATTCAGACATGCCAACAAGGACAACAGACTCACTAGTAAACAAGATATCAGTGACAGCAGAGGTAAATTTCAGTAATCATAGAGGAAAAAACGGAACTAATGTAATATACAGAAGTGCAAAAAACAACACAGTGAAACTAAGTTATCAGCACACACATAATAAGTCAGAAACACCAATTAATAGAAACAAAATCACAAAAATCAACTGGAAAGTACTCAGAGAGCGCATACCTCAGCGAATGCCACGTCATTAAAAAGGATTCGGATCCTAATCCATGGAGATATTATTTGGAATACATAGGATCCGGATCAGACCCCCAGTTTAATAAATTCGTCCTTGAGCCATGGCCCACTCTTCCACAAAATTTTAATGGAATTTATTGAGAACTTTTGGGGATATTGTGCAGGATACACAGGATCCGGAGAGGGATCCAGATCTGCCTCCAAATTTAATCAAGTTATTCTTGGCCCATGGCCCACCCTTCCACAAAATTTCATTGAAATTCAATGAAAAATATTGGAGATATTGTGCGGGATACTCCTGATCCAGATTTGTCCCCAAAATTGATTATTTCTTTCTTGGCCCATGGTCCATCCCTCCACAAAATTCCATTGAAATTCATCGAGAACTTTTGGAGATATCGTGTGGACAAACAAACACACAAACATAGGTGAATACATAACAATGAACACTTCAACCAGCAAAATCAGGAACAAGAACTACAATATACAGAAGCATAAAAACATAGACATAAAAATGCACAATAGTTCGTTCCCTATAACTTGGCCCAAATTTTCATCCTTTTGAAACTTATTTCACTCAACTCAGTGGCAGATAAAGACAATACTTTGGCTGTACATCATTCTGTAGGACTTGTTCGAGACTAGCATGATATTCTGTTGTTAATCTATAACTCAGCCATCACGAAGGGCGGATGGCAATTTTATGCCAAAGTAATATCAACCGTGCACAGAAACTCCAAAACGAGACACAATAACATAAACACACCACCCCAACCACCGCCACCAACATTACCGCCACAACAACTAGAAAACGCATGCGTCTACCAATGCCTTTGCCATTAAAGGGGATCCGAATCCGGATTCGTGGAGATATTGTGTGGAATACGCAGAATCTGGATCCGCCCCCAAATTCAACCAAATCTTTCTTGGTCCATTGCCCACCTTTCCACAAAATTTCATTGAAAATTATTGAGAACTTTTGGAGATATTGTGCGGGATACTCTGGATCCGGATCCGGATCGGCCTCCAAATTTAATCAGTCCTTTCTTGGCCCATGACCCACCCATCCTTTAAATTTCATCGAACTTCATTAAGAACTTTTGGAGATATCTTGTGGACAAACAGACAAAGACAGGTGAATACAGTCATAATCTCCAAGTTCGTTGGCGGAGATAACAACATTATTAACAACAGGTATTCAACAGACAAAAGCATCTGACTTACTATCTGACAAATAAAGCCCTTAGTTTATTCATTTCTTTGTAGATGCGGTAAGGAAAAAATCCACCCCTGACATCATGTGCCTCTGATGCCGCTACATTTAGATTAGACACTGATACACCGTTACGTTTAATGGAGGACACACACACACACACACACACACACACACACACACACACACACACACACACACACACGCACGCTCGCGCCCGCTTACACATAAATATACAAGTATTATAAATGAACATAATCATCGAAAACCAGTATCTCATAAAAATATTTTCTTCCTGATGCAAGTGTGTGTGTGTGTGTGTGTGTGTGTGTGAGAGAGAGAGAGAGAGAGAGAGAGAGAGAGAGAGAGAGAGAGAGAGAGAGAGAGAATGTATGTTTTATGAATGCCTGTAATTAAACATGTCTTGGGCATCGTTTTCGTTTCCCGTTTTTAAAGGCTCCAACATGCTTGCATGTGGCGACATAAATTATACAACAAATGCATTTATATTGGCGTTTTCCTCTGTCTCAAGGGTAGTGCTGTTGTTTGCCAAGGTTGCGACAAGTCAAACTGACACTTGAAATAGTAACTGTCCTTTTCGTTTCAACAAATTCGTATCAGACTGGAAGATCAGGGAGGCAAGCATTCATGAAGGCAGGCACGCGGAATGACAGAATGGCGTATGGAAAAAGAGAATGGCATAAGAATAGTAGATGGCTAGTAGATTCAAAGGCAGAGAGAAACAGTATGACAACCGAACTATAGAAAGTAGGCAGAGACACAGTCGAGCACCAGAGCACGATGAGAAACAGTAGACCGGATGTGAAATCGTAGGCTGGAGGACAAACATACAAATAGTAGGTAAGGCAAAGAATCAATAGATGTGATTAAGAGAACAATGAGGGCCGGAAATAAATGAAAAAAAATATCATAAAGAAAGGACAGTATGCAGAGAAACCGAAGGCTAGGAAGGAAGAAAAGAAAGATAAAGGACACCATTGATAGCCGTACACACAAACCTGGAATACAGTAAGGAGAAAGAAATAGTTATCCACCGGGGAGGCGCACGGGCGAAACTCTTGGGTCCCACCCTCATCTAACTTTAGTCCCTGTGAAAGCCTAATATTGTGCAAATTGACGTGTGTCTACGTATAAGCTATGACGTTATCCCCCATCCCAGAGGCAGTCCCCCTCATGGTGGGTGGCCACAGGGTGGTGAACGTCTGCCAATACACAAATTTTCGTCAACGTAGGTTGAATGCCTTGACCGACCATGAAGGTTTTAGCCAGGAACCTTAGGGTTCGGCCCCGGCTACAGGGTAATCATCCTTGGTCCCAACCTGCTCAAAATGTGTCCAGGGTAAAAGCCTACCATTTAGCAAATTTTTATATTCCCAGGTTGAAAATTATGGCCGTGCACAATGGCTTGGCAGGTGCCCCTTGGGCCCTCCCCCACCCGCATGAGGAGCAAGTCTCGGTGATTCCATCCTCCTGAAGCGTGGATAGGGTGAACTTCTTCCAAGACGCAAAGTTTTATGTTCTTCAGTTAAAAACTTTTCCTTTGTACCACTACATCATCCGCGACGTTGCCTGCTCTCGGGGGGACCTTCCATATACAACCTGGTGCTTATGAAACTCAACCACTTTGCAAGCTTTCGTTTTCCTAGTAACAGTAACTGGCCGTGATGAAAAATTTTGGGTGGGTTACCCAAGGGTCGCCACCTTCGTGGAGGAGGCCATCGGGAATCCCACCCTGCCAGAAATCTGGCCCTGGTGAAATCTACGATTTTGGAAAATATCCCTTTCCTAACACTTCTCTTATATGGTTTGGGCTCCATTCTTCATGAAAGTACAGGAACTCAATCAGTGAGTGAGCACGTGAGTAACTGACACATTAAGGACAAGCAGTGTTAATGGCCACTCCTGTGAGTGCACCAAAAAGAACAGGAAGATAAGCAGAAAGATAGGTAGGTACACACAGAAATACGAAGGCACGAGGCAGAGGAGAATCAGGCAGGCAGTAAGGACACAATAAAATGGTAGAGAAAAAGGAGAGTGACAATGTGGTGTTAGAGAAACAAGGTGACAGAGAAACATAATGGTGATAAAGAAGCAAAAAGGTGGTAGAAACAAAAGGAGAATCATAAAGAAGCAAGATGGCGATAGAGAAAAAAGATGACAGATGAGCAAGATGGTGATGGAGAACCAAGAAACTGACTGAGAAGCAAGATGCTGGTCAAGAAGGAGGGTGGCAGAGAAATTGGATGGTGGTAGAAAAGCAGGAAGGTGACAGGGAAGCAGAAGGGTGACTGGGAAGCAGGAGGGTGGTAGGGAAGGAGGAGGGTGGTAGGAGAGCAGTTGGGTGGGCTGGAGGGTGGTATGAAAGCAGGAAGGTGGCAGCGAAGCAGGAGGGTGGTAGGGAAGTAGTAGGATTAGAGGAAAGTGGGAGGGTATTAGGAAAGCACGAGGGCGGTAGGGAAGCAGTAGGATGGTAGGAAAGCAGAAGGGTAGTAGCGAAGCAGGAGGGTTGTAGAGATACTGAAGCATGGTACAGAAACTGGAGGGTGATGGAGACAGGAAGAGGAAGAATGATGTACAGTATAAGCAGAAGGGAGGTAGAGAAACTGGAGTGAAGTACGAAACTGAGATGGGGGTAAGTAGTACATTTTCAGCTGGGCAATATGGAATCAGATGGGTATGGGATAATGGGACATCAGGAGGTCAGTTGAAATACAAAAGGGCAGGGGATAAGATGAAAGAGACATGAAAAAACGGAAATGAAGGAGAAAAGAAAAGGATAGATTAAATGAGATGTGGAGAAAAAGATGGTAATGAGATGAGAGGTAAAGGGGAAGAGAGAAATAGAACAAATGAGAAGAAGACATAGAAACAGGAGAAAGAGAAAAAAAGACAAGGAGGGAGAGGAAGGGTAAGGGAAAAATGATAATAGGAGAGGGAGATAGTACAATGGCTAAGTCCCTTGGCGAATTAGAAATTAAGAGTATATTATTAGTGCATCCTGGACACACACACACACACACACACACACACACACACACACACACATACACACATACACGCAAAGTGGCCGGCTACATGAGGAGTTTGTAAATTATGCATTCAGTATGACTATCATAAAGACTTGAACAAAAAAACGTTTTGTTTCTCAGTTTCACCTTGAATCTGCAACAAGTGGCTGACGTTACTGTACGTATGCAAACTAACACTTCACTCCTGAAAGCCTCTGTGGTAATGTTAGTGTGTTGTTTTTATTAGCACAATATTTTGCTCTGTCCCAACACAAGGTAATCGAGCGTACTGAGATCAAGGCTGTTTGATGCCACAACTGATCACGAGACTGAAACTTATCCCTCACTAACATCACATGTGCATGGGCTGACTGAGGTTTTGTAGTGCATTATCATACATAAACATTTATATTTTATTCATGAGCAATAAAACCTCTATATTGCCAAAAAGCTGTAGCCTATCATTTCCTTTATCCTCCCCCTCCCCACTTGATAACCAGTTTTCAACTGCGATTTTCTAAACCATCTAAATTCCAGCTTTCCTTTTCTTGCGCTTAGTGTGCTGAAAACATATACTTTGGGGGGCTTTTAGAAGCTTTGTCGTGATTTTTCGTGCAAGGTAATTTTCTCACTGAATATTACTATATCTAATAATAAACCCATTAATAACGTTATGAGCCTCGTTGTTAAATCTGAACTTGTGCATCCAGTGCCGTAACCGTCCCATGCCATCAAGAAATTTTACACACATCTTTACCTGTTTCTGCATGTCGCTACCAGTAAGCTTGTTTTGAACAGTGTTTGTGCAAAGACAGTTATGGGATAATCGGAAATAACGTGGTTCTAGAACATACTTATAACAACCTTCTCTGTCATTGCCAATAACTGCAGAAACCGCCCAGGATCAGTAATTCATCCCATTATACATCCCACAGGTAAGCTGAATTTGGTGTAGAACAACTCTTTTTTTCCCAAGATCACTCGCCTCTTAGGATGGATATGTTGCAATAAGACTGATGTAGCTCAGAATGTGCTTAAACCTCACCAACATTATACTGTACGTTCATGAATCTGGGGAATCCTGGCAACAGAAGAGACAAAACAAAAGGAAATCGCCACAGCAAAACCCGTACGAGGTTCATCATTGCCGCAGTCAGACCGGCAGTATTTGGAACCATTGTTGCTAACCTCACCATGACCAGACCGCCCCACCAATGTCGGCTTGTAGTTCCTCCAGCTCTCGTGGCACCAAAGGCAGTTGGTCATCCTCCTCTTGGCACCAAAGGCAGTTGATCATCCTCCGAGAGGCTCAGAACGCTCCAAACCCTCACTCAGGGTTCCCCCCGGAGGTTAAACTCGTGTGTCGATCTTCGAACTTGTGAGTTCTCTGCAGCACCACCACGTCTCTTGAAAGCAGCATCGGGGATAAGAAGTCCCCTGCTCCATACATCCGACTGTTGTAATTCCACAGTCTTTGCCCAGCAGCCCTCGTACTCGATAACATCCCGAAAGGACCCAAGACCAGGCACGAATAATACCGAATTCTTGTTGACATGGGAAGTCCCATACAACCACTTCCCTGGCGATTTACTGTGTATACTGCACCTCTTTATTTCCTTGTGCAATAATGGGTCTGTTTAGTTTTAATGCTGTTTGGATCAGTAACATTAAAGAAAAAGGAATATTGTGTAATATGGGTAAATAACCACAGAGAAAGCGGTATTACGGAAATTACAGAGTTATCAAGAGAGCAGTCCTCTATTTGTTCACTTTCATCAACAGCCAAGCAAACTGGAAATAATTTCACAAGCAGCGAAACTTTTGGACCATACTGTGCTTAACTAACAGTATTAGGATGTACCTAAATCAGTGTTTACACGCACGTCTGTATAATGTGCAGTTTCCTACATGGAAGTTTTGACACTAAAAAAAAAAAAAAATAATGTACAGTAGCTCCCAAAAGTATCTTTAAAGTCTGGTGCGAAGAATGACAAAATGAACAGAATGAAACATTATTCCCGGCCACTTGTCGTCTTGGTGCGGTTGGTACGCATGGTTAGGTATCGTTGGTGGTACTGCTAATAAACACATCAACGCCACTATGTGACTGCAAACATCCATCGACTTGTAAATGGTGACAGTTCAGTAATATTTATACCTCTGTGTTAAAGACTATAACCCATTACACACATTATATTGTGATAAATGCATCTTGGGAAACATAGTAACTGAGACGGGTAGAGTTGCCATGTTGGAATACTGACTGCGATGGGCTGAGTTGTCATGTTGGAATATAAATGAAGGAATGAATTCTCCGAGCTAGGCCTGTATTAGACCATATAGCCCTGATAGGGTGATGAGATCGCTAACTTTCAGCTAAGTAGCTACCTAGGTGGGGCGCGAACTCTCTACTTCATGGTCTTGAGCTACGCACGCCACCATTGAGTCACCCAGCCCCCTCTGAATATAAATGAAACTCAGATTATTAAACAGCATGAGAAAAATACCCTTCACAGTTCTTTCGTTATCACAACTACAAATAGATTACCAATCCAGAGGTTAATAATAGCCTATAGGATCTGCATGTAGGACAATTTTAACCACACATCATTATTATACATACTACCCGAATGTGGCGATATCTCGGTTTCGGAAGGTATTGTGGTGTTTCGTTACG
Organism: Coenobita brevimanus; assembly: GCF_032717465.1. Classification (NCBI taxonomy): domain Eukaryota; kingdom Metazoa; phylum Arthropoda; class Malacostraca; order Decapoda; family Coenobitidae; genus Coenobita; species Coenobita brevimanus. The sequence continues at coordinate 7,888,109 of NC_136998.1, forward strand.
TGAATGGCATAGCTTCATAGTAGGTGTTGCGTCGATTGAACAGAGGTCTGGATGCAGGCGGTGGATACAGTGGTTATTAAATGCATAAAATGAGCGCCCAGAGTGTGTTCAATCTTACCTTGTATTTATTTTACATATAATGTCCAATATAAGAATGAATCTCGCATGCCACCTCCACAATACGGCTGGTGTATCAGTGACATGGGTTTATACGCTGCTCTGGGGATTAGTTTCAGTTAGGTTAATTGACTGTCTTTACATTTCGTTTACCTCTACCTGTCTCTCTAATATTTTTGTGCCGTTCATATTATACTGGGTGTCATATATCTCCGAGTCATAATCACAGATATTATATAAACACTTTCTCAAAATATATCAGTTCTGGGAAAGCTTGTATACTATTTATCTAGAGTGATGATAGCCTTGTGCTGGCACTCTTGAAAGCATTACTGGTGAGCCATAGAAAGAGTAACCGTGCCTATGTTAAAACTAGTCTTTGTCATCATTATAACATCAAATATATCTACGTATGACAAAGTGATTAATATTACATTAGAAAGAAAACGGTATATACAATCCCAGGTCATATACAGGTGTATGGCAACCACTCCCCAGCATGCAGGTCTACCAATTTTGTTGCCGCTTCACGCAACACGTGTCAGATACATCGTCCGTTGTGTCAGAATGTATAGTACTTTTTTTTAAAGATACTTTTGGGAGCTACTGTACACCAACCTCCTTACTATTGACTGCCAATTTTCGACATGTTTCTTCGATCACATTTTGTTTTATCCAAGCAGTTGCCTCCTTATCTCTTCCCGTCTACAGCTCCGTGACGTCAGTTATCTATCTTATTTGTTGTCTGCTACTGTATTTGCATTTTTCCCCTAATATTGAAGTTACTCTTTCTTGCATATTTTACTTCAACAACTTTCTGTTAATTACCGTACTTCTTGTTGCTCATTATATGAAGGCTTAAGTTAATTTCTATAAAGTACACTCAGATCATTAAGGCCTAAAGTCATTTTACTGTTGCTGTACTGTATTATTCTTCCACTAGAGCACGATTCGCTAACGTCGAACTTATGATATAGGTCCCTTTTTGAGTTGTATATGCAAACATAGAGGGTTAAAGAATGCCTACCCTAAGGATCTTAAGACCTGCGTTGTAACCGACCCCGAAATGCCACGGTGGTGGACCAGATTTACTACTGATTCAACTATCACCACTTCAGCACTCTTACCTTCAATGCATTTTTATTATCTTCACTTGCAAATATGCACATTATTTCACACACCTTTACTTTAAATAACTTGTTTTCTGATATCCGCTCTCTTTTAGTATTACCGCTCACATCTGTTTACATTAATTACGTTCAGGTACTAAAATCATTTTTCCCATCACTACAAAGTACATCAATCATCTCTTCCTTCTTTAACTTCACGTACGTCATAAGTCTTATCGTACTTCACTAACGCCTACCTGTCACGCATCAGTATCTGTCATATCCAACTGTATCCCAAACCACAACAGTGGTCACGGTAGCACAATTCTTAAATCATTAGTGTAAGATTTTAATTCATCATCCTGCTCGAGTGCTTTCGTTACGACTCTCATGCGTGACAGATTAAAAGTCTACCAAGAAAAAAAAAAGAAAAAAAACTTTTTTATTGGTGTTGGCTCGATCAAACCACACATAAGTAGTCGAGCACATTGCAAAGTAAAGTCAACGTCCTTGACACATCCCAACTGTATCATTAATAGATCACCAAACGTAAATGAACGACCTACATAGCAAGAAGACACCACACTATAAACACACCTCTTTGCCAATGATACCTCACCACAGCATAAACAAATCACCACCGCATAAACAAACACCACAGCATAAACAAATCACCACCGCATAAACAAACACCACAGCATAAACAAATCACCACCGCATAAACAAATCACCACAGCATAAACAAATCACCACCGCATAAACAAACACCACAGCATAAACAAATCACAAACCATAAACGCATCCTCACAACATAAACACATCGCCATACCATAAACAGACCACCATATTATAAGGATCCACATACAATAGACAGACCATCACAATACATCATGAACAAAAATATAATTCAGCATAAAAACCTAAGGATATATTTATGAGTTGTCTGCTAAGTGGACATAGTAATGTTATGCAAAATTCCTTGTATTGTTTCATAGTAAAATAATCAGGGAGAAATAACCACAGACAAATAGTCAGTTCGAAAACAGCGTCTCTCTCTCTCTCTCTCTCTCTCTCTCTCTCTCTCTCTCTCTCTCTCACGCATACACCCTTACTCACTCCCGACTGGCACTCTGACTTGGCATCCGGCTGATGAGTTTGGGCGTTTATCAATGAAATGATATCTGTCATGCCTAACATTAATTTTCTTGCGTGTGTGTGTGTGTGTGCGTGTGTGTGTGTGTGTGTGTGTGTGTGTGTGTGTGTTGATCCATCAGCTCAACTGACATGTGTACATGTTGCGTGAGCAGAAAATTGCGTTATCAACATTTATTAAGTAGTTTTTGCCTGCGGCGATAGCCAGTAGGTCAATGAGCAGTTAGCGTTCTTCTTCATCATCCGCTTCTGGTGGTTTTGTTAAAAGGAGGCCTTTGGAGACGTAACAGTGGTATCATATATGGTAATTTGACATGGAGAATCCAAATTTGCCATCACCCAGGGCAGCACGATCTTGCGACAGCTTTAGTAAAGTTGATTAATTAAAGACTATTGAGACATAAAAGTGGTCCTAAATATAGTTATTTGACATGGATAATCCAAACTTACTGCCAGCTGACAGCTGTGGTGGCACCATCTAGCAGCAACTTTAGTCAAAGTTATTCATTGAAGCCCATTGAGACATAAAAGTGGTCCCATATAAGGTTATTTGAGGTGGGTCACTTCTTCACTTGATGTGAGGCCCTGCCAAGCACTTAGGTGATGGCTGCAAGGATCTCCTGGTATGGGATCATTCAAAAGGATCTCCTGTTAAGAGGTCACTGAAGAGCATCTTCAGTTTAGGGATCACCGGCAGGAAATCTTCAGCAGAACTTGTACAGGGTTGCTCATTCCACTCTTCTTTGATGTTAGCAATAGGTGTTTTGCTAATGTAAAAATCTTTGTAGTGGGTAGCTCTGTTAATCACCTTCAGAATGTGGGTGGTGGAAAACTCTGCTAAGTCACCTTCAGAAAGTAAGTAGTGTGGCACTCTGTTAAGGGACCTCAAGAATCTGGGTAGTGGGGCACTTTGTTAAAGCTAGTTACTGTTTACAGCAAACTGATTGAAACAAGAGCCTCGTCACAGGTCCCAGAGCAATTTCACTCTTGTTAAAATGTACACATAAACCTAAGGACACAGAGAAACTGAATTAAGTCATTTAACGTGGTTTAATATTTCAATGGAATTGGGAGTTTGGAAGTTATTTCTTAGAGGCAGTAGTAATGCATTCTACTGCATATTTAGGAAAGTTTGCATGTTGTATTTGGAGTTTGAGAATAAATAATGTGAGAGTTATTTCAGTGGGGTTGTCAAAAAAAAAAAAAAAAAAAAAAAACTTTGCTCTTGTTGCTGGCCACGCTTGGACCAGCACAACCGCGACCGAAGGTAAGCAACTGTCTCTACTGGATCATCCCATAGGTTCACTCTATCTTTGAGGATGTGTCTGCGTCTTAATGTGGCGTGTATTGTGCATTGCTCCAGTATATGGGTTATGCTTTGTGGACCTTTTCTACAAGCAGGGCAAGTGTCATCTGTGACTGCATCCCGATCAAAAGCAGGTTAGTTAGTGAGGAGGGCCTGTTCAGGATAGCGATCATTGTGACTGTGTGTGTGTGTGTGTGTGTGTGTGTGTGTGTGTGTGTGTGTACTGTTTTATGGCCTATTGAGAAGTTGATCAAGTCTTCTAGGTCCATGGCCTGTTTGCTTCCAGTTTTGAGCTTCTTATTATTTTCAGAACACTTCCTGAACCGATCTACGTTGCCGTTCTCTGGCCTTGGCTGGCTCTTTCACTTGATCTCGTCTTGACTGCTTTATCACTTCGTACCCTGACGGCTCCTGTCCTATCGGGCTCTTTCTCTGTTCGTAGTGTCATGTTGGCGCTCTTTCATTACCGGGGAGATATATTAATTGCGTCTGTGGTGCCAGCATGGCTTCCCTACACTGTTTCGTATTGAGGGACAAATTATTGTATGTCTATTGTATCATTATCGTGTGCCGCGTTCCGCTGCAGCCGGACTAACACGATGAAACATTAAGACAACAACTTATCATATTTTCCCAATAATATGGTTCAGTATTAAGAAGAAAACTTTTTATGTACTGTACACTTCCTTCATTTCGTGATAGCAAGTAATGATCAAGTTTCATATGTAGTGCCCTTTTCTTGTTGTGTTTCTTTTGTGACTAGGTAAAAGGAGTAGCATTAAGGTGGTATCCTAAGTTCTGTTCTCTCTCTCTCTCTCTCTCTCTCTCTCTCTCTCTCTCTCTCTCTCTCTCTCTCTCTCTCAACCGGTTTCTAAACACAACTGCCCAATGAAAACATCCGAGAAAATATTTTACCACAAATTTTACATTAATCATTTCGGGAACTGATAAAAAAAAAAAGTGAAAAAGCATCTGAGGGTAGCCAGGAAATAATACTGAGGTGTGTAATCACATCTGAATGGATTAACAGAGAAATTTGCATACTTTCTTGAACTGTATGCTCAATGTACCTGTCTTTCTTTAGCCAGAATAAACTAATGAATAAGACACCATCACTATAACAGGATTGTAACGGATGAAATAAAACCGTGAAAAGTACCACAGATTCGTTTCCGTTTGATTGTCTGGGCTTCACTGTTCCAGGATTCATGGTCTTCATAGATTCTATGAGACTCATACAAAGGTGAGTTCTAATCTGACATTCAGCCTAGGAGTCACAGCAACCTTGGCTGTGGAGTTGACTGGGCCAGTTTATATATATATAGATATATATATATATATATATATATATATATATATATATATATATATATATATATATATATATATCCTGCTGACTTTGCTGAGTTATGTTTTTTTTTTTTTTTTTTAACTACCTATCTGAGATGTCACATTTACCAACATTGTATTATCCTTTGTTGGGGAGTTTAACTGAATAGTGATGCTAGGGGATCAGTTTCTATAAACCTGATCAGTCACTGGTATGTGTACTGTTTTATAAAAAAATATTAATTATGTTTCTATATTTACAATTATATGTTGAATCCCACACTTTTTCCTAGTTTAGGTTAAATAGATTATCACAGAGTCACACCCTACACAGCAGGTGACACCTGTTTACATCTTGAAAGTTACGCGAAAGGATTCATCGTTACCATCTTCTTCATACGACTGTTAGTGTCATTCGTATCAAGGAAAACACGAAACAGATTGAAATCATCTCCCTTCAAAACAACTTTAAAGCTCTCGTAGCGACACACGTTTTTCTTTGCCCTTTTATTGCTAAACTATTCCTTAAGATGAATAATAATCGTGTGGCTACTTAATCATATGGCAAAGATTAACCATTATATCCTTAGCACACTGTTTTGTTAGTCAGTATCCAGGACCAGGCATTCAATGGAGTGGGAAAGTGATACCGGGGTTAAATCGTCTGTATGTTGGGAAAGCATCAGTAGGAAAGGCATTTATGTACTGAAAGCCTATGATATATGCAAGCATAAGTTTCGTAATACAGTAATTGTATTTGTTTATAAATTATAGTAGCAAATAAGAACACATTACCAGTTTTCACTAAATGTTCGTCAAGGCTGGATCTCAAACTCTGTCTCAGGGTATCACAGTAACAGCGAGCAAAATGTCAGTTAACCAGTCCCCGTAATCATTCAGTTAGATCATCTACTCACTCTCTGTTTTAAAATCTCATATCACATACCCTTACCATAAAACCTCAGTAGTCTGTCACGGGGTTTTTGAGTATTTATATATTAAAGAATACTTTAAAATATTGCTTGTAAATATGGACAATGAACTGACTTCTGAAAATCAAGCAGTAAGTTTACTTTATACCGGCTTACTTGGCCGATTCTCTAAGGACGAGAATTTATAAACTTTCTCAGCAGTACACAGCAGAAACTAATTACTCACACTTGCTGTCTGTGTACTGTTAGCCTCTGGAGAAAGTGACTCCACCCCTGACAATCAATAACTAATGCTATTAACCTCTTAACTGCGGGGCATCACTTTCGTGATGCTCGGGAGCAAGGGATCATACCGCAAGGCATCACTTTTGTGATTCTGTGTTATTTTCAATTCGCCCGACTTTCAAATGGTGGCTTGTATCATCTATCAGTACTACCAGTGTCCAGCTATACTCAGATTCGCTAATGTCATCTTCACTCCCATCCACTGTTGACAATTTAGCCATTTTTCCCCCTGTCCTTCACTCCCCTCCTTACCTCCCCTCCATTACCCTCTCTTCCCTCTTGCCCAGCTGCGCTACGCTACACAAATCCTGGACGGATTTTTCCACTCATTTTATCCATTGAAATGTGCCCTATGCCCTATTCTTATACATAATAATATATAAAAGAAAGAGAAAAGGTAATTGATACTGCCATACATCTGGAATGGGATAATTATCACCTGGCAACACCCCACGTGCACTCGTTCGCTAATTTTCCCTGTTTATTTACCCTTGAAAAATGCAAAAAGACCTATTCTCGTAACAAAAATATACATAAGAAAGGAATGGAGAAACCTAAGTGATATATACATTAACCTGGAACTACCTAATTTATTATGTATTGTCTAGATCTCCTGCCAATCATTTCATAGCATATAACTTAGCAGCTGTCACAACGCTGACATTGTCAACCCTTCCCTGCCCCTAGGCCATATCATTCAGTTTACGTCCGATTCGCGCCTGTCCTTAGCCCCCTGCAAAGGGCCCTGTGACCTCTAACCCCTACTAAACCTCGTGTGGGAAGGGGTAAAGGGCTAAGTGACTGCTGTGGAATGTGAACTGGCTTATTTATCAATGATAATGATGGACAGTGACTACGATCTTTCTGGTGACTCTAAAACAGTGCAAGTGGAAATGTAAATAATGTGTAAATAGCAAGTGAAAGCAATGAATGTAGATATAACTGAACAGTGCAAAATAGTTTTATAAGTTACTGCAAGTGACAATGCATAACGTAGTAAAAATAAAATGTAAATGTAAATAATGTAAATGAAACAGAGAATGTAAATAGAAATGTAAATAGTTAGTAATATAAGAATACGAGTATAATGAAATTGAAAGTGAAAGCTTTGCTCTAGAGTGTATAAATACTTGGAGTAATGAAAGTGAAAATGAAAACTTCGCTCTACTCTAGTTTACTGAACGAGAAAGTGAATGCCTGGAGTGAAAATAAACTACTTGTACTGAAAGAAACTTACAGATAAATATTGTATATATAAATATATGTAATAAAGTACTAGGAATATAAAGTGTGAGTGTGATTATGAATAATAAATGACAGCTCGGCCTCAGAATACCATCGGGGAACGAGTGTGGGTGGAAAGCCCATATGCGCTCATAATTTACTGTACATTGCTTTCACAGTGTTTTTTTGGGGGGGAATATGGATTCTAAACTACATGAATTCATAGAATAGTGTCTGTAGTTATAATATTAGGCAGTGGTAACCATATTATGAGGTATCGGGAAGTGTAAAGTGGAGACTTTGTTTCCCAACTTCAGAAGTCTCCACAAGTCCTACGGTAGTCGACGATGGCTCAACAAACATTCCAGGAGAAAGCTGAAGGTATGTGCCATAAGCATAATTAATTACAATATTCTACGACTAATAACTGATTTTTGGCAAATATTTTTAAAAAGTCAGTCGGAGCGCGAATATCCCCGCTGGATGTGCAAGGACCGCCTCCGACATGTCTGCAGTTTAGGGGTTCAAAGGATTTGAGAAGGGAATGTATGCATCCATGGCCTGTAATGAGCAAGGGACACTCAGAGGGCTCCCGGCCATGGAGGAAGTAATCATTCCGGGGAAAATCAAAGAAGTATTGCCTGAGAGCCTCCCAATCAGCAGCTCTAAAGTGCCACAACCGACATTTTTCTGGAGGATCCACAGGCCGTACTGGAGCGATATGACAGGTTAAAATAATAAGGTTGTGATCGGAGGAGCCCAACGGAGAGGAAACATTAACAGTGAAAGCAGACAGATATAAATGTCGAAAGGAAATTACTATATACTTTCGGGATGGATCTGCCACCTGGGGAGTGGGATAGTTGCTGTCGATTCATTTACTTTTACAGTCAGTCGGAGCGTGAATATCTCCGCGTGAGGTGCACGGACCGTCTCGGACATGCCCACGTTTAAGGGGTTGCACAATAAGTTTCAATTGATGGTTGTTCGTTGAGAAATGTGTTAAATTTAGAGACTGATTTTATTTTCTTCTGTATGAAATGACATCTTAAGCCTTCAGACTAAACTTAAAATAAATAATATTTGCTCATTTTTAGTTGTAGAGTTAGACCATAAGCCATATTTCCATAGGTTAAATTATTCCACACGGTGAGAACTAGTATAAAGAAAATTGAGAAGGTAATAAAAGTCATATTATTAATACGAGTGTAAAAATATTGCAGTAATGAGATATGACTGATAAAAACTTTTAATCTGATTCCTCAAGATCGCACATTCCTCTTACATGAGAGATACACAAAAATCAATGCAGCTTAAAGTAGTATTGACATGAACTGTTTTAAAAGTCATATGAGATTGTTCGGAGTTTTACCCAAGAAAGATGGTCTATTAAATGTAATTTTTTTTCATTCATTTTAGCCTTCCCTTTATGAATAAAAAATGGTAGGAACTGCGAAATTGTTAAGAAAGAAAGCAACCGTTTTAGGAGTAGGTCGAAGCAATTATATTGGAGTGATCGTAAATTTGTGTAATATAGGTGAAAATTCTAAATATGGAACTTCAACAAATGTACTCTTACTTGATTAGGAAAAACGCCCAGTTTTTGTAATATTCAGAAAATATTAGGCACAACAACAGAGAGGTCGAGAAAACTGAGAAAATTAGAGTTAAAAAAGATTTTATTTTCATCTGTACAATAAGGGCTTTAAAATATTCACAGTCTCTCTCTCTCTCTCTCTCTCTCTCTCTCTCTCTCTCTCTCTCTCTCGTTATTTAGTACACTATCTTAATGATATATGTGTACTGTAAAAGTAAATGAATCGACAGCAACTATCCCACTCCCAAGGTGGCAGATCGATCCCGAAAGTATATACTAATTTCCTTTCGACATTTATATCTGTCAACTGTCACTGTTAAAGTTTCCTCTCCGTTGGGCTCCTCCGATCACAGCCTTATTATTTTAACCTGTCATATCGCTCCGGTGCGGCCTGTGGATCCTCCAAAAAAATGTCGGTTGTGGCACTTTAGAGCTGCTGATTGGGAGGCTCTCAGGCAATACTTCTTTGATTTACCCTGGAATTATTACTGCCTCCATGGCCGGGAGCCCTCTGAGTGTCCCTTGCGCATTACAGAGGTTATTCTCTCGGCCATGGATGCATACATTCCCTTCTCAAATCCTTTGAACCCCTAAACTGCGGACATGTCGGAGGCGGTCCTTGCACATCCAGCGGGGATATTTGCGCTCCGACTGACTTTTTAAAAATATTTGCCAAAAATCAGTTATTAGCCGTAGAATATTGTAATTAATTATGCTTATGGCACATACCTTCAGCTTTCTCCTGGAGTGTTTGTTGAGCCATCGTCGACTACCGTAGGACTTGTTGAGACTTCTGAAGTTGGGTAACGAAGTCTCCACTTTACACTTCCCGAAACCCCATAATATGGTTACCACTGCCTGATATTATAACTACAAACACTATTCTATGAATTCAAGTAGTTTAGAATCCATATTCCAAAAAAAAAAAACACTGTGAAAGCAATGTACAGTAAATTATGAGCGCATACGGGCTTTCCACCCACACTCGTTCCCAGATGGTATTCTGAGGCCAAGCTGTCATTTATTATTCATAATCACACTCACACTTTATATTCCTAGTACTTTATTAGATATATTTATATATACAATATTTATCTGTAAGTTTCTTTCAGTACTAGTAGTTTATTTTCACTCCAGGCATTCACTTTCTCGTTCAGTAAACTAGAGTAGAGCGAAGTTTTCATTTTCACTTTCATTACTCCAAGTATTTATACACTCTAGAGCAAAGCTTTCACTTTCAATTTCATTATGCTCGTATTCTTATATTACTAACTATTTACATTTCTATTTACATTATCTGTTTCATTTACATTATTTACATTTCCATTTTATTTACACTACATTATGCACTGTCACTTGCAGTAACTTATAAAACTATTTTCCACTGTTCAGTTATATTTACATTCATTGCTTTCACTTGCTATTTACACATTATTTACATTTCCACTTGCACTGTTTTAGAGTTACCAGAAAGATCGTAGTCACTGTCCATCATTATCATTGATAAATAAGCCAGTTCACATTCCACAGCAGTCACTTAGCCCTTTACCCCTTCCCACACGAGGTTTAGTAGGGGTTAGAGGTCACAGGGCCCTTTGCAGGGGGCTAAGGACAGGCGCGAATCGGACGTGGTTTCACCTTGAAAGACGACAGTAAACTGAATGATATGGCCCAGGGGCAGGGAAGGGTTGACAATGTCAGCGTTTTGACAGCTGTTAAGTTATATGCTATGAAATGATTGGCAGGAAATCTAGACAATACATAATAAATTAGGTAGTTCCAGGTGAATGTATATATCATTTAGGCTTCTCCCTTTTTCTTATGTATATTTTTGTTACGAGAATAGGTCATATTGCATATTTCAAGGATAAATAAACAGGGAAAATTAGCGAATGAGTGCACGTGGGGTGTTGCCAGGTGATAATTATCCCATTCCAGACATATGGCGGTATCAATTACCTTTTCTCTTTCTTTTATATATTATTATGTATAAGAATAGGGCATAGGGCACATTTCAATGGATAAAATGAGTGGAAATATCCATCCAGGATTTGTGTACAGTAGTGCAGCTGGGCAAGCAGGAAGAGAGGGTAATGGAGGGGAGGTAAGGAGGGGAGTCAAGGACAGGAGGAAAAATGGCTAAATTGTCAACAGTGGATGGGAGTGAAGATGACATGAGCGGATCTGAGTATAACTGGACATTAGTAGTACTGATAGATGATACAAGCCACCATTTGAAAGTTGGGCGAATTGAAAATAACACAGAATCACAAAAGTGACGCCCTGCAGTATGATCCCTTGCTCCCGAGCGTCACGAAAGTGATGCCCCGTGGTTAAGTGGTTAATGATAAACAGGTTCTTGCCAGTGCATTAACTCCAGGCTGGCACAATGGATTTAAATTTGGTGCAAGAGGACTGGCCTAAGTACCAGTTATGAATAATACAAAGCGTTTATGCAAACTAGGAGCTGCAAGTAAAATAAGCTTAATGTGGAGAAATAAAACATGAGTTTACATTACATTAAGCTCAAGAAAAAGAACTGTAAATTTATTACATACAGTACAATGAAATAAATTTACGTTACCTGAGTCTCAAATTAATTCAAAATAAGGAGAACACACTCACTTGCTCACTCAAAAGCTAAACTCTTAAACTTAGGAAAAATGAAAAGAAATACTGGTCAGTGGAGGAGGCTAAGTGGAAACTGGGTGTCGGTGCATAGGACGGATGCTGCACACGCTAAACCTCTCGTCGATTCACACTAGGTGGAATTTCAGGAACTCGCTGTACAATGGCGGTGCTGCTCCACGATGGGCCAACAAACCTGCTCTCACGGCGCTCTAATCCTGACTAAGTTCAAATTATGGAAGAGGGCGAGGGCTGGCCGTGTTTGGCCCAACGGTCAATGGAAGGAAAGTGAGCGACATACGGATCACAATAAATCACTCAGCGAAGGTGCTAATGTCGCGCGCAAGGATGATCACTTATAAAACAGTGAAAATGTTCTAAAAACCATCCCAATCGAGTGAATGCATGGACGGTTGAAATGAGCGATACACAATGAGAATTCCACTAGAATTCGCGGTTTTCACAGTGAACAAAAATGTTACGAACTTATAAACATGCTCTCGCCAATTCGTGACATTACGCCCCATCAAAATCAATTTTTTTTTTTCTTCAGAATTTTTTTTTCTCTATATACACACATATAAATCCTAACTCAGTCACACAAGACTCACACTGTGGTGTGTGTACTACCCTGCTACAGGAGAAAATCACAGTCGCCCTTGAGCGTAAAAAACTCGTTTTTACATTAATACAAGCAAGCTTGAGGAAAAAACTCTGTGACAACGGTGAAAAATCCTGTACTCAGGTCACACTGAGCGAAAAGTTTGCTACATTTACATTAACAACTAATTGTTATGTAGCGTGATGTATGTAATACACGGTGTAGGTGTGACAGTTGTGGTGTAACTGTACCTACGTGTAAAATGATATAATACAAATTAATAGTAAAGAGACGATGAGGCAGAAGAGAAGAGGTGGCAGCGTGCGGCAGGGACGATCAGCTGATCTGCATGACAATGCTGCACCCGCCACCTGCACCTGCGAAAGAAATCAAGGTGGAGCATCAAACGTGTCATTTCTCTCACTCTCTTCCTAGCAATCAGTACTTATGTTTATTATTAACCAGGAAACGTAGTCTTTGGATTCACAAATCTCTCAGGACCTAACATTATTAACCAGGAAACGTGCCAGTTCCCGGATTGCTCAAATTTCTGAGAACGGGCAGTTTACTTGTTAACCTAACTCTACACTTACAATTAACATTAGGAAGCTGAGAATCCCTACGCAATCTCGTGCAGGTCACATTTTAACACCCAACGTGGGTGTGAACACTCATGTGGATAATGTGCATTCTCTGGGAGTCCTAAGAGAAGGCCCACAGCTTGAGTCACCACGAGGTAATTCATACACAGCCTCAGATTGTCCTTACAGGGGTCTCAAACTTCCCCTTAACCTATGGTACATACGTATGTACAGGCCCTGGACATGATATGTCCTGTGGGGCCAACGGGCGAGAGGTCAGGTCTGCACCCACGTTACCACTGCCCTCTCTTTCAACTGCTTCAGAGATTATGGGTGTGGGTTCAAATGGCACAGGAAAGACATGTCTCTGATTGGTGGTACGTGGACACACATTGCAGGAACGCACAAAACTATCTATTTCTTGTCCCATCCCTGGCCAGAAAAAGTCAGCATGGATACGGCCCTGGGTTTTCCTTTTGCCCATGTGACCTCCTGAGGCTGAACAATGACCCCATTCTAACACTGATTGGCGATACTTGGCAGGAACGACGAACTGCGGTCGAACCTCGCCCTGGGGTGTTCGTGACTCACGGTACAGCCATCCTTGTTTACGAAGGAACATGGCTTGACCTCCCCATGAATACATAATCACTCTACCCTTTTGTTTCTTCCACACAGCAGCAAGTGTCAGGTCAGAATGTAGTTCTTGAATAACAACTTGGCTACACATCAGATCTTGCGGTGATGCAATGGTCACTGGGGTGACACAGTTTGGAGCCTCAGCCATGGTTCGTGTTTCTGCAGCCGAAGTCTGTGTAGCGTCATCTTCAGTGCACCTGGAATATTGCCTATGATAAGGTCAAATAAAGGTTCTGGCATGACAGCTGCAAGTGTCATACCAGTGTAAAATGGAGATGCCACCTGGATACGTGCCTCAGGGAACAATCTCACTGATCCATCAATAAGGTTAGCTTGGATCTGTCGACCTGTATATTCCTCAGGCTGATCTAGACTCTGCCTGACAGAGCAACCTGAGGAACCATTGTCTCTCAGGACCTTGACAGGAATGCCTCCCACAAACCCTGGCTGAACAAGGAAGGCACTGTCACCTGTGGGAGGGCCTGTGGAGGAAGCGGCCAGCCACTGATGAAACTGCTGAATAAATGATGAGGCAAAGATGGTGCCCTGTGAACTAGATACTTGAGGGGTTGTACTCACTGTCTGGGGAGACGGAGCATTGGCCTCCTGTGGAGGAGTGGTCACTGTCGCTGAGGGACTAGTGAACTGTGGGGAAATACCCGTACTGCTAGGGACGACACCACCGTGCTGCTGTTGAGGAATGTACAGTAGGCTGCGTTCGCCTCCTGCCTCCGATACACTGGGGCTGGTGCTGAAAATGATAGTTCTGACGATCGATTGCGTAGCAGATACTGCTGCTGGTTATGGTACTTGTTGTACCTCCTCCACTCGGGTTTCTGAGTATTTTGCCCCTGGTCCTTGTTCTGAGGTTTTGGACCTTGGCCATTATTCTGGGAACGGCCTTGTTGCTGGGGTTCAGTCTGAGACGGTTTCCGAGATTTGTCAGCTTTCCTGTTCCAGGTGTGCTGCTTACAAGTTTGATACCCGTATGCAGCGAAGAATGCATCAGCCTTCTCCACCATTTGGCTGGCATCCCTTACCTTGCAGATCTTAAGCTGAATCATAAGTTCAGTAGGCCACGACTTTTCTAGCTGCATGCACAGCATAAGGTCAATTATCACCTCACACGTGGAAGGAGTTTCATCTTTCTCCATCCACTCATCTAAGTAAGCAGTAAGCCGGTCAAGAAACTGAACAGCAGTCTCTTTTTCTTGTAAACGCACCCTCATAAACTGACTCTTGGCGTCATCAACTGTGAGACCGTACGCTTTGACGAGCGCGGCCTTCATTATTTCATACGTGAGATTGTCTCCACGAATTCTGTGGACAATATCGAGGGCAGGGCCCTCAAACAGGCTAAGGAACTGGAGCCGCTTAGCTGCATCATCCAGCTGGTACAGCTGAGCCATGTCTTCGAAACGAGCTATGAATGGCTCGATTTGCTCACCTTCCCTGTATGGAGGAAGCTTGATGTGTGGGGTCGCCAAAACATGTGCAGGGAGAGCGCTCGTGGAGCTTGGGTTAGCTGCACCAGATGTGTCTGAAGCCAAGGAGTCTCGCTTGAGCCTCAGCACCTCAAGTTCATGTGTTTCACGTGCCTAGCGCTCGGCACGTTCGTGTTCTCGTTCTCTCTCTCGTTGTTCTCGCTCATATTCATGTTGTTTTCGCTCTTGTTCTAACTCGAGTTTGCATTGTTTCCGCTCGTGTTCACGTTCTCTCTCTCGTTCTTCGCATTGTTTTCGCTCGTGTTCACGTTCTCTCTCACGTTCTTCGCATTGTTTTCGCTCGTGTTCACGTTCTCTTTCACGTTCTTCACGAGCATCTTTCTCACGTTGTTGCTCGTAAGTAAACCGAGAGAGGACGTAGTCCTTAATTTCTCGGGGTCGCTAAGCCCCATATCTTTAGCTTCCTGTACATAGACGTTGGTAGACATGATGCTAACTCAGTCTGAGTGAACTAGAGACTAAGTACTGACTGCTATTTTGCAGAGAAATGCCAATAATCAAGAATGAAGAATATAGGCACAGGTTAGTGGTGACCAGTTTTATGTAGTTAAACTGATAAAGAAAGAAAATTAAACAAACAACTGACTGTGAAAACTGTTACGTAAAATTAATAGAAATGAATCAGTAATCACCAGTAAAATAGTGCCTATAGACTTTAATGATAAATATTTAAGTATGAGTGAGTGAGTATTATCTCGTGAATAACTTTAGAGCTAGGAGATAATATCCTGGAGTGAGGTTGCCAGATGTCACGGTGTTTTTGAGATTTTATAAGTTAAAGAATACTTTATAATGTTGCTTGTAAATATGGACAATGAATTGACTTGTGAAAATCAAGCAGTAAGTTTACTTTATGGTGGCTTACCTCGCCGATTCTCTAAGGACGAGAATTTATAAACTATCTCAACAGTACACAACAGAGACTAATTACTCACACGTGCTGTTTGTGTACTGTTAGCCTCTGGAGAAAGTGACTCCACCCCTGACAATCAATAACTAATGTTATTAATGATAAACAGGTTCTTGCCAGTGCATTAACTCCAGGCTGGCACAACGGATTTAAGCTTAGTACAAGAGGACTGGCCTAAGTACCAGTTATGAATAATACAAAGCATTTATGTGAACTAGGAGCGGCAAGTAAAATAAGCTTATTGTGGAGAAATAAAACACGAGTTTACATTACATTAAGCTCAAGAAAAAGAACTGTAAATTTATTAATTACAATGAAATAAATTTACGTTACATGAGTCTCAAATGAATTCAAAAGAAGGAGAACACACTCACTCGCTCACTCAAAAACTAAACTCTTAAACCTAGGAAAAACGAAAAGAAATACTGGTCAGTGGAGGGGGCTAAGCGGAAACTGGGCATCGGTGTGTAGGACGGACGCTGCACACGCTAAACCTCTGGCCGATTCACAGTAGGTGGAGATTCAGGAACTCGCTGTACAACGGCGGCGCTGCTCCACGCTGGGCCAACGAACCTGCTCTCACGGCGCTCTAATCCTGACTAAGTTCAAATTATGGAAGAGGGCGAGGGCTGGCCGTGTTTGGCTCAACGGTCAACGGAAGGAAATTGAGTGACATACGTATCACAATAAATCACTCAGCGAAGGTGCTAATGTCGCGCGCAAGGATGATCACTTATGAAACAGTGAAAAATGTTCTAAAAACCGTCCCAATCGAGCGAATGCGTGGACGGTTGAAATGAGCGATACACAATGAGAATTCCACTAGAATTCGCGGTTATCACAGTGAACAAAAATGTTACGAACTTATAAACACGCTCGCGCCAATTCGTGACAGTCACATCCTTGCCTTAAAACCTCATTCAAAACACCTTTGTCTTAAAATTCATCCAACACGCCCGTGCCTTAAAACCTCAGCACCCACACCCTTGCCATAAAACCTTGCCCTACACATGCTTGCCAAAAAAACTCACATCAATCGCCTGTCCCTTAAAACTTTATCCTTCACACTCCTGCCCTAATACCTCACCATACAGACCCTTACCTTAAAACCTCACAACACACACCCTTACCTTCAAATCTCACCATACACACCTTTACCTTAAAACCTCACCATACACACCCTTGCCTTAAAACCTCATCACACGCGCCCTTATCTTAGACCCTCAACACACACACTCTCACCTTAAAATCTAGCCACACGCACCCTTAACTTAAACCTCACCTCACACACACTAACTTGAAAACCTCACCACATACTACAGCTTATTCGACCTCATCTGAGAAAAGACGAGTCTTAAGCTTTTGAAAGCTGGCAGCTGATTGGTTGTCCGAGTGCACGTATCTAAACCACGTATCAAAAAATATTTTTCTTATATGGGTTATAGTAACCGTTTGACGAGAAGATTGCTCGAATAAATAATTATATGTAGTTATTTGTATAGATGAATTTTAAAACAGGGTTTTACAAAAATGACCAGATGGCTTTGATACGTGTGAAATTTAGATTCTCAGAACAAATCATAACACTGACATATAAAGCATTACAAGTACCCTGACTTTTTTCCTTATGTTCAGACAAATGAAGGTAAAATTATGTCATTATGCGACAGAGTGTAAAATCTAACCAAGTAAAACATCAGAATTCAACTGAAATGCGACATTTTCCTTGCATTTTGATGAATCGAAGACACGGGGGGGGGGGGGGGTTAGGCCGCTATATGATTTCCGATATTTTATTACATTGTACAGTTTGCCACAGTAATGACATAATTTACGTAAAATCGCTTGAACATAAGAATAAAAAAATTCCTCTAGAGACCTAAGAATGAATATCTGATCTACATAACCTTGCCCCTTCCTATAACCTCCCTGTTCTTCAAATAATTCCTATGCCATTTCCCTAACTCTGTTTATAAGTGTCCTCCTAGATACTTTTCCTATTACATTAAGAAGGCAGATGCCCCTATGATTACCACACACTTCATTTTCCTCTTTTCCCTTGTACAGGGGAATAATTATACCTGACTTTCAAACCTCTAGGACTATATATAATATTTTATCTGAGCAATCTTTTCCGCAAACGATCACTGTAAATCTTATAATAATAATAATTATTTAAAGTACATTGTTACTATGATTGCATTCGGACAACCACTCAGCTGTCAGGTTCCAAAAGCTTAAGGCTCGCCTCTTCTCAGATGAGGTCGAATAAGCTATACCTTATTATTAGAACCTCACCAGACACACACACGCACACACACACACACACACAGTTTCTTAACCCACGTACTCTGCGGGATAGACAAGGATTGTGGAAAGTATTAAGAATATATGGAGTACATCGGAAGTTGTCGAATGCTATGAAGAGTACAGTATGTATGAGGGGGCTAAGGCTGCAGTTCGTGTGGATAGTGAACTGAGTGAATTTTTTTATTTGAAGGGTGGGTTGAAACAGGGATGCGTCATGTCTCCATGGTTGTTCAATCTGTATATGTATGGAGTTATAAAAGTGATACAAAGTAGGGCAATGGATGTTGGAGTGGCCCTAATGAGAGAGGGCAGTGTTTAGAAACTCCCTGTACTGTTGTTTGCAGATGATACTGTGTTGTGAAGTGAAGACGAAGGGGAGCTGCAAGGCTTGGTGAATGAGTTTGGGAGTGTGTGTAAGAAACGGAATCTAAAGGTGAATATAGGAAAGAGTATAGTTATGGTCTTCGAGAGAAGTGAAGTCAGTGAATGTACAGTGACGTTGGATGGGGAAGAAATGGAAAATGTGAGTACGTTTAAGTACTTGGGTAGTGTGATGAGTAAGGACAGAAGTTTGGAGGGTGAAGTGTTGAAAGGGTACAACAAGGACGAAAGGTTGCTAGCTTCTTGAAAACAGTGATAAGAAACAGGGAAGTGAGCATGGAAGTGAAAAAGTTACTACATGTCAGTACTGTGATACCAACTCTAACGTATGAAAGTTTAGCTTGGACCTTGTTGGAGGGACACAAGTCAAGAGTTATTTGAGAAATGAGTTACTTGAGAGGAGCATGTGGAGTCACATGGAGAGACAGACTGACAAATAAGGAAGTGAAGGAGCGTTGTAGTGTGGATGTGATAGGAAGCGTTGGGGGAAACACACTGAGGTGGTTTGGCCATGTGGAGAGGATGGAGAGTGACAGACTGAGAGGGAGAGTGTATGTGAGTGAGGTGGAGAGGAAGAGGGGGAGGGGGAGGCTAAGGATGAGATGGAGGGATGGAATGGAGAGGTATATGAGGGAGGGGGGTGTGAGCTGGGAGCAGGGCAGTGAAGTGGCAGGGGACAGGGCGACGTGGAGGCGATTTGTTTGTGGCCATCCCATATGGGATTAAGGCGTCTGGAAATAGATAGATAGAGTCCAGGGGATTTAAACAGCGCCACGTTTCCTTACGGGTGTTTTTCCTAAACTTGGTCAAATTCGCACAATCATATTTCAGTAAACCTATGACCTAGAACAATTTACCAAAATACTAAACAGTCCTTCCTCTCTTCTACGCAAGTTTTCCGAGCCGCTAAGTGGAGCCGCTGAGGAGCACGGAGGAGGAGGAATGAGGTTGCTATTAGCTACTGAGATAGGCTGTGTTTAGGTGCGCTAATAGGCTGTAGTGACAGCAGGCTGCCACATGCCGCTACTCTGTAGGCTACTGCTGCACTGCCTCTCCAGACATTGCCCTAACTGTGAAGCATGTGACATTCCCCTGTACCTGTGGTGCTCACCAGTTTAACCATTATCCTGCGATTCCTGTGTGACACTATGCTCAAGGGTGTGCAAGGTGTAATAAATCCCTAAATGAAAATCATGGACTTTTCTTAAATAACTTTTTTTTTTTTACCTTATCTCATTATTACAATTTAGTGTGTTTACTTCTTATTATTGTGCTTCTTTTTCTACAGTCCTGATATTCCTACTTCTTGCTCTATGAATATAATGTATGAAGAGACACTTATTTTCTGTCCACGCTGAAGTAATTACTGACGAAATATCATAGTTTTCTTTAGAGACTTATATGAAAGCATAATCTTTCTAGTAATAAATATTTACAGTCCTGTATACATAGCACAGTACACACTTCGCTGTCATAAAATATAATTATGCATGTCGCCGCTGCACACATTATTTTAGCACGTCACTGTCACGTATTACACGTGATTGTCGTTTACTGTTTTCACACATCACCTGCTACTTATACGTCCCTTGCTGACATTATATTTTAACATCATTGTCATAAGCTATTTACAAACCTCACTGCCGTACAGTATTCACACAGTGAGAGGGAAAACCAGTAACATATACAGTATATTATTCTTCCCACACTCCCTCACACTAGCGTCTAGTAAATCTCGGTGATGTGGTAGGCTACTCTAAGTAACACAGTGCACACAGTGCGACTTGAAACTCACTGCATGGTACATTGTCTCTGCGAACCTGTGAACTGCAGCATACATGGCACCACCTGTACTACTTTTTGTCAGCAAGAATTACACTGGTTAACATTAGGTGGTGACGGGACAGGTAGGCATTGCACAACACTCAGGCAGGCTGCTGGCCAGCACTGTATCTCCGGTTTCCAGTAGGATGGGCTTTTCCAGTTAATAAGCATTTGCCTAACCAAATCCTTCTCGAATTGGCTTAAAGAATTTGTGGATCTGGTAATATGCCTGTAAAGTATAGTGGAGTCCTGTAAAATGATGTCAAGGAGGTGTAGAAAAGCTTGTGTGTACCAGTTATAGGAATTGCAGAGTTAGTCAATTGCCTCAGTTTCCATGTCCGAATTGTCAACGAGTCGCTTGTTCATTGTAATCATTGGCAGCAATTGGCTTCAGGTTTGGCTCGCTGGTCCTGCAGTCCCACTTTTTGGTCGGCTACATTTCTCCTTCTTGAACTGTGGTAACTATGTTGACCTTCCTGTTAACATGGCACTGGATGGACATCATATTACCATTCTTCGCCAGGAGTGACCACTACACAGTAATGGCGGGGTTCCTCAGGTGCCCATCTTCTGTTCAAGGAAATATATCGTTAGAGCAGGAGGCATATAGTAATTCTCTGTGTACAGGATGTGGCCATCTCTGAAATAACAGTCCATGCAGACCTTCAAGACTGCGACAGAGAAGCCATGTGAGGCATGACTGGGGTTTTCCACATCCGAGGCCAAGTGAAGACAAAATCTAGAACAAATTTAGTCTGGCAGTCTCAGATCATAATATACAGTACTTTATCCCGAAGTAGTGACCTTTGGCAGCACATAATAAATGAATACTTGTCATCCTCTGAACAGAACAAGCAACTCATTGATTATCATTTTCCGGAAAGGCCAGAAAATCTTGATGAATGAGTTCATTAATTGATCCAAAATTAGACGGACATTCCACGGCCTGTTGTTTGGATGAGGCCACCTCATTTGGCTGTACGTCAATCTGTAGCACTTGTCCGAGATTAGCGTGATATTCTGTTGCAAATCAATTGCTATAACTCAGCTATCGAGATGAACGGATGGCAGTTTTATGCCAAAGCAAAATGAACTGAGCACAGAAACTCCAAAACAAGACATAGCGACATAAACACACCACCACAACCACCAACACCAACACCACCACCACAACAGCTAGAAACCAATCAGAGAGCGCATACCTCTATCAATGCCATTGCCATTAAAAAGGATCCGAATCCGGATCTGTGGAGATATGCGGAAAGCACAGAGTCGGAATTTGCCCCGAAATTTAATCAATTCTCTCTTGTTCCATGGCCCACCTTTCCACACACCTTCAGAAATCATTGAGAAATTTTGGAGATATCGTGTGGACAAACAGACGAACATAAATAAATACATAACCTTCAACTTCGTTGGTGATGGTAACAACAATATTAACAACACGTACTTAACAGACAAAAGCATCTGACTTACTATCTGACAATGAAGCCCCTACTTTATTTCTTTATACGATGCTATAAGGAATAAAAATCCACTCCTGACATCATGTGCCTCTGGTTCCGCTGCATTTAACTTAGACACTGATACGCTTATGTTTTATGCAAGACACACACACACACACACACACACACACACACACACACACACACACACACACACACACGCACGCACGCACGCGCACGCGCGCTCACTTATACATAAAGATGCAAGTATTTTAACTGAAAAACATGATCTTCCAAAAGAGATATCTGATAAAAATATGTACTTTCTTGTGCTTCCTGATGCAAGTGTGTGTGTGTGTTTTGACAGAGAGAGAGAGAGAGAGAGAGAGAATTTACAATATGTTTTATGAATATCTATAGTTAAACATGTCTTGGGCAACATAAATTAAAAAAACAAATGCATTTATATTGATGTCTTCCTCTGTCTCAAGGGTAGTGCTGTTGTTTGCCAAGGTTGCGACAAGTCAAACTGACACTTGAAATAGTAACTGTCCTTTTCGTTTCAACAAATTTGTATCAGACTGGAAGAGCAGGGAGGCAAGCATTCATGAAGGCAGGCACGCAGAATGACAGAATGGCGTATGGAAAAAAGAGAATGGCAAAAGAATAGTAGATGGCTAGTAGATTCAAAGGCAGAGAGAAACAGTATGACAACCGAACTATAGAGAGTAGGCAGAGACACAGTCGAGCACCAGGGCAGGATGAGAAACAGTAGACTGGAAGTGAAATCGTGGGCTGGAGGACAAACAGACAAATAGCAAGTAAGGCAAAGAATCGACAGATATGAAGAGAACCAAGAGGGCCAGAAGAAAATAAGAAAATCTTAAAATAAAAGAAAAAAAAAAAAGGACTACGCAAAGAAAGCGGAGGTCATAAAGAAAAAAAAAATAAAGGACACCATTCACAGCCGCACACACAAACCTGGAATACAGTATTGAATATATATATATATATATATATATATATATATATATATATATATATATATATATATATATATATATATATATATATATTGTTGGATGTGAGAGTTCTGAGAGGGGAGGGTGGAGGTATGTCTGACCACTACCTGGTGGAGGGAAATTTAAGAGTAGGTAAGAGATGGGTGAGAGCTAGGAGGGTTAGGTGTGGCAGGGAGGTTTTGAAAGTGAGTGAGTTGGATAAAAGAGAGAAAATGATAGAGTATCAGGAGAAAATGAAAAATGAGGGGAACGCAGTGAAAGATCAGGAAAATGGCAGTGTGGAGGAAGCATGGCAGATGTTTAAGAGTGCTGTGGTGGGGCATGCGGAAGAGGTGTGTGGTGTGAGGGGAGTGGGTGGTGGTGTAAGAAAAGGAAGTGAATGATGGTGCGAGGAAGTAAGTATGGCTGTGGCTGAGAAGAGACGTGCATATGAAGTGTGGCTGCTGAGGAAGGATGAGGTGTCATATGAGAGGCATAAGGAAAAGAGGAATAGGGCGAGAAGGGCTGTGCGTGATGCTAAAGTGGCAGCAGGTGAGATGTGGGGTAGGGGGCTGACTGAGAATTTTCGACAGAATAAGAAAATGTTCTGGAAGGAGGTGAAAAGGGTGCGGAAGGGAGAGCCTGGGAAGGAAGAGCAAGTAAAAGCAGAGGATGGAAGGATGTTAACTGAGATGTATGCAGTAAGGAAGAGATGGGCAGAGTATTTTGAAAGATTGTTAAATGAAGAGGAGGAATGGGTGGCTGAGATTGTGTCGGATGGAAGGATGCAAGGAATAAATGTGTTGGGAGAGTTGAATGATTCTTTGATCACAAAGGAGGAAGTGCAGGAGGCAGTAAAGGAGATGAAAAAAAGGGAAAGCTGCAGGTATGGATGGGTGTGCTGTGGAATGCCTGAAGGGTGGTGAAGCGACTATTGTTGACTGGTTGGTATGATTGTTGAATGTGTGCTTTGTGAAAGGTATGGTGCCAGTTGACTGGTCAAGTGCTTGTGTGGTCCTGTTGTATAAAGGCAAGGGTGATAAGTATGAATGTACTAGCTTTAGAAGTATAAGTCTGTTGAGTGTTTTAAGTAAGGTTTATGATAGAGTGTTAATTAAGAGAGTTAGAGAGGGTACAGAGGGAGTGATTGGTGATGAGCAGTGCAGCTTTAGGAGAGGGATGGGATGCGTGGATCAGGTGTTTGCTGTGAGACAAGTGTGCGAAAAGTATTTAGCAAAAGGCAAGGATGTGTTTTGGGCATTCATGGATTTAGAGAAAGTGTACGATAGAATTAATAGGGAGGCTTTGTGGACTGTTTTAAGATTGTATAGGGAGTCGCAGGGGCAAAACTGGTTGGTCCCATCCTCATCTAACTTTAGTCCGCATGAACGTCTAATTTTGTGCAAATTGCCACGTGTCTATGTAAAAGCTATGACGTTATCCACCTTCCCAGAAGCAGTCCTCCTCATGGTGGCTGGCCACTGGGTGGTGAACGTCTGTCAATACGCAAATTTTTGTCTTCCTAGGTTAAATGGTTAAAAGTTTCGGTGATTCCACCCTTCCTGAAGCGTGGATAGGGTGAACTTCTTTCAACATGCAAAGTTTTATGCTCTTCAGTTAAAAACTTTTCCTTTGTACTACTACATTCACCGTGAAATTACTAGCTCTAGGGGGGACCTTCCATATACAACCTGGTGCATATGAAGGTCACCCACTGTACAAGCATTTGTTTTCCAAGTAATAAAACTAGCCACGATGAAATATTTTAGGTGTGTCACCCAAGGGTCGCTACTTTCGTGGATGCGGCTCTCGGAGGTCCCACCCTGCTAGAAATCTGGCCCTGGTGAGATCTACCATTTGACAAAATTTCCTTTTCCTAACACTTCTCGTATATGGCTTGGGCGCCATTCTTGATGAAAGTACAGCAACTCAATGAGTGAGTGAGTGCGTGAAAAATTGATGCATTAGGGACAAGCAATGTTAATGGCCACTCCTGTGAGAGCCGCAGCAGAAAGACAGGTAGGTACACAGAATAATAAGAAGGCACGAGGCAGAGGAGATCAGGTGGGCAGTAAAGACACAATAAAATGGTAGAGAAAAAAGAAGAGTGATAAAGAAGCAAGGTGGTGTTGGAGAAACACAGTGACAGAGAAACCTAATGGTGATAGAGAAGCAATGAGGTGGTGGAGAAAAAGGAGAATCATAAAGAAGCAAGATGGCGATAAAGGAACAAGATGGAGAAGCAAGATGGTGACAGAAAACCAATAAAGTGAAAGAGAAGCACGATGCTAATCGAGAAGCAGGAGTGAGGCAGAGAAATTGGAGGTTGGTAGAAAAGCAGGAGGGTGGTAGGGAAGCAGGAGGGTGGTAGGGAAGCAGGAGGGTGGTAGGAAAGCAGGAAGGTGGTAGGGAAGCAGGAGAGTGGTAGGGAAGCAGGAGGGTGGTAGAAATACAGGAGGATGGTAGGGAAGCATTAGGGTGGTAGGGAAGCATTAGGGTGGTAGGAAAGCATTAGGGTGGTAGGGAAGCATTAGGGTGGTAGGGAAGCATGAGGGTGGTAGGGAAGCATTAGGGTGGTAGGGAAGCATTAGGGTGGTAGGGAAGCATGAGGGTGGTAGGGAAGCAGGAGGGTGGTAGGGAAGCAGGAGGGTGGTAGGAAAGCATTAGGGTGGTAGGGAAGCATTAGGATGGTAGGGAAGCATTAGGGTGGTAGGGAAGCATTAGGATGGTAGGGAAGCAGGAGGGTGGTAGGGAAGTATGAGGGTGGTAGGGAAGCAGGAGGGTGGTAGGGCAGCAGGAGGGTCGTAAGGAAGCAGGAGGATGGTAGGAAAGCAGGAAGGTGGTAGGGAACAGTTTGGTGGGCAGGATGATGGTAGGAAAGCATGAATGTGACAGGGAAGCAGTAGGATTATAGGAAAGCACGAGGGTGGTAGGGAAGCAGGAGGATGGCAGGAAATTGGGAGGGTTGGAAGAAAGCAGGAGGGTGGTAGACATATTGAAGCATGGTATAGAAACTGGAGGGTGATGAAGACAGGAACAGAAAGAATAATGTATAAGCAGAAGGGTGGGAGAGAAACTGGAGTGAAGTACAAAACTGAGATAGGGGGTAAGCAGTAGAGATTCAGCAGGTGAATATGGAATCAGAAGGGCAGAGGATAATGGGGAATCAGGAGGTCAGTTGAGAATCAGAATGGCATGAGATAAAGTGAAAGAGACGTGAAAAACGGAAATGAAGGAGAAAAGAGAAGGATGGATGAAGATAGTAGAGAGAAAAATGGTAATAAGAAGAAAGGTAAAGGGTAAGAAAGAAACAGAGAGAATGAGAAGGAGACAAAGAAACAGGAGATAGGAAAAAAAAAAAAGAGAGAGAGAAGGAGAGAGAGAAAGGGTAAGGGAAAAATGATAATAGGAGAGGGAGATAAGACAATGGCCAAGTCCCTTGGCGAAGTAGAAATTAGCAGTATAACATCAGTGCATTCTGCACACACACACACACACACACACACACACACACACACGCACGCACGCACGCACGCGCGCGCGCGCGCAAAGTGGCCGGTTACGTAAGGAGTTTGTAAATGATGCATTCAGTACGACTATCAAAATTACATGAACAAACAATTATTTTGTTTCTCACTTTCTCCTTGAATCTGCAACAAGTATCTGACGTTATTGTAAGTAAAGTAACAGTTCACTCCTGAAAGTCTCTGTGGTATCGTTAGTGTGTTGTTTTTATTAGCACAATATTTTGCATTGTCCCAACACAAAGTAATTGAGAGTACTGAGATCAAGGCTGTTTGGTGCCACAACCGATCACAAGACTGTGAAACTTATCCCTCACTAACATCACAGCCTCATGGGCTGACTGAGGTGTTGTAGTGCATTATCTTACATAGGCCAATTAGATTATATTTATGAGAACAAACAACCTTTGTAACGCCGAAAAGCTTTAGCGTATCATTTCTTTTATCTCCCCTAGCCCCCTTGATGATAACTGTTCGACCGCAGTTTTCTAAGCCCCCTAAGTTTCAGCTTTCCTTTCCTTACTCCCAATAAGCTAAAAGCTTAGACTTGTGGGGGCTTTTAGAAGCTCTGTCGTGACTTC
Source organism: Coenobita brevimanus (assembly GCF_032717465.1). Classification (NCBI taxonomy): domain Eukaryota; kingdom Metazoa; phylum Arthropoda; class Malacostraca; order Decapoda; family Coenobitidae; genus Coenobita; species Coenobita brevimanus. The sequence continues at coordinate 7,915,090 of NC_136998.1, forward strand.
TTCTGCAAGGCAATTTTCTCACTGAATGTTGCTGTACCTATTAACAAACCTAATGTTATGTGCCTCGATGTTAAACCAGAATTTGAGCATCCAGTGCTGCAACAGTTCCATGCCACCAAGAAATCGTACACACATCTTTCCCTGTTTTTGCATGTCGCTACCAGTTAGCTTGTGTTGAACAGTGTTGGTGCAAAGACAGTTATGGGATAATCGGAAATAACGTGGTTCTAGAGCAAGGGGGTCCGACATAGTCATAACAACCTTCTCAGCCATTGCCAATAACTGCAGAAACTGCCCAGGATCAGTAATTCATCACATTATACATCCCTCAGGTAAGCTGAATTTGGTGTAGAACAACTCTTCTCCCCAAGATCACTCACCTCTTAGGAAGGATATGTTGTAATAAGACTGATGTAGCTCAGAATGTGCTTGAACCTCACAAATATTGTATGGTACATTCATCAACCTGGGAAACCCTGGCAACAGAAGAGACAAAACGAACGGAAATCGCCACAGCAACACCGTTAAGATGGTCATCATTGCCACAACCAGACTAGCAGTATTTGGAACCATTGTTGCTGACCTCACCATGACCAGACCGCCTCACCAGTCAAAGTGCAGCTGTGTCGACCTGCAGTTCCTCGAGCTCTCTTGGCACCAAAGGCAGCTGATCATTTTCCGAGAGGCTCGGAACGCTCCAAACCCTCGCTCAAGGTTCCCTCCAAAGGTTAAACTCGTGTATCGATCTTCGGACTTGTGTGTCATCTGCAACGCCACCATGTCTCTTGAAAACAGCATCGGGGATAAGAGGTCCCCTGCTCTATACATCGGACTGTTGTAATTCCACAGTCTTTGCCCAACAGCCGTCATACACGATAACATCCCGACAAGACTCAAGACCAGACACGAATAATGCCGAATTCTTGTTGACATGGGAAGCCCCATACAACAACCTCCTTGGAGACTTACTGTGTAAACTGCACCTCTTCATTTCATTGTGTAATAATGAGTCTGTTTACTTTTAATGCTGTTTGGATCAGTAACTTTAAAGAAAAAGCACTAATGTGTAATATGCAGAGTAACCAACAGAGAAAGAGGCATTATGGAAATCTATAGAGTTATCAAGAGAACTGTCCTCTATTTGTTCACCTATATCAAGAGCCAAGAAAACTGGAAATAATTTCACATCCAGCGAAACTTTTGGACCATACTATGCTTAAGTAACAAATCAGTGTTTACACGTTCATCTGTATAATGTGCATTTTCCTACATGGAAGTTTGACAATTAATGAAAAAATAATGTACACCAACCACCCTGCTATTGACTGCAATTTTTCGACATCTTACTTTGAGCATATTTATTTCATCCAAGCAATTGCAGCTAGATCTCTTCCCACGTACATCTCCGTGATGTCAGTTATCTTTTTTATGTAGGCTATTGTCTACTACTGGATATGAATTTTTTCCCTTCATCTTTAAGTTTACTCCTTTTTTTTATATTTCACCTCAGCAACTTTCAGTTAATTACCATTTTCTCAGTTAATTTCAGTGAAGTACATTCAGATCATTAAGTTCCGGAGTCAGTTACTGTTGCTGTCTCAATTTTTTCACTAGAACACGATTCGCTAAAGTCGAAGTTAAGATTTAGGCCCCTTTTTGAGTTGTAAATACAAACATAGAGGGATGCCTTGTAACCGACCCCGAAATGCCTTGGTGATGGACCAAGGTTATTAATGATTCCACTGTCGTCATCCCAACACTGTTACCTACCTGCAGTACCTTTTTATTACACCTGTGCCTCCCCCAGCACTGTTACCTACCTTCACTGTCTTTATATTTCATCAACAACATCCCTAGCACAGCTACTTACCTTCAATACTTTTCAAAGGCTTTCAACAAAGTTCCACACAAAAGACTCCCTCAGCAGTTAAAGGCACATGCTTTCAGTGGCAGTGTTCTTGGGTGGGCAGAAGATTGGCTCACCAAACGAAAGCAGAGTTGTAATAAATGGTAAAGAGTCAGACTGGATATATGTTACAAGTGGAGTGCTGCAGGGTTCAGTGTTAGGTCCTACTCTTTTCATAACATATGTAAATGATATTGATGAAGGATTGTGTTGTTTGATCTCAAAATTTGCTGATGATACTAAAATAGGTAACAGAGCAGATACAGCACTGCAAAGGGAGGCAGTTCAGAGAGATCTGGGGCAAAGTTTGGCAATGGATTTCAATATTAACAAATGCAAGGTGCTAAACATAGGCAGTAAAAAGGTAAGAGCTAGTTATAGCATGAATAATGTCCAACTTGATAGGATAAACCATGAAAAAGACTTAGGAGTTTTAATAACAAACGATTTGAAACCAAGCAAACAATGTACAGAAGCTGTGATAAAAGCCAATAAATTGATTGGATTCATAGGTACAGCATTTGAACATAAGTCCGATAATATCGTCCTCACTTTGTATAATTCCTTAGTACGCCCGCACTAGGAGTATTGTGTTCAGTTTTGGTCGCCGTATTATACAAAGGATACGGAAAAGCTTGAAAGAGTACAGAGAAGGATGACAAAAATGATACCTAGATTGGGAAATAAACTGTAAGAGGAAGGTTTAGAAGCCCTGAATCTCTTTACCCTAATTAAATGGAGGTTACAAGAAGATTTAATTCAAGTATTCAATATTCAAAGGACATAGCAACATGGCTGTCGTTAAATACTTCACAGTTGATCACTTGAATTATACCATAGGCAATGGGCATATAATAACTGGCAAACGATTCCAGTCGCATGAAGCTAAGCATTTCTTCTTTAATAGAGCTGTAAATATATGGAATAAATTGCCCTTTAATGTAGTAAATTGTAATACAGTACCGACCTTTAAAGGTCGCCTGGATACATATTTGTTGTCTGACCCCCAGCTTAACCCTCTCAGGCACAATCATGCGATTCACATTCCATGTGGTTTGTTACAAAGAAGCACAGTGACGCGAATCGCGTTCCTAAGCACAAAATATATATATATATATATATATATATATATATATATATATATATATATATATATATATATGCGTGTGTGTGTGTGTGTTTGTGGGGGAGTATATCATGTGTGGGGGGAACCTTTAGATCAGTGGTTCTCAGCTGGTGGTCCATGGACCACTGGTATTCCATGGTGACTTTTTGGGTGGTCCACAGGACGTTCACTATATTTGGTAATAAGCTGGAGATTGGTGCATATATTTTTATATTTGTTGAAAATTCAGTACGAAAAACTTTATGAAAATAAATAATTGGCCATTCATTTTACTGTATTATTCCTATTGATTATTCCAGTATGATTGGTACTTACACAAATCTGTTAACACATACAGTCAGATGTCTTCTGTCATTTGCATCAACTTCCATGTGTGAGAGCAGAAATTCATGTTTGTTGCACATTAAGTCCAAACAGAGGAATCGGCTTGCAGTGGAAAACGATATTCATTGTGTATTATCAAGTACCATTCCTAACATTGAGAAGCTTGTCAGTGAGAAGAGAATCCAAAAGTCTGGTTGCAAAAAAAATATTAGTTGTATGCTACATAATTTTAAAATTCTGTTTGTTAGAAATAATTTTCACAGCAAAATGTTAGAGAAGTATTTATGTATTTCCTGGAAATTATGTTTGGAAGAAATATATTTCAGACCAAAATGTCAGCTATCTACTATTTTATATCATTTTTCTAAATTCTGTTTGTAAGAATCATATTTCTAATCAAACTGTTTGTTGTCTACACTTTATATATCATTACTCAAAAATGAAATGGTCCACGATATTTTTTAAATTGAACTGGTGGTCCATGGCCTGAAATGAGTTGAGAACCACTGCTTTAGATATTGAGAGGGAGTATAATTATCATGTATGTGTTGAAATTTAGGGGAAGGAGGGTCGAAAAATAAAATAGATAAATATAATAAATATATACATATATATATATATATATATATATATATATATATATATATATATATATATATATATATATATATATATATATATATATATATATATATATATATATATATATATATATATATATATATATATATATATATATATATATATATATATATATATATATATACATATATATATATATATCTATCTATATATATTTATATATATATATCTATATATATATATATATATCTATATCTATCTATATATATATATATATATATATATATATATATATATATATATATATATATATATATATATATATATATATATATATATATATATATATATATATATATATATATATATATATATATACATATATATATATATATATATATATATATATATATATATATATATATATATATATATATATATATATATATATATATATATACATATATATATATATATATATATATATATATATATATATATATATATATATATATATACATATATATATATATATCTATATATATATATATATATATATATATATATATATATATATATATATAAATATTTTTATATATATATTTATCTATCTCTCTATCTATCTAGATATATATATCTATATCTATATATAGATATCTCTGTATCTATATCTATATATATATATATATATATCTCTATATATCGATATATATATATATATATATCTATATATCTATATATATAGATCTATATATATCTATAACTATATATGTATATAAATCTATATATATATATATATATATATATATATATATATATATATATATATATATATATATATATATATATATATATATATATATATATATATATATATATATATATATATATATATATATATATATATATATATATATATATATATATATATATATATAGATATATATATATATATATATATATATATATATATATATATATATATATATATATATATATATATATATATATATATATATATATATATAGGTATATATATATATATATATATATATATATATATATATATATATATATATATATATATATATATATATATATATATATATATATATAGGTATATATATATATATATATATATATATATATATATATATATATATATATATATATATATATATATATATATATATATATATATATATATATATATATATATATATATATATAATATTAGGTATATATATATATATATATATATATATATATATATATATATATATATATATATATATATATATATATATATATATATATATATATATATATATATATATATATATATATATATATATATATATATATATATATATATATATATATATATATATATATATATATACAGGTATATATATATATATATATATATATATATATATATATATATATATATATATAGATATATATATATATATATATATATATATATATATATATAAATATATGGCACACACCCACGGATGCCAGTGGACAGTTATGAGACCATGAAAAGGCACTGAAAAGTTATCCTTTATGTGAACTGTTCGTAAATGGTGCAGCGATTGGCCGTACGGAAAGATATAACATGACTTGTGTAGTGCTACTCTCAGTGGAAGGCGTTGCATGACAGTGAATAATATCTCTTCTTTTTCAGCTGAGAACCTAAATAGCTCATACTTGACTTCCTGTGATAGTCATTGCCAAAATGGAGAAGAAAGGTTTGTCTTCTGACCAGTGGCAAAAGGTTCTCTTCAAGGAGGAGACCGAGAGCGAGGTAGATGACAAGCTGAGCGATGTTTCAAGTGAGGAGGACTGGGACGATGTCCAAGAGCATTCCCCTCGGGCGGCTTTGCCCACGCTTGTACCACGATGGGAGCAGACACTACCACCACCAGTGTCATGACTATCGGCCCAGCCATCGTCTTCACTTGGATGACAGGCATCACCTTGGCTTGGGCCTCTCGCTCCTACAGCCATCGTGGTCTCTCCACCTCAAGCCTCCAGTTCCCCCCTTGGCCGAGCCTATGTCACCAGTAGCAGGACCTAGTTATGTGACACTGGCACCTGCACGTGGCGCAGTGTCTGCGGCACAACTGGTGCAGGAGATGACTGTGTCATCGCCCCCTGCCTGGTCAACAAGGGCTCTGTCTCCGACAGCATTCATTCCCCGTGACGTTTTCCAGCAACAGTAGACAGTCTCATCGCCCTCATCATCAGAACCCTCACCACCTCAACGAGGCCGGCGTGGTCCACAGCCTGGCTATGGAGGGCAGTCAAGGGGTGTCCAAAAAGTCACAAGGGTGTTGGTATGCCGATCCACTGCCACCACTGCGGGAGGTGTTGCCACAACTGATCCAGGTTGGAGCAGTGGCCCTTTCACACCAGCTAATGGGCCATTCACAGGATCCCCAGGAATGAAGGTGGATCTGCCAACAACTCCTCTCCAGTTCTCCCAGCTGTTCTTCACCAGGGAGTTGTTAACGAATTTAACCCACGAGACCAACAGCTACGCGTCATTCCTGGGGACTGTGCTGGATGCATGGTTTATCTGCAATGAAGAGGAGATAGCCAAGTTCCTGGGGCTGTACTTTTTCATGAGGGTGATGAATCTGCCAAGCATCAGGCATTACTGGATGAGATCCCGCCTCCACAACTACCCCCTGTTCATGCAAGTGATGAGTGGAAGGGATTTCAGGGCCATCCTGAAATACTTCCATGCCTTCAACTCACGATATCCCAGGACAATCATGACTGGCTCATCAGGGTTCACACAGTGATGGAGTACCTCCTTCAGCGGTTCCAGAACACCTACTTACCTGAGGAGCATCTCAACCTGGACGAGGGCTCACTGCCGTGGAAGGGGCACCTAAGCTTCCGTGTATATAACCCCATGAAGCCATCAAAGTATTCAATCAAGCTTTATATCCTGGCTGAGGTTTCCTCGGGTTACATTTGGAATTACGAAGTGTATACGGGCAGAAGAGGGTGCTGGAGACCACTGTGTGGAGTCTCGTAGAACTGCTGAAGGATCAGGGATACAAAGTTAACATGGACAACTATTATAACTCTGTATCCCTGTGTGAACGCCTCTTCAGTGCAAGAACCTACGTGTGTGGGACCCTATGCCTGGCAAGAGGAGCACCAAAGTGGCTGCAGGACATCACAAGGACCAAGAACCTGTCAGAGGGGGGCATGACAGTGATGCACAAGGACAACGTGATGGTGTTGCTGTGGAAGGACGAGCGCATCATCAACATGGTCTCCACCTTCCACAGCACAAACACTGTCCAGAAGCAGGTTCAAGGGAAGACCAGGGCTCCTGACGGGAGGACAACCTATGTCCAGAAGACCGTGGACAAACCCATCATGGTGGATGACTACAATCGACACATGGGTGGGGTGGACCACTTTGACCAGATGATCCAGTACTACCCCATCCAGCAGCACACCGTGAAATGGACCAAGATGATCACCTTCTATTTCATCCACATGGCCATTTTCAACACGTTCGCCCTGTATAAGAAGTGCTCACGCAGGTCAGGCAGTCTGCTAGAATTCGTGGAAGAGATAGTGGACAAGCTCCTCTACTTTGAAGAAGCAGAGTGGCCCGCATCAGGACACGTCATCCACCTTGCCCATGACCTTCCAACCCATTGGCCAGCAGGACATCCAGCACCTGTGGCACCTGCTGCAGCGCCAAAACAGGTGCCATCACCACCAGCTCCTGCACCAACACCACCATCTCCAGGAGGAGGGCCAGCACAGGAGTCAGCGCCACCTTCGCCTGCAGGAGCAGTGCTGAGAGAATCTTCACCAGTTCCTGGTCCATTGGGAGAACCTGCTGCTGCTGCCATGCCCAGGCTGCAGCTGCACCTCCAGGACATCAGGACCGGGGAACACCAGGAGGACATCCAACCAAGCGTCGTCGTTTCATTAGTGACAGATTGCGGCTGGATAACACACTGGGCCACCAACGGGAGAAGATCCCCAACCGGAGGAGGCTGTGGTGCACCCTGTGTTCCCTGGCGAAGATAAGGAGGGACACAAGTCACATGTGTTCTGTTTGTGATGTGGCACTGTGCGTGGGTGACTGTTTCGAACGGTTCCATGCCAAGTGAAGTATTGCCTAGTCCAGTGTACACACACACACACACACACACACACACTCACACGCACACAGACACACACACACACACACACACTCACACGCACACAGACACACACACACACACACACACACTCACACGCACACAGACACACATACACACACAGACACACACACACACACACACACACACACACACACAGACACACACACACACACACACACACACACACACACACACACACACACACACACACACACACACACACACACACACACACACACACACATACAGACACACACACACACACACACACACACACACACACACACACACACACACACACACACACACACAGTAACACACTTACACACACACACACACACACACACACACTCAAACACACTACATAACTCCTCATCTTCCAATCCCACAAGGTCCTACAACTCAAGCAACACCCCTGGAGGAAGTGAGATCTCCAAATTTTGTTGATATGTATATTGACATATTATCATTACCCCCATAATTTTCAGGCAAATAACCTTCTTCTCCTACATATTTCACATATGACAGAAAGTAAAGCTTCATTAGCAGTAACTTGGAAAAAGTAGTGTTCATGTGTAGTAGGTTACAACCATAAAATACAACCTTGGAAGATTTTACAGTTTGTACATTAAAAAAAAAAAAAAAAAAAAAAAAAAAGCTTTGTGAGCATAGTCTTTAGGCAAAGGGGGAGAAAACACTGTTCTTATTTCGCTTGCAGTAAAAGTAGGTAGCGACCGGAGGAGTAATCTAGCTATGTCGTCCTATTACTCGAAAACAATTGGGCGTATCAACTTCCTCTAAGAACCTTGATAAAGAGCAATAAATTCTACATATGTTCATTGCCAGAATATATGGCTTTGGGAGCATTTTTGGTAGGAAAAGGCGGGGGAATAGACTTCGTTTTTTTCCTCCCTTCCGATAAAAGTTGAAAGCACTCGGAAGAATAATCTCGCTTTGTCAGCCAGTTATTTGAAAACAATTGGACGTATCAATTTCCTGTAAGAACCATGATAAAGAGCAGTAAATTCTACGTAGGTTCATTTGCAGAATATAAGCCTTTGGTAGCATTTTCTGTTGGAGAAGTTGGGGGAACAGACTTTGTTTTTTTTCCTCGCTAGCGGTAAAGTCGAAAGCGCTCGGAGGAGTAATCTCACTTTGTTGGCCAAGTACTCGAAAACTATTGGACGTATCAAAATCCTGTAAGAACCATGATAAATAAACACGGACGTGAGTTCCCAGTCGTTTTTGGCGATTTACTCGAAAACTATGAAGTGTACTGAAACCATCTGGTGCTCATTAGAAAGCTCGTGAAATTCTTCATAATGTTATGCAATAAAAATATAAGGTGTTTGAGAAAAGTTCAGAATAAGAGCTCATTGAAATTTTTTCAAAAATGCCTTTCAGTTTTTGGCTATTTTCTTGAAAACTGCAAATCAAATCACAACCGGATTTGTCTCTTTAGAAAGCTGATGAAATTCTCTATCAAAACTTCTAATAACATTTTCCTGTATCACGGGAAAAATTCGAATGGTGATGTTGGGAAGTGAAATTGAGTTAGTGAAATGTTTACTCACGGCTGCCTAATGTTGTTTTATTCGTGTTTTCCTTTTTTTTTTTTTTCTTTTTTTTTTTTTGTGCTTATCAGCTAGAACAAGCATAGACGAATAAGATGAGATAGGTTTCATGACAGTATATTGATGTTTGGGTGGCGAAAATAAGGCGAGAATACGTGTTTTTTGCTGTGTGCAGGTAGCCGGGCCGGACGGCCAGGTGGATAGAATCATGTGCCAGAAAACTTACCAAAACTTATCGTGCACGAGAGGGTTAATATGTTTTCTCCTGAATAAAATACTTGTGCATGTATAATTTTTCATTTTATTTTTTTAGAGCCTGGATCAATTTATTAAATGCAAATATAGTATAGGCACAGATTAAGATATGCACAGATAGCCCTGAGTTAATGGTCACTATTCATTCTTTCGACCTGTGATGGGCTGTGGATCACAGAGGGTCCCTGTTGGTTAAGTGACCACCATCAGGATTTTTTAAATGTACCAGGGGTAACTGCTTCAGGAGGTGACTTGTGTGCTTGTCCCACATGGGAAAGTTCCTAGTCTCAGTAGAATGAATGGAGCTGGGACCTGATTGACTTCTGCCTACCTTAACCCGTTAGCTGCGGTATTTACTTGAATGGGACCCTTTGCCTGTGCGGCTATCTCGCCAAAACTCAGGTCTCGCAGAACAACATGAAATATATATCAGTGTACTCGCCATATACAGTATATCTGTGTATCCTCTGGTAAATATTTGTTTTCCCTAAAACGCCGTGGTAATGGCGAAGTTGTGAACAGAAGTTGGAGAAGTAGGTGACATAAAGCATCCTACACTTACCGAGTGTGAGGGAAAATGGAGCATCAGAGCGGACCCTAAAATAAACTGAATACCCCGATACAAACGTAAACCACATCGGGCAATGAGTCTACTGATAAAGTACGTGGCTGATGTGGACCGTGGAATATAAGAACAATATGTGGATATGGATATGGCATGGATATGAGTGATAGGGTGGTGTTCTAGTCTCACCGACTCATCGACATAACTGTACACCTGATAATGGCATCTTAAAATGCCCTGGTGTGTTCACAAGTTAGCTAGTTGGTGATACTAAGAATTTGTCGTGTGTGTGTGTGTGTGTGTGTGTGTGTGTGTGTGTGTGTGTGTGTCTCCTGACCAGCCTCTAAAGTGTGTAAGTCGGTGCAAACACAAACCACTGGAGGAAAAGGGGGAGTGCTGATGAAAAAGCTCATGTGTACTGTGTAAAACAAGAAAAAAAGCCCAATGGCTACACCACGCCCCTTATGCAAGACGCCCGTGCTCACACACACACACACACACACACACACAAGAAAATTACGTGGATATGGGTATGGAAACAAATCATAGGGGGAAAAAAGGGGGTACTGATGAAGAGAGAGAGAGAGAGAGAGAGAGAGAGAGAGAGAGAGAGAGAGAGAGAGAACACCGGTGGGAGATAGGAGACAAAGACGGGGCTCGGTCATCTCACCACTGGGCAGGTGAGGGTAAGGGATGGACGAAGGCGGTGCTGCTGGAAATCAGGTGTGCAGAGTGAATTGCACCTATTTCCTTTGTCTAATAAATCTTTTTTCATACTCATGAGATGTGATTATAGATGACTAACAATCTGTGGTCGGATGAGGTCGAGGAAGCCTAATGTTCTTATATTGTGGGTGATGTATCGAGGTTGTCACTTTAGCGGGGTTAAGTTTCAGATTTCCTGCATTCCTCGCATTCCTTTGACATTGTATAGTACGGAAGACATGGATATGGATGAAAGAGTTATGTTGAAGTCATATAGCCACACATACATATGGATGGGATAACAGCTGGCTAAAATGCTATCATTATTATACTGTGGTGGCTTATATAAGGGTGGTTTCAATGAAGCGGTCAAGGTTCAGGTAAATTATTCTGCCTTCCTCAGATTCATTTGAAACTATCCAGTACTGAATGCAATAAGCATGGATATGGATTACACGGTTATGGTCAAGTCATACAGACACATAGCTGTACATGGGAATTTAATAGCTAGCTGTAAATCACGAAATGGTAGAAGAGTCTCTTTATACTTTTTTTTTTTTTTTTTTTCAGTGAAAAGCATATGGGAAACTATGGTTTGAATGTCTATCATTTCCAAGGGCCGTGGTAACTCAGTGTAAAAGACTGAATGATGACAAAGAGAGGTGGTTCGCTATGGAAGTGCATCGAGTGTTTTTTATAATTTTGTTTTATAATTTTGTTTGTTTTTTTCAAGAATACTCCCCCAGTATCCCTGCTTGTCGTAAAAGGCGACTAAAAGGATTGGCGGAGGGTTAGTGCCCCTCCCCGGAAAACAACTAACTAAAAAAACAAACAAGAAGCCTCGGACAAGGACTGACCAAACGATGACGACCCAGGACCGGACAAAGGACTTGGTAATGAGTACATGGAATGTAAGAGGAGCGAATGATGAGGTGAAAGAGATAGAGATTGTCCAGGTGCTTGAGGATGCGAAAGTGGATGTATGTGGAATAACTGAAACAAAATGGAAAGGAGAAAGTGTGAGAGAATGGGAGTATGGATGGGGTATATGTGCAGGAGTAGATGAGAGAGGGCAAAGGAAGGAGTGTGTATAGTTGTGAGTAAAAGATGGAAGAAGAGCATAAGACAGTATGGATCAGTTGGGTCAAGGATTGTGTGGGTAAAGATGAAAGTTGGAATACAAATGTGGGCGATTGTGTGTGTGTATGCGCCAACGCAAGATCGTGCTAGAAGAGTGAGAGAAGAGTTCTGAACAAATGTGGAAATGTGCATGGAAAAGTTTGGAAGGAATGAGAGAGTGTTTTTGATTGGTGATATGAATGGTAAAGTTGGTAATGTGAAGGTGGATGGAATAGTTGGTGAGTGGGGTGTGCCTGCTGAGATAGATGAGAATGGGAGTGCGTTAGTGGACATTTGTGCTGGGAGGGGGTTGGTGATAGCCAATACCCTCTTCAGGCATAAAATGATCCACAGGTATACATGGCAAGTGATGAGAAGGGTGGGTGGTGAACTGAATGAAAGGAAGGCAATGATTGATTATGTGTGTGTGGATGAAAGGATGCGAAGATGTGTAAAGGATGCAAGAGTGTATAGAGGTTGGGGGAGTGGACTTTCTGACCACTACTTGGTGGTGGCCAGAATTAGGATGCAAGTAAGATGGAGGAATAGAAGAAGGGAAAGAAGAGAGGAAGGAGTAGTTGCAAGGAGAGTGGAAAGGTTACAAGAGGATGGGAAAAAGGCAGAGTATAAGAGAGAAGTGGAGGAACGATTGGACAAATATGAATTGGAGCAAATGGGAGACGTGGAAGGTATCTGTAAGATATTTACAGAAGAAATATGTGCAGCATGTGATGTGGTGTGTGGAAGGAAGAGAAGACGGAGGGGGGTGCAAGGAACAGCGTGGTGGACTGAAGAGGTGAAACAGGCTGTGGCACAAAAGAAGAAAGCATACAATGAATGGATGAGAAATAGGGGCGTGGAAGAAGTTGAGAGGTGGAAGAGAGAGTTATATGTGGAAAGGAAGAGAGAGGTGAAAAGATTAGTAAGAGAGAGTAAGAAGAGAGTGGATGAGGAATTTGGAAGGAATTTGAGTGTAAAGTGGACGGACTGTAAGAAAATGTTCTGGAGAGAAGTGAAAAGAGTAAGACAGGGTGGAAGTGAAGTTAGCAGGGGAGTGAAAGATAAAAATGGTAGATTACTAGTGGAGAAGGGAGAAAAAGTGAGCAGATGGAGAGAACACTTTAAGGAATTGTTGAACGTAGAGGATGGAAGTAATGCGAGTATAAGTGGCTGGGGAATGGCTGGGAGAAGGAGGGAGGTGAGAAGACAGGAAGAAATCAGTAGGATAGAAGTTGTGGAAGCAATGAAGAAAGTTAAATCTGGGAAAGCCCCAGGAATTGATGGAGTGTGTGGTGAAATGCTGAAGCATGGGGGAGAGATAGTAGTAGAATGGATGTGGAAGATGTGCACATTGGCCTGGGAGGAAGGTAGAGTCCCGGAGGATTGGAAGTCAGGTATAATTATTCCCTTGTACAAAGGAAAAGGGGAAAAAGAAGTGTGTGGTAATCATAGGGGCATTTGTCTTCTTAGTATAATAGGAAAAGTGTATGGTAGGATACTTATTGACAGAGTTAGAGAAAGAACAGAGAAATTAGTTGGAGAAGAACAGGGAGGCTTTAGGAAGGGAAGAGGTTGTGTAGATCAGATATTCATTCTTAGAACTTTAGTGGAAAAGTTTCTAGAGAAGGGAAAGAAGTTGTATGCGGCTTTCATGGATTTGGAGAAAGCATATGACAGGGTGGATAGACAAGGATTATGGAAAGTGTTAAGAATATATGGAGTAGATGGGAAGTTGTTGAATGCTGTGAAGAGTATGTACGATGGTGCGAAGGCTGCAGTGCGTGTGGATGGTGAACTAAGTGAATTTTTCTCTTTGAAAGTTGGGTTGAAACAGGGATGTGTCATGTCTCCATGGTTGTTCAATCTGTACATGGATGGGGTAATAAAAGAGGTACAAGGTAGGGTAGTGGATGTTGGAGTGGCCATGGTGAGAGAGGATAGTGTTTGGAAACTCCCTGTACTGTTGTTTGCAGATGATACTGTGTTGTTGAGTGAAGACGAAGGGGAGCTGCAAGGCTTGGTGGATGAGTTTGAGAGAGTGTTTAGGAAACGGAACCTAAAGGTGAATGTAGGGAAGAGTAAAGTGATGGTCTTTGAGAGAGGTGAAGTTAGTGAATGTACAGCGAGGTTGGATGGTGAGGAATTGGAAAATGTGAGTACGTTTAAGTATTTGGGTAGTGTGATGAGTAAGGATTGAGGTTTGGAGGGTGAAGTGCTTGAAAGGGTACAGCAGGGAAGAAAGGTTGCTGGTTCCTTGAAAGCAGTGATAAGAAACAGGGAAGTGAGCATGGAAGTGAAAAAGTTACATGACAGTATTGTGATACCAACTCTAACGTACGGAAGTGAAGCTTGGACACTGTTGGAAGGACACAAGTCAAGAGTGAGATCAGTGGAAATGAGTTATTTAAGAGGAGCCTGTGGAGTCACGTGGAGAGACAGGCTGACGAATGAGGATATAAAGGAGCGTTGTGGTGTGGATGTGGATGTGATAGGAAGCGTTATGAGGAAGACACTGAGGTGGTTTGGCCATGTGGAGAGGATGGAGGGTGAAAGACTGACGAAGAGAGTGTATGTGAGTGAGGTGGAGGGGGGAAGAGGGAGGGGGAGGCCGAGGATGAGATGGAGGGATGGGGTGGAGAGGTATATGAGAGAGGGGGGTGTGAGTTGGGAACAGAGCAGTGAAATGGCGGGGGACAGGGCGACTTGGAGGCGATTTGTTTGTGGCCACCCCAAACGGGATTGAGGCGTCTGGCAATAGATAGATAAATAGATAGATAGTTTTATGACTGATTTTTTTTTTTTTTTTTACAAACTCGTGTCGTTTACCTGAGGAAAATGAGATAAGTTCATTTTTCCCGGGAAAATTACGAGTTTGAAGAACCTGAGATGTTTATATACGGCATATATATATATATATATATATATATATATATATATATATATATATATATATATATATATATACAATTTCTTAGTTATTATTTATTTATTTTCTATACACTCAGACTCTCCTAGCCATAAAAATGTAACGTAGAACATAGCATGTACTGCAACAGTATGGTTGGAGATAGAATACTCCCGTCAAAGCTTGCTACATCCACAGTTCCACACTCCATCGTGACTGGCAGGTGACTGACCAGGGATACGGTGAGAGGGGATTGACCTATGTCGCTGTAACCTACAATCTGTCTCACTTTGGGAAGTATGTCCGGGCCAATGTGGGTGTTTCGCACGCACTCAGGAATGTCCAGATATGGGTGTTTCGAAGCTTACGGGTTAATAACGCCAGGCAAGGCTGCCGCACCACCCCTGAACATCACACTGTGCACTGTGCAATTTCCATGCTGTGTCCGCAGACGCCCCATTAACTCAACGTACACATACATAGTGTCATGCGTTAGTTATTTACTTATTTGATTATTCATGTTACTTTGCTACTTTCTCTTTAAGGTTATTCATACTGGTAGCTTATAGATTAAGTACTACAGAATGTAGCTTTTCTTTTTCAGTCTTTCCGATGAAATTTCCATGTCAGTTTTTCCATGCTGCATGGTGGTTTTTCTTACTTTTTCTAGCCAGTTTTAACTGGAGGCTTTGGAGGCGTGGGGAGTCTTCTTGCCTCATTATCTTTTTCCTTCAGCATGTAGAGTTAGATCTCGTAGTCATACTCTACTCCGTAACAAACAGCCTCGAAAGGACCATAAGGTCTGTTGCTGTTTGCTTTCCTTTGTACTCCTTTGTAATATTTGTTTGTTACACCAGCGCCACCCCCAGCACAGTTTCTTACCTTCAGTACATTTTTATTACTCCAGTGCCACCCCTAGCACTGTTACTTACATTACAGTAATTACCTTTTTATTACCATCACTTGCAGATATGCACCTTAATTCACTCTACTTTAAGTAACTTGTTTTCTGACAATCGCTCGCCTTTAATAATACCGCTCATATTTATTTCATGTTCAGGGACTAAAATCGTCTTTCCCATCCTCACTACAAATTGCATCAGTCCTTTCTCTTTTCCCTCCTTACCTTCACGTACGTCGTAAGTCTTTTCGTACAACACTCACACTTACCTGTCACGCATCAGAATCTGTCATATCCAACTGTACCTCAACCACAACAATGGTCATAGCTGCACAACTCTTAGATCATTAGTGCAGGATTTTAATTCATCATCCTGATCGAGAACTTTCGTTGCGACACTCATGCATAACAGATTAAAAGGCTAAAAAAAAAATCCCTCTTTTTTGTTCCAAGTTTGATCAAACCAATATATGAAGTCGAGCACATTACAAAGTAAAGTCAACGACACTGACACATCCCAACTTCATCATTAATAGGTCTGTCTATCTATCTATCTATTGCCAGACGCCTCAATCCCGTTCGGGGTGGCCACAAACAAATCGCCTCCACGTCACCCTGTCCCCCACCATTTCACTGCCCTGCTCCCAACTCACACCCCCCTCTCTCATATACCTCTCCACCCCATCCCTCCATCTCATCCTTGGCCTCCCCCTCCCTCTCCCCCCCTCCACCTCACTCACACACACTCTCTTCGTCAGTCATTCACCCTCCATCCCCTCCACATGACCAAAACACCTCAGTGTATTCCTCCTAATGCTTCCCATCCACATCCACATCACAACGCTCCTTTATATCCTTATTTATCAGCCTGTCTCTCCATGTGACTCCACAGGCTCCTCTTAAATAACTGATTTCCACTGCTCTCACTCTTGACTTATGTCCTTCCAACAACGTCCAAGCTTCACTTCCATACATTAGAGTTTGTATCACAATACTGTCATGTAGTAACTTTTTCACTTCCATGCTCACTTCCCTGTTTCTTATCACTGCTTTCAAGGAACCAGCAACCTTTCTTCCCTGCTGTACCTTTCCAAGCACTTCACCCTCTAAACCTCCATCCTTACTCATCACACTACCCAAGTACTTAAACGTACTCACATTTTCCAATTCCTCGCCATCCAATCTCGCTGTACATTCACTGACTTCACCTCTCTCAAAGACCATCACTTTGCTCTTCCCTACATTCACCTTTAGATTCCGTTTCTTACACACTCTCCCAAACTCATCCACCAAGCCTTGCAGCTACCCTTCGTCTTCATCCAACAACACAGTATTATCTGCAAACAAAAGTACAGGGAGTTTCCAAACACTACCCTCTCTCACCAGGGCCACTCCAACATCCACTACCCTACCTAGTACCTCTTTTATTACCCCATCCATGTACAGATTGAACAACCTCCACGTCACCCTGTCCCCCACCATTTCACTGCCCTGCTCCCAACTCACACCCCCCTCTCTCATATACCTCTCCACCCCATCCCTCCATCTCATCCTTGGCCTCCCTATCCCTCTCCCCCCCTCCACCTCACTCACACACACTCTCTTCGTCAGTCATTCACCCTCCATCCCCTCCACATGACCAAAACACCTCAGTGTATTCCTCCTAATGCTTCCCATCCAACCTTCAAAGAGAAAAATTCACTCAGTTCACCATCCACACGCACTGCAGCCTTAGCAGCATCATACATACTCTTCACAGCATTCAACAACTTCCCATCTACTTCATATATTCTTAATACTTTCCACAATCCTTGTCTACACACCCTGTCATATGCTTTCTCCAAATCCATGAAAGCCGCATACAACTTCTTTCCCTTCTCTAGAAACTTTTCCACTAAAGATCTAAGAATGAATATCTGACCTACAAAACCTCTTCCCTTCCTAAAGCCTCCCTGTTCTTCTCCAACCAATTCCTCTGTTATTTCCCTAACTCTATCAATAAGTATCCTACCATACACTTTTCCTATTATAGTAAGACAAATGCCCTTATGATTACCACACACTTCTTTTTCCCCTTTTCCTTTGTACAAGGGAATAATTATACCTGACTTCCAATCCTCCGGAACTCTACCTTCCTCCCAGGCCAATCTGCACATCTTCCACATCCATTCTACTACTATCTCTCCCCCATGCTTCAGCATTTCACCACACACTCCATCAATTCCTGGGGCTTTCCCCAATTTAACTTTCTTCATTGCTTCCACAACTTCTATGCTACTGATTTCTTCCTGTCTTCTCACCTCCCTCCTTCTCCCAGCCATTCTCCAGCCACTTATACTCGCATCACTTCCATCCTCAATGTTCAACAATTCCTTAAAGTGTTCTCTCCATCTGCTCACTTTTTCTCCCTTCACCACTAGTAATCTACCATTTTAATCTTCACTCCCCTGCTAACTTCACTTCCACCCTGTCTTACTCTCTTCACCTCTTTCCAGAACATTTTCTTACAGTCCCTCCACTTTACA
The DNA here is from genome assembly GCF_032717465.1 of Coenobita brevimanus. NCBI lineage: Eukaryota > Metazoa > Arthropoda > Malacostraca > Decapoda > Coenobitidae > Coenobita > Coenobita brevimanus. Next base: position 7,933,767 of record NC_136998.1, read on the forward strand.
CTCAAATTCCTTCCAAATTCCTCATCCACTCTCTTCTTACTCTCTCTTACTAATCTTTTCACCTCTCTCTTTCTTTCTACATATAACTCTCTTCCGTCTCTCAACTTCTTCCACGCCCCTATTTCTCATCCATTCATTGTATGCTTTCTTCTTTTGTGCCACAGCCTGTTTCACCTCTTCATTCCACCACGCTGTTCCTTGCACCTCCCTCCGTCTTCTCTTCATCCCACACACCACATCACATGCTGCACATATTTCTTCTGTGAATATCCTGCACACACCTTCCACGTCCCCCATCTGCTCCAATTCATATTTGCCCAATCGTTCCTCCACTTCTCTCTTATATTCTGCCTTTTTCTCATCCTCTTGTAACCTTTCCATTCTCCTTGCAAATACTCCTTCTTCCCGTCCTTCCCTTCTTTTATTTACCCATCTTTTTTGGATCTTGATTCTGGCAACCACCAAGTAGTGGTCAGAAAGTCCACTCCCTCAACCTCTATAAGCTCTTGCATCCATTACACATCTTCGCATCCTTTTATCCACACACACATTATCAATCATTGCCTTCCTTTCGTTCAGTTCACCACCCACCCTTCTCATCAATCGCCATGTATACCTGTGGATCATTAATAGGTCACCAAACGTAAATGAACGACCAACACAGTAAGGAGACACCACACCAGAGACAACCCACACCATAAACGGACAGTCACATCATATATGCGCGACTACACCGTAAACATTCATCACCACTGGCCTTACCACAATCAGATCACCACATCATTAGCACATCACCACACCATAAACACACCACCATGCCATTAACACCTGACCACAGCATAAACAAATCGCCACTGCATAAACAACTCATTACTGCATAAACAAATCACGACAGCATAAACAAATCACCACGGCATATACGCATCCTCACAACATAAACACCACCATACCATAAACAGACCACCACACTTCGAGGATCCACACATCTTAGACAAACCGTTACAAAACATCATGAACAAAAACATAATTCAGCGTAAAGACCTAAGGATATATTATGACGGGTCTGTTAAGTGGACAAAGTAATGTTATGCAAAATTCCTTGTATTGTTTGTTAGTACAATAATCAGGGAGAAATCACAGAGGAAAAATAGTCAGTTGGAAAACAGTTTCTCTCTCTCTCTCTCTCTCTCTCTCTCTCTCTCTCTCTCTCTCTCTCTCTCTCTCTCTGAACTCCATACAGCCTCTCACATACACTCTAACTCAGTCCCAACTAGCACCCTGTTTGCCTTTGGCATCCGGCTTATGAGTTTGAGCGTATGTCAGTGATGCGATATCTGTCATTCCTAACATTTCATGTGTGTGTGTGTGTGTGTGTGTTGATCCATCAACTTAACTGGCATGTGTACATCGTCGTCGTGAGCAGTGAATTCCATAATTAACATTCATTAATAGTTTTTACCTACGGAGATAGCCAGAAGGTCAGTGGGTGGCCAGCGTTCCTCTTCTTCTTCTTCTTCTTCTTCTTCTTCTTCTGCTGCTGCTGCTGCTGCCTCTGCTACTTCAGCTTCTGGCGGTTTGTTAAAAGAAGGCCTTTGGAGACATAAAAGTGGTCCCATATAAGGTAATTTGACATAGAGAATCCAAATCTGTCATCATTTGACACCCGAGGTGGCACGATCTAACGACGACTTTAGTAATATTGCTTAATTTAAGCCTATTGAGACATAAAAGTGGTCCCATATATGGTTATTTGACATGTAGAATTCAAATTTACTGTCGGCTGACAGCTGTGGTGGCGCCATCTAGCAGCAACTTTAGTCGAAGTTAATGATTTAAGCCCATTGAGACAAAAGTGGTCACATATAAGGGTATTTCAGTGTGCGTCACTTCTTCCCTTGGAGTGAGGCCCTGCCAAGCATTTAGGTGATGGCTGCAAGGATCTCCTGATATGGGATCACTCAAAAGTATCTCCTGTTAAATGAACACTGAAGGGGTTCTTCAGTTTAGGGATCACCGGCAAGAAATCTTCAGCACAGCTTGTGCAGGGCTGCTCATTCCACTCTTCTTTGATCTCAGCACTAGGTGTCTTGCTGATGTAAAAACCTAGGTAGTGGGTCACTCTATTGTCACCTCCAGAATTTTGGTGGTTGAAAACTCTGCTAAATCACCTCAAGAAACTGGGCAGTGTGGCATTCCGTTAGGGCACCTCAAGAATCTGGGTAGTGGATCTCTCTGTTAAGGCTGGTTACTTTTTACATCAAACTGTTTGAAACATAGGTCTCGCCGCAGGTTCCAGAGCAGTCCTACTCTTGTTAATATGGACACAAACCTAAGGACACACAGAAACTGAAATAAGTCATTTAACGTGGTTTAGTGTTTCAAAGGAATGGAGAACTTGGAAGTTATTTCTCAGTGGCAGTAGTAATGCATTCTACTGCATATTTAGGAAAGTTTGCATGTTGTATTTGGAGTTTGAGAATAAATAATGTGAGAGTTATTTCAGTGGGGTTGTCAAGAAAAAAAAAAAAAAAAAAAAAAACTAACATTGATCTTGTTGCTGATCACGCTTGGACCAGCACAACCGTGACCGAAGGTACGCAACTGTCTCTACTGGATCATCCCATAGGTTCACTCTATCTTTGAGGATGTGTCTGCGTCTTAATGTGGCGTGTATTGTGCATTGCTCCAGCATATGGGTTATGTTTTGTGTCATCTGTGACTGCACCCAGGGCAAGTGTCATCTGTGACTGCACCCAGCTCAAAAATAAACTAGTTAGTGAGAAGGGCTAGGTCAGGACAGCGATCACTGTGACTGTGTGTGTGTGTGTGTGTGTGTGTGTGTGTGTGTGTGTGTGTGTGTGTGTGTGTGTGTGTGTGTGTGTGTACTGTTTTATGGCCTATTGAGATGATGACCATGCCTTCCAGGTCCATGGCCTGTTTGGTTCCAGTTTTGAGCTTCTTACTATTTTCAGAACACTTCCTGAACAGATCTACGTTGCTGTTCTCTGGTCTTGGCTGGCTCTTTCACTCGGTCTCATCTTGACTGCTTCATCACACCTGGCTGTCATTCGTACCCTGACGGCTCTTGTACTGTCGGGCTCTTTCTCTCTTCCTAGTGTTATGTTTGATCTCCTTCATTACCGGGGAGATATATTAATTGCGTCTGTGGTGTCTTCATCGCGTCCCTACACTGTATGGTATTCTAAACACAACTGCCCAATGAAAGGATCCGAGAAACTATTTTACTACATATTTTACATTGATCGTTTCAGGAACTGATAAAAAAGAAGTGAAATATCATCTGAGGGTAGCCTGGAAATAATGCTGAAGTGTGTAATCACATCTGAATGGATTAATTGAGAATTCTACATACTTTTATGAACTGTATGCTTTGCGTAGCTGTCTTTCCTTAGCCAGAATAAAATAATAAGACACTATCACCGAAAGAGGATTTTGACGGATGAAATAAAACCATGAAAACTATCACAGATTCCTTTCTGTTTCATTGTCGGGGCTTCAGTGTTCCAGAATTATATATATATATATATATATATATATATATATATATATATATATATATATATATATCATCATCATCAGCCGTTTGAGTATCCACTGCAGGACCGGCCTATCCCGACCGAAGTCGGGACGATACAGCCAATGTATCTCTACCAAGTGGCTTAGGCTGTCTGGTAGAGATTGTATATAGGGTTAGAAGTGCTTGTAAGTGTAATTGTCGTGTTGGAGTGGCTTTGGATGTGTGTGTAGTCTGTGAACCAAGTTTAATCGACCCGCGCAAGCCGACTGGGTGCAAGCATACTTTATAAGCGACACTGGTTCAACCACAGCACCCCTTTTGTCCGCCAATGCAGTACGTGGCAGGGTGAACACTCCCGAAGTTTATGACCCCGGCAGGGCGCGAACCCTGGCTCACCCGTGTACGAAACGCACACTCTGCCACTGTACCACAGAGGCTCCATATATATATATATATATATATATATATATATATATATATATATATATATATATATATATCCTGCTGACGTTCCAGAGTTATGTATTTTTTTAATTTGTTAAACTATCAGTTTGAGTTGTCACATATACCAACATTTATATTATCCTTTGTTGGGAATTTTAACTGAATAGTGATGATAAGGGATCAGTTTCTATAGACCTCATCAGTCACTGGTATGTGTACTGTTTTATCCATCCATCCATCCATCATCATACGTTGCCCCATGAGAAGCGTAGGAGCCCGGGGCTAGGCAGTTGGTCCTGACATTTAAGATGAGAGTGACTAGCCTCACTCATCCCTGAGTGGCATTACGTGAGCAATAAACCCCAACCACCCCTTGGATATAAACCTTCACCGGCTCAATCCGATTGGAGCACAATAATTACCCACTAAACCACCAGGCGCCAAAATTTGGTTATATGGTTACCACCCAGCGTAGTAAATGGTTTCCTGGTGTACAGGAAACTATTTGGCTTGTCACTCAGTGTCGAGTCACCCATAGGCAGAAGGAAGAGGAAAGAATGGAGGAATGAAAGAAGAGGGAGTGTAAAGTCACCCGTAGGCAGAAGGACGAGGAAAGAATGAAGGAAAGAAAGATAGATGAAGATGGAGGGAAAAAGAAGGATGGAGGAGAGGACAGGGCAGACACCCGAGAGCAGCACTACATTGAGTGAGTGGATGGACTGTTTTATAAAAAAAATATTAATTACCGGTATGTTTATATATTTACAATTATATGTATCCCACACAGTTTCCTTGTTTAGGCTAAATAGATTATCACTGAGTCACACCCTACACAACAGTTGACGCCTGTTCACACCTTGAAAGTTACACGAAAGGATTAATTGGTACACCCTTTTCATACGAGCCTTAGTGTCCCTCGTGTGGAGGAAAGCACGAAACAGGTTGAAAGCATCTCCCTTCAAAAGAACTTTTAAGCTCTTGTGGCCACACACGTTTTTTTTTTTGCCCTTTTATTGCGAAAACTATTCCTCAAGCTAAATAATATCGTGTGGCTACTTAATCATATGGCAAAGATTAACCATCATATCCTTAGCACACTGTTTTGTTAGTCACTATCCAGGACCAGGCATTCAATTGAGTGGGGAAGTGATACCTGGGCTAATCCGGCTGTGTAGTTAGCAATGTATCAGTAGGAAAGGTATTTATCTACTGAAAGACTATGGTACATGCATGCATAAGTTTCGTAATAATAGTATTTGCAAATAAATTATGGTAGCACTTGAGAGCACATTACCAGTTTTCACTATATGTTCGCCAAGGCTGGATCTCAAACTCTGTCTCAGGGACAGAACAAAATGTCATCTAACCAGTCCCCGTAATCTTAGATCATCTACTCACATCTTTGCCTTAAAATCTCACACCTCACACCCTTGCCTTAAGATCTCATACCACACACCCTTTTCATAAAACCTGATACCACACACCCTCACCTCAAAACCTCGGCAGTCACACCCTTGCCTTAAAACCTCATTCAACACATCGTTGTCTTAAAACTTCATCCAACAGACCCTTCCCCTAAAACCTCAGCAGTCACACTCTTGCTTTAAAACCTCATTCAACACATCTTTGTCTTAAAACTTCATTCAACATACCCTTGCCTTAAAAAGCCATTCAGCACACCATTGTCTTAACACTTCATCCAACATAACCTTCCCTTAAAACCTCAGCATCCACACTCTTATCATAAAACATCTCCCTACACACCCTTGCCTTAAAACCTCACATCAATCACCCGTCCCTTAAAACTTAATTCCTCACACTTTCACCACACACACCTTACCATAAAACCTCACCACACACAGACTTACCTTAAAACCTCACCATAGCCTACAGCTTGTCCTACCTCATCAGAGAAGAGACGAGCCTTAGCCATGTGAAATCTGGCAGGTGATTGGCTGACCGAGTGCATTCATTGGTAACCACGCATTTAAAAATATTTTCCTTATAAGGGTTACAATAACCGTTTGACGAGAAGATTGTTCAAATAAAATATTATATATAGTTATCTGTGTAGATGAATTTAAAAACAGGCGTAGATACTGTATGTGTGAAATTTTGAATTCTCGGGAGAAATCATAACACGTCCAGGTAAAGTTTCACAAGTACCCTGATCTTTTTTCTCATGTTCAGGCAAATGAAGGTAAAATTATGTCATTATGCTACAGAGTGTAAAATCTAACCGAGTAAAACATCAGAATTCAAATGAAATGCGACATATTCCCTGCATTTTGATGAATCGAAGACACGGGGGGCGGGGGTAGGCCAATATTTGAATTCCGATGTTTTATTAGTTTAAATTTTACAGTTTGCCGCAGTAATGACACAATTTACCTCAATTAGCTTGAACCTGAGAAAAAAAAAAAAAAAAGTGCTCGTACAACTTTACCTGGACGTGTTTTGATTTGTCCCGGGAATTCTAAATTTCACACGTATCTTGGCCATCTGATAACCTAGGGAAGATCCCGTTTTTAAATTAATCTATACAAATAACTTATCTATTGCAAGACGCCTGATTCCCTAAAGGGTGGCCACAAACAAATCTCCTCTATGTCGCTCTATCCAACGCCATTTCACTGTCTTGCTGCCAGCTCACACACCCTTCTCTCATACACCTCTCCACTCCATCCCTTCATCTCATCCTCGGCTTCTCTCTCCCTCTCCCCCCCCCCTCCACCTCACTGGCCTATACTCCTTGTCAGTCTCTCCTCTCCATCCTCTCCATATGGCCAAACCACCTCAGTGTATTTCTCCTAACACTTTTAATCACATCCAGATCCACGCCAGAACGCTCCTTCATTTCCTCATTTGTCAGTCTGTCTATCCACGTAACTCCACAAGCTCCCCTCCAAAACTCATTTCCACTGCAATCACTCTTGACTTGTGTCCTGCCAACAAGGTCCAATTTTCACTTCCAAAAGTTAGAGTTGGTATCACAATACTGTCATGTAGGAACTTTTTCACTTCCCTGCTCACATCCCTGTTCCATATCACTGCTTTCAAAGAAACAGCAACATTTCTTCCCTGCTGTACCCTTTCAAGCACTTTACCCTCTAAACTTCCATCCTTACTCATCACATTACTCAAGTACTTAAACGCTCTCACATTTTCCATTTCCTCCTAATTCAGTCTCATTGTACATTAAGTGGCTTCATTTCACTCAAAGGCCATAACTTCACTCCTTCCTACATTCACTTTTAGATTCTGATTCTTACAAACTCTCCCAAAACTCATTCACCAAGCCTTGCAGCTCCCCTTCGTCATCACTTAACAATACCATACAGTACCATCTGCGGTGGCTCAATCGGTAGAGAGCTGGCCTGCAGTCCTAACGGACCCAGGTTCGAATCCCGGCTGGGGCAGGGAACAGTTTAAGGATTTGAATTTCATTAAATCAGGCTTTACTGATCTACCAGAAGACCCGCCGACATGTCGTAAAAATACCCCCGCTAATACCAATACACCAGTCCTGTATGAGACAGCCCTAGCATGTATTCAATACGGACGGTGGGTGTTAGCGCCGAAGTGGTGACATGTAGAGGTGTATGGTATGTAGGAGGACTGCTGGGCCTTGATAGCAGGCTGTGAAGCCTATGCCCAGAGTCGGACACATAAAAAAAAAAAAAAAAAAAAATTATAGGGAGTTTCCGAACACTCTCCTCTCTTATTAGGGTCGTTCCAACATCCCCTACCCTACTTCGTATCTGTTTCATAACCTCATCCACATGTTGACTGAACAACCATGAGCACATGACATCCCTGTTTCAATCCAACCTTAAGATAGAAAAATTTACTCAGCTCATTATCCACACGCACTGAAGCCTTAGCACCCTCATAGATACTCTTCACGGCGTTAAGCAGCTTTCCATTTACTCCATATATTCTTAAGACTTTCCACATTTCTTGTCTATCCACCCTGACATATGGTTTCTCCAAGTCAATGAAGGCCGCATATAACTTCTTTCTCTTTTCTAAGAACTTTTCCACCAAAGGCCTAAGAATGAATATCTCATCTACATAACCCCTTCCCTTCCTAAAACGTCCCTGTTCTTCAAATAATCCCTATACCACTTCCCCAACTTTGTCAATAAGTATCCTACCATATACTTTTCGTATTACACTAAGAAAACAAATGCCCCTATGATTACCACACACTTCTTTTCCCTTTTCCTTTGTACATGGGAATAATTATACCGGATTTCCAGTCCTCCGGGACTATAAATAATATATTATCTAGCAATCTTTTCGTCAAACGGTCATTGTAACTCATATAATATAAATCATTTATCATGCATTGTTACTATGGTTGCACTCAGACAACCAATCAGCAGCCAGCTTTCAAAAGCTTTAGGCTCGCCTCTTCTCACATGAGGTCGAATAAGCTATACCTTATTAAAAGAATCTCACCACACACACTGTTTCATAACCCACGTACTCAAGGGGATTTTAACAGCGCCACATTTCCTTACGGGTTTATTTGCTAAGCTTGGTCAAATTCTATCTATCTGTCTATTTATCTATAGCCAGACGTCCTAATCCCGCAAAGGGTGGCCACAGACAAAACGCCTCCAAGTTGCTCTGTCACCCACCATTTGACTGCCCTCCCCTAACTCACTACCTCCTCCCTCATATACCTCTGAACTCCATCCCTCCACCTCATCCTCGATTTTCACACATAATTCAGTAATCCTATGATCTACAACAATTAACTACCAAAACTCTAAACAGATCTTCCTCTTTTCAATGCAGGTTTTCCCAGGCCCCTAGGTGGAGTCGCAATGGAGCACGGAGGAGGAGGAAAGAGGTAACTATTGGCTGCGAAGATAGGCTGTTTTCAAGTGTGTTAATAGGCTGTAACGACAGCAGGCTGCCACATGCCGCTCACATGAACTGCTGCACTTCCTCCCCAGACATTGTCCCAACTGTGAGGAATGTGTCATTTCCCCGTACCAATGTTGCTCACCAGTATATCAGTTATCCTGCCATTCCTGTGTGACACTATGCTCGACGGTGTGCAAGGGGTAATGAATCATATGAATAAATAATCTCTGAATGAAAATCACAGACTTTTTCTGAAATATTAGTTTTTACCTTATCTCACTATAATAACTCAGTGTGCAATCTTCTTACTGTGCTTCTTTTTCTACAATAATTCTCTTATTCCTATTTCTTGCTCTATGAATATAATGCATGAAGAAACGCTTATTTTCTGTCCATGCTAAAGTAATTACTGAAGAAATAACATATTTTTCATCAGGGACTATTAGGTAAGAGTTATATTTCCAGTAATAAATAACGGTATTTACAAATCCTGTATACACAGTACACACGTCGCTGTCGTAGAATAAAATTATGCACGTCGCTGCTGCACACATCATTTTAGCACGTCACTGTCACGTATTATACGAGCCTGTCTCTTACTATTTTCACACATCACCTGTTACTAATCCGTCCCTTGCTGACACTATATTCTAACAGCACTGTTATAACCTATTTACAAACCTCACTGTCGTACATTATTTACAGTATGAGAGCGAACACCAGTACCATTCGTATTTTTCATCCCACATTCTCAAACCCTAGAGTCTGGTAAATCTCAGTGATGTTGTACTCTAGTAACACGATGTACACAGTGCCACCTGATGCTCATTGCTCTGGTACATTGTCTCTGCAAACCTGTGAACTGCAGTATACATAATACCACCTAAACTGTTTCTTGCCAGCAGGAATTACAGCAGTTGGCGACGGAACAGGTAGGCACTGCGCAACACTCAATCAGGCTGCTGGCCAGCACTGTATCTCCGTTTTCTTTTCCAGTTAACAAGCATTTGCCTAACCAAATCCTTCTTGAACTGGCCTAGAGAATTTGTGGATCTGATAACACGCCTGTAAAGTATAAAAGTGTCCAGTAAAATGATCTCAAGGAGGTGTAGAAAAGCCTTCTTGTACCGATTATAGGACTTGCAGAGCCAGTCAGTTGCTTCAGTTTACATGTCCGACTTGTCAGCGAGTCACATGTTCACTGTAATTATTGACAGCGTCTGGCTTGAGGATTGGCTCGCTGGTCCTGCAGTCCCACTTTTTGATAGGCTATATTTCCCCCCCTCTTGAACTGTGGTAACCGTGTTGACCTTCCTGTTATCGTGCCACTGGATGGCCATCATATTACCGTTGTTCATCAGGAGTGACCACTATACAGTAATGGTGGGGTTCCACAGGTGCCCATTTTCCTTTCATGGAAATACATCGTTCAAGCAAGGGGCATGTAGTAATTCTCTGTGTACAGGATGTGGCCATCTCCGAAATAACAGTCCAGGCAGAGCTTCAAGACTGTGCCAGAGAAGCCATGTGGGTCATTACTGGGGTTTTCCACATCCGAGGCCAAGTGCAAGATAAAAGCTAGAATAAATCTAGTCTGACATTCTCAGATCATAATATACTTTTTCCCGAAGTAGTGACGCATTGGCAGCACATAACAGATGAACAATAGTGCTCCCCTGAACAGATCAAGTAACTCATACCACTTTCTGAAAAAGCCAGAAAATTTTGATGAATGAGTTCTTTATTTGATCCAAAATCAGACGAACATTCCACAGCCTGTTGTTTGGATGAGGCCATCCGTTGGTTACGAAGTGCAGGGTACAACAGGATATCAAGATATAAGCCACAAGGCATATAATTATCAAACACTGATGTGGTGGTGACCTCATCCACCCTTCAATACTCTTTAACCACTTGCTTTTTCATACGTGGTACGAGCATGGTCAGTGCAAGCCACACATACATATCACTGACAGTTGTCAACACCCAGTCCTTCATCTTAGCATGCTCGCAAACATGCTTTGTGTCAGCCCAGTTGCAGGATAATTCGCTAAAACTATTCACTACGGCATCACGGTCACCGAAAAATATACTAGAAAAAAAAAAATGTTGATAAAGGAAGTGCTAGTACACGAAAGTTCTGGTTGTACGCCCACCTCAAACTCATCAAAAGGGAGTGGCTGTGGCAGAAATTCTTGACCTCCCACATAAAGGAATCCATCCCACCCTGGCGTGGATGATGGGCTGAGTGCCGACCACGTTTTCCAGATGCTGCCAGCCTTCAGCCTGATGGGCAGCCCGCACGCTCACGTGCTCAACCTCTAGCACTAGAGGCTAGGAAGAGTGAAACAGAAGGAACCGGCAGATTATGAAACATGCTTCGACATACCTTGCTCAGGCGAGGGAGGTGCTGACATGGCCAGCCTTGTTCCTACATGGGGTGCAGAAGAAGTAGGGGTGATGTAAAACTCGCCCTTGATGTAAAATACCTAGCTGGGGTGATGGTCGTGGTGTGAGGGAGGCAACACTGCATAAGTGACGAGTGCGAGAGCACCTGTGCATCACACACTGTTTCCTCTGCGGATGATTTTACATCCCCCTC